>NW_006408547.1:17285569-17309145 GCF_000296735.1 Chrysochloris asiatica | reverse complement strand
GTCTCTTGTGATACAATAGTGAATAATTGTTATCAGGACTGATTGTGAGGGTTGGAAATGTAAAGGTAGATGTTTTGTAGCAAAACGAGGGGAGTGGTTCACTTTGCAGTCCAGGAGCAAAGGGACCATCAAGGGAGAAGAGCAGAATGCGGGACCCTACCCACAGAAGCAGTGATGCCAGAGATGGAGACAGAGACGATGACATGGAGAGAGGGAACGACTGTGGACTCTAGATCCAGAGAGGGAGAGGGGCTGTGTACTGATGACCAGGGGGCAGGTTTGCAGTATATACCCTTTGGTTAGTTGATGATGCCTGGAGAGGACTGTAACCATGCCAATGAAACGATATATGATAGGATGAATGTAAGGCTAATGTTCTTCCACGTAAACTATCACATAATTCACAATAAAACATTTTTTAAAAAGTTCATTAAAAACACACACACACATCTAACTATAATGGAGGCAGAGAAGTATAAATTTAGCTTGGTGGTCTTCTGCTGCCCTGCAATCACTGGGTAGGAAGAATGGTGGGAGACTCAATTTGGGTGCACATGGTTATAGACAGCTACAGTGGAAGTATGGCTGGGCAGCAAAGATGGCAGCCCACTTGTGTAGCTCTGTCCACAACAGAGGAGTGTTTTGTGAGTGTTCCAGGTAGGCAGCAGTGGCAGTTATGGTGAAACTGGGAGAACTGAAAAGAATACAAATGTTGTCTGCGGGCCAAGATTCTAATCCTGCTCCCTTTGATAGTTAATGTGATTTCAATGCAAAGGAAATTAGATTTCTCTCTTTTTTCACACTCAACTCAAATTTTTGGCTGGTTGATATCCTTTCTTCTCCTTTTATGACAGTAATGCTATGAGGGTATACTGAGATCTGGCAGTAGTTGTAGTTTTTTTGTTGTTGTATCTTTTTTTTCCCATTCAACCAAACTGCCTGTGGCAATATATAACAACTGTTCCAAAGATTTACAAACAAAGAACAGTAGTTTTAAAACATTTATACATTGGCCAAGTTTTCAAACAAATGTGAAGCCAGGTATTTCCAGGAACTGTCTTACTCTTGTCACACTGGAAAGCACCATCCTAAGCCAATTGTTTGGAGCCAGAACATGTCCAATTGTGTGCATTGAGGATCTTCTATAACTCCATATTTTAGCTTAGGCTGATGATATAGCACAGATCTTCCATAGAGAGCCCCTCTATTAAGAGGTTGATTTGAAGGATTTAAACAATAAAGTACTATGTGGATCAGAGGTTCTGGGAGGCAGGCTACATTCTGGGAATGCCTTATAGATTCTGGTTGTTGCTGTACAGGCCAAAGAGTATATGTCATTCTCTGAAACGCCAGTGCATCCCTAGAACTGAACCAAGGCCTTCAAAATTTTAGGACTAAATTTGGCCTCAGGCTAGCTTCTTCCTCTCCAGCCTCTTGCTGTTTCATACCCACCTGCTTCTCCACAGGAGAAGACATAGAAAGGGGCTGAATCAGAGTTGTAACTTGAGCTGTTGGTGTATAATAAAAACTAAATCAATGTTGTTGTTGTTGTGTAGTACCGTTGAGTCGGTTCCGACCCATAGCGACCCTGTATAGGGTTTCCAAGGAGCAGCTGGTGAGCTTGAACTGCCGACCTGGCAGTTCAAACAGCTTTGCAGACTGGCGCATTCACCCACAACGCCACACCAGGACTCCCAAATCAATGTAGTCATTATTATTACGGCAATTTACTATCCAATTTTATTGTAAAGTTCCTGAAAACAGAAACCAAATGACAGACTTCATTGCCTCTCTCCTCCCCAACATCTGATACCATGTACTGTATAGCATCGGCACATAACTACTTTTTACACAGCTTATGAAATTCTTGGCAGTGTTCCCTAGTTAGCTAGCTGCACGTGTTGGGAACCTAACCTGTTGGTTCAAGCATCGCACTGCTACTAGAGGTTGTTTGGGATGTGGGCTACAGAGATCAACTACCTGGCCAGAAATCCTGGGTCTGCTATTTATTTACTATGAGATTTTTGGTTCAATAACCTGTCTGTACCTCAGTTTTATCACCTATAAAAGAGGGGTAATGACACATGTAAAACATTAAGAACAAACCTTATATACCTTCTAGTTCCTGTATTCAATTTTATGACTTTACGAAGGTGTGTCACATCTTCATTTTCTTTGGATCCCCAATATCCAGGATTCTAACACACAGAGGCCTGTGTGTGTCTTGGTGTGGTGCTGTGGAATAGTGACAAGGTCTGTTTGAACTGCAAGGTTGGTGGTTCAAATTCACCAGCCACTCCTCGGAAACCCCAGACAGGATTGCTATGAATTGGAATCCACTCATTTACTATAGCACTTAACAGCAACAACCCAGAGTTGCAGTCTAACAAATGTTTAATGAAGAATTGTATGTCCCAGTCAGGTGTCGGCCTATGAGTTTCTTCACAGTGTCTAAGCTGTAGCATTTATAGAGACACTTTGACACTGCAGGGTAATGCACTGAAGTGTAAGGTCAGTTTGAGCAGCCAGAACCCACTAATAGCTCCTTGGAAACCCTATATAGGGTTGTTATGAGTCAGAACTGACTTGTTGTCACCTAATAACAACAACATATGGTAGTATTGGGAGTCCTGGTATGATGCTATAGGATAAGCACTTGACTGCTAACAACAAAGCCAGCAGTTCAAACCTCCTAGCTGCTCTCCAGATACACTATACAGGGTCACTATGAGTTAGAACTGACTCCATAGCACTTAACAATGGTACTATTCGAGTCATGTCATGGCATTGGAGGATAAGCACTGGACTGCTAACCACAGGTCATCAGTTCAAACCCACCAGTCCCTCCTTGGGAACCCTATACAGGGTCACTATGAGTTGGAACCAACTCTCTGACACTTAGCAACAATAGTATAGCTTGTGTTCACTGATGTCTGGTTTGTCTTTCAGTCTAGCCATACAGAAGACTGCATTTAGCAAACAGTTGAGGTTGAGAAGGGCTACATGACTAGTCCAGCTAATGGATTGGGAGTGGAAGTGATGTGTCACCCACAGACTGAAGCATTTAATGGGAGGGTAAAGATCTGCCATGCCCTCATTTCTGTTGACTGAGGAACAGTCCGATGGTGGAGTCACTGCCAACCCGGTTCATGAGTGCTGTTATGTGCTTCGCCCTCCCAACCTGCAAAGACACGTACCAGAAACTAGAAAACCTGTCGTGTTGACCCATCAGCAGTTAGTACTTAACTTGTTACAATTGCATAACCTAGTCTGTTCGGACTATTTAACCTAGAAAGGAACATCTGCATACACACATACACACCCCTCCACACAATATATAGATGAGGACATTGAAAACAGAAACTAGAGATTATGCCTTGCTCAAATTAGGTTGTCAGGATTGTGACAAAAATCCAGGTTCCTTCTACCACGAGCCAGTCCTCTCCTCCTCGGTGCTATAACACTGCCTCCATCAAGTGGACCTATTTTGTTTCTCCCCACTTATGCTCTTTCTTGTGTCTAGGTTTGGCCCATATTTTTCCTTAAATTCCCCAAACACAGTTTTGTATGTTCCTATCTTACATTGTCTCACATTGTCACATACAAGTGTAAGTCAAAGAGTATTGCTACTTGGGTTCCAGTTCACACATGCATGGGTTTATTCCAAACAAAATGAATTGAAGCCTGTCTCTGGGATCAGTGGATGGCTACCGATAAGTTTTCTCAGTAATACACTTGCCTTAGTCTCAACAGGGCCCCCTCAAAAAATGAAAATAGTTTTGGGCCATGGAAAAAAATGATTTTAAGGTCAAAGCTAATACCAAAGTTTTAACAAAACTCCAGTGGACATCTTCCTGAATAATCATTGAAGCTTTGTCAGAAGTTTATAGGAATCCTGCCTCATAGAAAATCATTTTTAGAAGGATCAAGTGCTCTAAGGAAGGCTAGGAAAACCTCAAAGATGAACCCGAAGCAGAAATGTCAACTCAGAAGATAATGGAGACCGTTTGGGGGACTGCAAAGGGGTCATATTGATAGGTTTTCTCAAAGGATACATGATCTCTGTGAATTAGTATGAGGTAGTTTTAAGAGAATTGGTGAGAAAAAAAACTCAGAAAAGTTGAACCAAAGAGTGTTTTCCATCTGACAATGTACTTGCTCGTTGTTTGAGGTTAGCAATGAGAATTCAGTTGGGAAACATTACCCAGTCCACCCGATAGCCTTGATCATTCCCCTTCAGACTTTGCTTTATTCCTCAAACCCAATAATATGTCTGGGATGTAATAAACATGTCTGTGATTTTGTAACAATACTTTTTCCCTGATGCTCCTTTATGTTCTTCAGATCTCAGTATAGGTGTCACTTCCTCTAGGAAGCATATTCTAATCTCCGAAATCCCGATGAGGGCCTTCTTCTGTGCTCTCTTATAATTATCCACAGTTCCCTCCAAAAGAGGACAAGATGGTTATGTAACAACTCACTAATGATAATGCATTATAACTCATGATCTTCCTTTAGATGGGTAGAACAATGATTAAGGGCTTGCTTACTATTTGAATGTTCAGTGGTTCAAATCTACCAGCTCCTCCCTGGGAGAAAGATGGGACAGTCTGCTTCCATATAAATGCACAGCCTTGAAATCATATGGGGGCAGTTTTAATCCATCCTAAAGGGTTACTATGAGTCGAAATTGATTCAATGAAATGGGTTTGGTGTTTGGTTTTTCCCGGTTGTGAAACAGTGAAGTCTGTTCTCATTGTGGAAACATCAGGTCCTGCTTCAACACCTGCAACACAGTGAGTGTTGTTTCAGTTGTCTAGTGCTGCAATACTACAAGAAATACTACAAGAAATACTACAAGTGAGTGGCATTAAAGAACAGAAGTCTGTTTTCCAACAGTTCTGGAGGCTAACTGTCCATATGAAAGTGTCAGCTTTGTCCATTTCTTCCTGGTCGGCAGCCTGAGCATTTCTTGATTCTTCTTGATCATTACCTGGCATGCATTGTCCCACGTGTGCTTGCATGTCTCTGCTTCTACGCTGCTCTTTGTGTGACTCAGAAGTGATTAGACTCAGGATTCACCCTACACTAGTAAGACCCCATCTAATTGGTTGATTCGATTCTGATGGTTGATTACCTTACATCCAAGGTATAGGAGTTAGAATTCCCACATATATTTGGTTGGGGAGGGGAGTGTGTATGTATGTATGTGATGTATGTATGTGTGTGTATAATAATACTCAATGAATGTTTCTTGAATCAATATATGAATATTTATAGCTACCAGTTATTGCTGCTGTTAAGTGCTATCCAGTCAGTTCTGATTCATAGCGATGCTGTATAAAAGTTCACAAAGGTTTAAATCTTTACAGGAGCAGAAAGTCTCATATTTCTCCCAAGTTATGGCTTGGTAGGCTCAAACCACTTACCTTGTGGTTCGAGGTCCAGTGCTTGTCCTACAGAATTATTGCACTCCCCATAGCTACCAGTTGTTGTTGTTAGGTGCCATCCAGCTGGTTCCATCTCATAGTGACCCTATGCACAACAGAACAAAACACAGCCCAGTTTTGTGCTATCCTCACAATTGTAATTATGCTTGAGCCCACTGGTGTTACCACAGAGGAAGGCAGTGTTCCACTTTTTCACTGATCCTCCACTTTACCAAGCATGATATCCTTTTCCAGAGTCTTGTCCCTCCTGATAGTATATGTAAAGTCTGAGAGATGAAGTGGCTTCTGAAGTCTAAGGAGTATTGTGGCTGCACTTCGTCCTCTCAGTACTTGTAATGTCCTTCTCCAACACCGTGACTCAAATGCATCAATTCTTCTTCAGTCTTATTCATCATTCACTTTTCATATGCATATGAGTTTATTGAAAATACCATGACTTGTTTGGGTCAGATACATATTGGTCCTCAAAGTGATATATTTGTCTTAAACATTTTAAAGAAGTATTTTGCAGCAGATTTGCCTAATTTGACATGTAGTTTGGTTTTTTTTTTTTGACTGTTGCTTCCGTGAGTGTTGATTGTGTACCTTGGACTTCTTCCTTTAGTACCATTGGTTCTTGTTCATATGTTTCCTCTTGAAATGGTTGAACGTTGGGTAGAGCAACTCTGTGTATTCCTTCCATCTTCTTTTGACACTTCCTGCATCATCCAATATTTTGTCCATAGAAACCTTCAATATGGTAACCCAAGGCATGAATTTTTTTCTTCAGTTCTTTCAGCTTTGGAAATGCTGAGCATATTCTTGCATTTGGGTTCTGTAACATTAGGTCTTTGCACAGTTCCTTATAAAATACTGTACTTTGTCTTCTTGAGCTGCCCTTGAAATTTTCTTTTCAGTTCTTTTTAGCTCCTAAATTTCCCCATTTGTTTTAGCACCCCTACAGGAAAGAAAGAGACTCTGACATACATATTGGTCTTCTCTTTCATTTTTGTCTTCTTAATAATCTTTTGCTTTCTTCCTATGTGATGTTCTTAATGTCATCCCACAACTCTTATGGTCTTTGATCGTTAGTGTCTAATACATCAAATCTGTTCTTGAGACTTTTCTAAATTCAGGTTTTATATGTTCAAGGTCATATTTTGTCTGTCCTGGACTTGTTTTAATTTTCTTCAGCTTCAGTCATGAACTTGCATATGAGTGATTGATGGTCTGATCCACACTCTGCCCCTGGTCTGGTTTTGACTGATGATACGGAGCTTTTCCACCATCTCTTTCTACAGATGTAGTCAATTTGATTTCTGTATATTTGTTGAAGTCAGTGTGTATGGTTGCCTTTTATGTTGTTGAAAAATGGTATTTGCAATGAAGATGTCATTGGTCTTGCAAAACTTGATCAGGCACTCTCCAGCATCATTTCTGTCACCAGTTAGTGCTTGTCAGATGCCAAATTCTTTATCTGCATCTTTGCATGAAAAAAATCTCAACTTTGTAGATAGTAGTGTGAGGTAGATACTATCATCATAAATTCAAAGATGAGGAAACTAAAGATCAGAGAGTTGAGTAAACTTACCCAAAGTCACCAAGGCAACCAATGGTAAAAGTGGGGTATGGAATGTGATCCTTTGAATTCTGAATATGTTCTCTTCACCACTAGGTTCCTCTGTCTGCCGTGTAAACAGCAACTGGTCCATGCTTCTTGTCGATAAATTGGCTTAAATGTCCTACTTCACTCGGGCTACGTTGGTGTTTCCAAAACATTGGAGATGGATTTCAAGGAAGTCTGACACAAAACTTATTCTGCCAGGAAACCTTTCTAATGCATCTTAATATATATTGTATTCTTCTCCTTTGACTACTCATAACTTAATTTTTACAACTGATGCTTTGCAAGTGATTATATGCTGCCTTAATTTATTACATATTCATGTCTCATTTTCCGAGTACATGTCTTCAAAGAGCATTAAAATGAATGATTTTGTGTTCCTTATATCCTTCCATTAAACTCTAGGTGCTCAGATGAATCTTACTGCCAAGAGCAGGAGCCTATAAGATAGAGCAACATGGGTAACACGCATAGGGCCTTGAGTGTTCTCTATGACACTCCTGACATAGCATCCACCTGCTTCCTTCAAAAGAACTAAAGCAAATTACTCTGTTTTCCTTTTCTTACTGACCAAAAAATACAAAAATTGGAAATGAACTTCCAAAGAGTGGCTCAGAATTGGAAATGAATGGAGGTACCTTGGGTTATTTGGCAGTTTAGATCACTGGGAATTACCAGCAGCAGAAACAGCCTCTTCTTTTGGAGAAGACAGTCAATCAATACCATCTCAGGATTCTGTAACTTGTACAGTGAGGTACCAGAGGCCATCACCAATGTCAATTAAAGGGCAGATGTGGGCTCAACAGCTGCCCATGACAGTTCCACAATGGTCCACTGGCATCCCTGTAAAATCGGTCATTCTCTAGGCAGCCAGAGCTTTGCACTTCACTCAGCAACATATTGTTACCTTGAGGACATAGTGCATGTTTACCCATGATGACTTCTAAACGACCCTTCCGGGGTGTGTAGAGGACACTGAAAATATGATTTCAAAGATGAAAACCTTCAAGTATTCAATTCAACACAAATTTATTTTATTTAACACTAAACAGCAAAAACATTGGAATTGTACCTTTCGTATAAATATTTGACATTTTCAACTAACCACCTTGTCTAATTACACACAAGATTTCCAGTGCCCCTAACAATACAACCTCAGACACCCTACTCAGGGTTGCTGTGAGTTGAACAGACTCGATGATACTTAACAACAACAATAGCAACAAGCAATACAGAGGTCCTGGTTCCAGCACTCCAGGACGCAACATTCCAAAAGGGAAAATGGAAACAGGAAAAGGCTCCTCATGTACTGTGCTTGACTCCCTTTCAGCCATTCTACTAGGAACATTCGATATGTTCCATCAAGGACTGCAAGCTTTGTAATGACGGGTCCCTAAGAACTAGGCCAGGCTTTATGAGCCACATGCCTTTGTCACAACCACTGAATGTGTGGGTTGAAGCCAGAATCTCTAACCCATGTTTATTTGAACCTAAAGTCCATGAGATTTTCTTTATAGCTACTCTGCTAGAATATTTAAAGCTTTCATGTATATGTATAATGTTTATTATATGCCAAGCATTGTCGTAAGTACTTTTCAAAAATTGACGTATATTTGATCCTCACACATTAAATATTTATCGTATTTAATCACACCCATGAGATAAGAATTACCTTTGTCTCCATGTTAGAAATGAGGAAACTACATTCCAGAAAGTTTCTGTCATTTGCTTAAGATTACATAGCTAACATAAGGTGGTGATGGGATTTGAACCCAGACAACTTGCCTTAAGAATAAGGGCTAATAACCACTACTCTAAAATACATTTGAATCAAATGTCCACAATAAAAGGTGTTTTATCATTTAATCCACCACTCATCTGTCAGTTTGTTGTATTGTGGTGGGTTGTGTATTGTTGTGATTCGGGAAGCTGTACCGCTGATATTTTGAAGCACCACTGAATCACTCATGGTGGACTGGCTTCAGCAGAGCTTTCAGGTTAAGACAGCTAGGAAGGAGGAGAGATGGACCAATTCTGAATGGGCAGCCTCTAAAAACCTTATTAACAGCAGTGAAGCATTGTCAGATATAGTGCCAGAAGATAAGAGGCTCAGGTTGGAAGACACTCAAAATATACATGGAGAAGAGCTGTGTCCTCAAAGTAGAATTGACCATAACAACATGAATGGAACAAAGTTTTGAGGACCATCATTTGCTGACAAGGTACAACAGAAAATAAGAATTTACTGTAAACATCCATTAATAATCAAAACATGGAATGTACTCAATATGAATCTAGAAGAGTGCAAGTTGTTAAAGCTGAAGTGGAATGCATAAATATTGATATCCTAGGCATTAATAAGCTAAAATGGACTAGTAGTGACCATTCTGAATCAGACAATCATATGACTTACTATGCCAGGAACAACAAATTGAAGAAGAAAGGTTGCACATTCATTGTCAAAAATAGCATTTCAAGATCTGTCTTGAAGTAAAATACTATCTATGATAGAATAATTTCTATATGACCACAAAGGATGCCAATTAATGTCACTATTATTCAAATTTACAGACCAACTACTAAAGTTATTATTGATGAAATTGATGAATTTTACTAACTTCTTCATTCTGAAGTTGATGAAATATAAAATCAAGTTGCATTGATAATTATTGGTGATTGGAATGCAAAGGTTGGAAACAGAGAGGAAGAATCAATAGTTGTAAAATATGGCCTTAGTGATAGAAACAATGCTGGAGAACGCATGATAGAATTTTACAAGACCAATGACTTCTTCATTGCAAATACCTTTCTTCAACAACATAAAGGGTTGTGTTTACAAGATTGAGGTACAACCTCACCAGACGAAGTACGCAAGAACTAAAATGACTACATCTGTGGGAAGAGATGAGGAAGTAAGTATCATCAACCAAAACAAGGGCAGGGGCCAACTGTGGAATAGATCATCAATTGCTCATATGCAAATTAAGGTTGAGGCTGAAGAAAATTAAAACATGTACGTAAATGTCAAAATATGACCTTGAATTTAGAGACCATCTCAAGAACAGATTTCACTTAATAGTGAAAAATAGAAGAATTGTGGTATGACATTAAGAATATCATACAGGAAGAAAGCAAAATGTCACTAGAAGACAAGAAAGAAGGGAAAGACCAAAATGGATGTCCGCAGAGACTCTGAAACTTGCTCTTCAGTGTAGAGATGCTAAAGTGACTGGAAGAAATGAGTGAGTAAAAAAGCGGAACAGAAAATCTCAAAGGGCAGCTTGAGAAAACATAGTAAGTTTCAACCTGGAGTTGAAAACTGAAAGGTAAGAGAACACTCATCATTCCTCAAGCTGAAAGAACTAAAGAAAAAAATCAAGTCTTGATTTGAAATACTAAAGGGTTCTGTGGGAAGACTATTAAGTGATGCAGGAAGCATCAAAAGAAGATAGAAGTAGTGCACAGAGTCACTGTACCAAAAAGAACTAGTCAGTTGTGCCAATTATTTAGTGCTGCTATAGAAGAAATACCACAGTGAATGGCTTTAACAAATAGAAATTTATTCTCTCACACTTTAGGAATCTAGATGTCCAAATTCAGAGCACTTGCTCTAGAGAAACATCCTTGTCTCCTTAATCATCAGTAGGCTCAGAATTCTTTGGAGTTCTTTGTGTGTCTCGGCATCAATCTTTATCTGGATCTAGGAGCCTCATAGTGCAGGGCTATCAGCTCCAAAGGATTCGCTCACTCCACTCCCAGCTCTTCCTTCTTGGTGGTAGTAGGTCCCATTTTTCTGCTCAAGTTGCTCTTCCTTTACCCTTGTGAGATAAAAATGGTTGCATGCCATACCTTTGGGAGTCTCCCGTCAATTGGATCAGGGTGGTGGTAGGATTTATCCTCTCTTTAGTTTGTCACATCTGATCACATAATGAAAGAAGCTATATCTCAACTGCAAAACCACTGAGAGCCCTGGTCCAGTCACGCTACACAGAACGTTAACTATCACAGACAAGGCCATCAGATCCCATCATGGAGAAAAGCTACATCTCCCCTGTCAAACCAGAGAATCCTGACCCAGTCAAGTTGACAAAAAAAACAAACAAACAAACAAAAAAAAACATAAAATAACAACACGTAACTATCACAATTAGCCATTTCAAGAGGTAGCATATGATCAAGAACCAATAGATACTGAAGGAAGAAGTCCAAGGACACTTAAGGCATTGGCAAAAATCCAGGCTTCAGGAATTGATGGAATACAAATTGAAATCTTTCAACAAACTGATGCAGCACTGGAAGCGCTCACACATTTATGCCAAGAAATCTGAATGACAGCTACCTGTCTGACTGATTGGAAGAGATCCATATTTGTGCATATTCCAAATAAATTTTATCTGGCAGAATATAGATATCATTGAACAATATCACATCACATACAAATAAATATGATCTGTAACAAATATTTTGCTGAAGATAATTCAAAACAATTGCAGTAGTACTTGAACAGGGAGCTTCCAGAAATCCAATCAGATTTGGAAGAGAGGGAGGGTTATCATTGCTTATATCAGATGCATCTTGGCTAAAAGCAGAAAATACCACAAAGATGTTTACTATGCAAAGGCATTTTACTGTGTGTTTCATAACAAACTATGGATAACACTAAGAAGAATGTGCATTCCAGAACTCTTAATTGTGCTCACAAGAAATCTGTACATAGACCAAGAGGCAGTTGCTCAAACACAACAAGGGGACACTGGTTTTAAATCAGGACAGAATTGCATCAGGGTTGTACCTTTTCATCATATTTATTCTATTTGTATGCTGAGTAAATAATTAAGGAAGCTGGATTATATGAAGATGAACATGGCGTCATATTAAAGGAAGAGTAGTTAACTATCTGTAATATGCAGACGATACAACCTTGCTTGCATTGTGAAGTGAAGAGCAATTGAAATACTGATGAAGATTAAAGACTACAGCCTTCAGTATAGATTTCACTTCAGTGTAAAGAAAACAAAAATCCTCACAACAGGATCAATAAATAACATAATGGTAAATGAAGAAAAGATTGAAGTTGTCAAGACTTCATTCACTTTGCTTGAATCCACAGTCAACACTCATGGAAGCAGCAGTCAAGAAATCAAAAGACATATTGTATTAGGCAAATCTGCTGCAAAAGACCTCTTTAAAGTGTTCATGAGCAAAGATGTCAGTTTGAGGACTAAGCTGGGCCTGACTCAAGTCATGATATTTTTAATCACCTCATATGCAGGTGAAAGTTGGACAGTGAATACGGAAGATGGGATAAGAATTGATGCATTTGAATTATGGTGTTGGTGAAGAATGGCAAAAGTACCAAGGACTTCCTGAAGATGAATCAAATCTTTCTCGGAAGAAGAATAGCCAGAATGCTCCTTAGAAACTAGGATGACCAGACTTCGTCTCTTTTACTTTGACATGTTCTCAGGAGTCATCAGTCCCTGGAGAAGAATGTCATGTTTGGTAATGTGGAGAGTCAGCAAAGAAAAATGGCAGCCCCCCAATGAGATTCATTGATAAAGTGGCATCAATAATGGGCTTAAACATAGCAAGTAGAAGGATTGTATAGGACCCAGCGTGTTTTGTTCTGTAGTGCTATGAGTAGAGGCACCAAATAACAACAATAGCAACACCTTTTAATGCTCAGTTGGGTCTATTAGATCCTTGGGGCAGGCCTAAACAACAACTGATGGTTTAAAATAACAGACATTTGTTATTTTACAGTTCTGGAGGCTAAAGGTCTGAAATCAAGGCATTGGTTGAATCCTACTTTCATTACAATCTCCAAGGGAGATCCTTTTCTGACTCTTAGCCTCTGGTAACCTCAAGCATTCCTAGGCTATGACAGCATAACTTCAATCTCTCCTTCCATGTGCACATGGCCATCTTCCCTGTGTGGGTTTCTGTCTTGCTCTCACCTACTAGCCCTTTAAGAAGTATATCAGTCATAGTGCATCAGGGCCTATATTACCCTATTATGACCTCCTGTTACTTAACTAACTGCAAAAAGACTCTGTTTCCAAAAAGCCATATTCACAGGTTCCTCGGGTGAGGATTTAACATATTTTGTCGAAGAGGAACTCAAAAGACCAAGGAGTTTAAAGGAAGTCCAGGTAGAATAGAACTGTCAAAAAAAAGTTGCTCTGAGTTTGATTAGAACAGGTATGAGGAAGAGGGAGGACTCTAGCATCATTTTGAGGGCAAGGGAGGATAATGCAAGTCTCCTTGGAATGGTGCTATTCATTCTCTGTCCAGACACTTTTACCCAATCCATAACCAAAATTTATCAAGCACTTATAATGTTCCTTACTCCATTAAGCACTTTTATTTCCTTAAAGATAAATTATTCTGTTTTACTGTAGAAATAATCAGAGAACATTAAAACTAAACGTGGCTTTAAAAATCTTCTAGAGAGTTTTAAGCACCTTCTTTAAGGAAAGATCAGCCCAGTAGAACATGATCAAAGCCTGATGCAGCTGGCTTTGACTCTGCACTACCTTTTGGTGGTAGGTTTCTCAGAATTTTTCCTAGTCTAGAAAATCCAATTCAAAGTGGCAGAAAGAAAGAGAGAGAGAGAGAAAGAAAGAGGGAAAGGGAAGGGAAGAGAAGGAAAGAAAGACGAAGGGGAGGCATGGAATGAATTTACTGGTTGGCATACTGAAAATTCCAGGGGTGAATTTCATGGAGAGATTAAATGTAATAGCTAGCTTAACCCTGGACCCAAGCAATATAAATAGCAGAAGCAGGATGGTCTCTTTCCATTTCTTACCTGCATCTCAGACTGTATTGATCACTCTCCCATGTCCCCAACAGTGGCCTGTCTGCTCTACATCCATAGGATCTCAACATCCAGCTGAAAAAAAAGAATGCCCCAGTCCAAAGATGTAGAACTGACTGGACACAGGTCATGTGTTCATATTCCACGTTGGAGGATGTAGCACATTGATTGGTCTAGAACACACACTGTCATGGCTGCTTGGGGTGGATGCAACATCCTTGGAACTTCATGCTCTGAGAATGGGATACTCAGAGTCCACATAACCTAATTCAGCATGACATTATACATTGACCTGTGTGGGTCTGCCAGAGATACTCTCCCTCTAAGTGAAAATCAGGTGTCGCCATGAAGCGGGAATGGATGCTGAATGTCCTGAAAACCATACACAGGCACTCTGTTAAGTAATCTTGAGCAATTGCTTTATTCTTGACTCATCTCAATTTTCTTATCACTCATAGTCTTGGCGTGATGATTTAGGATAAGCACTGGGCTGCTAACCACAAAGCCGATAGTTCAAACCTACCAGTTGCTCCTCAGAAACCCTATCCAGGGTTGCTATAAGTCAGAACCGACTCAAGGGCACTTAACAACAAAACCACATAAACCAAATACCTTAAGGGACTGATATATTGAGTATACATTACTAACGTATGCTTTTTCATTTGATCTCCTCCTGCCTCTAGTATTCTGTCATCTTTGCTAGTCGCTCTTTACTTTTATTAATACTGTTGTTGATACGTCCAGTAGAGTCCTTGTTTCATGGCCCTAGGACTTTAGAAGCTTCTCTTTACAGAGTTAGTGTTGGTGAGGCTGAGAAGATGTATATACCTTGTTAGAGCATGCTCTGAAAACCCTCAGTCCCACCATGTGGGCATTGAGTTCCATAGTGCAGAATGAGACGCACAAGTCCCCCCAGGTCCAGGACAGAGCCTAGGGTGGGAGAAGAAAGGCAGGCGGCAGGCAAAGGGCTGGGACCGCTTCTCCTGCCTCATCAACAGTGGAAAGCAAACTCTGAAAAGATGAAAACTCTGAATCTGAACCAAGACTTCAAGTTCTTTAAAAAGACATTTCAAAAGGGCAACAGAATAAAATAGATTGTATTTTAAAGTATATTGGCTTGACTTATACATATGGTTTTTGAGCCTTCATTTTGCATAATGACTCCATAGATTTCTAACTAAAAACTTAGCAGTTCAAACCTTCCATCCAATCCACGGGAGAAAGATGAAACTTTCTACTCCTGCAAAGATTTAAAGCCCTGAAAACCCTAGATAGGGTCACTATGAGTCAGAACGAACTCAACAGCACTTAGAAACAACAACAACAACACATTTT
Organism: Chrysochloris asiatica; assembly: GCF_000296735.1. NCBI lineage: Eukaryota > Metazoa > Chordata > Mammalia > Afrosoricida > Chrysochloridae > Chrysochloris > Chrysochloris asiatica. The sequence goes on along the minus strand of NW_006408547.1, from coordinate 17,293,940 downwards.
GCCTCTTGCCCTTACTCAGCTAATCACTTGTGCCGGCAAAATGGAGAAAAACTAGGAATTGTGGAAAAGTCTGAACTTCAGTCTTGAGAGAGCAAGGATAATGGAAGTGATGTCATGAAACAAACTGTATAAATTGGTGGATGGGAACTGATTCTCTCTGTAAACTTTCACCTTCACTCAAACAACAACAACAGCAATCCTCCGATGAGTTCTGGTGTGGTGTGGTAGGATCAGCACTCGGCTCCTGACGACAAGTTCAGCAGTTCAAGCCCACCAGCTGCTCCTCAGAAACCCTGTATAGGATTTCTGTCAGTCAGAACCAACTGGACATCAATAACTACAATGACGATGCACTAATAAGTCTTAAAATAGAATCAACATATTGTAAATAAATATAATAGATTGGAAAGGAATCCACAATATCAAGTATCAAGGAAGCTTGTTTCCTGTGACTGACTATATACTGGGTCTTGAAGTAAAATGCTTTTCATAAGAGAACATGTCTAAAATTGAGTTTAGTGCCTGACCACCGCTTGCCTGTCAGTTTGTCACATTATACTGGCTTCTGTGTTGTGATGCTGGAAGCTATGCCACTGATAATTTAAATACTATCAGAGTCATCCATAGTGGACAGGTTTCAGCTGAGCTTCCAGACGACGACAGACTAGGAAGGAGAGACAGACTACTTCTGAATGTTTCGCCACTGATAAACCTCTAGGTAGCAGCTGGACATTGTCAGATATTGTACCAATAGATGAGCCCCTCTGTTTGGAAGACACTTAAAATACCACTGGGGAAGAGCTGCTTTGGAAAACTAGAGTTAAAAATTATAATGCGAATAAAATAAAGCTGTTAGTACCTTTATTTGCTGATGGGGTACAACTCAAAATGTGGGGAAACAGTAGAAAATATCCATTACTAATCAGAACATGGAATGTACAAAGTATGAAACTAAGAAAATCGGAAGTTGTCAAAAATGAAATGAATCACATAAAGGTAGCTAAGCTAACCGTTAGTGAGCTGAAGTGACTGGTTTGGGCCAGTTTGGAATTTGACAGCCCTATGGGTTACTATTGCAGGAATAACCAATTCAGGAGGAATGGCTTAGCATTCATCGTCAAAAAGAACATTTCAAGTTGTATCTTTTGAAGTACAATGCTGTCTGTGATAGACTAATACCCATACACCTACAAGGTAGACCAGTTAATACTGCTTGGTAAAGTAGAGGGGCAGCAAAAATGAAGACCCCTAAAGATATGGATTGACACAGTGGCAGCAACTATGGGGGTCAAGTGTAACAATTGTGGGGATGTCCCAGTCCCAAGTAGTGTTTCATTTTGTTGTGCGTAGGGTGGCTATGAGAATCAATTTGAACGCACCTAACAACAACAACTTCAAAGAGCCTCATATAGAGTTGGCATTAAAATCAGTTTCATAGCTATAATATATAGACATTGTGTCTTACACAAGAAATGTTCAGCGACGAACAGTAACCGAGATGAATTTGGATCTCCATTCCCAGGCCAAAGCCCCTTCTAAAAGTTATTGTTATTAGAGATGCTTTAACATAATGTAATACTGAAGATGTTGATACCTCCCAAGTAATTTTAAAGGTTTACCTCAATACATAAGGAGCTCTGGTAGCATAGTGGATTATGAGCTGGGCTGTTAACTGCAAGGTGAACGGTTCAAATATATCAGCTGTTCCTCAGAAACCCTATGGAGGGTCGCTGTGAGCCTGAATTGACATCACAGCACATCACCACCACCACCACCACCACTACCACTACATCAAAAAATAAAGTTCGGCAAAAAATAATTTTAAATAATTTTGAGACATCAAAATCATATGAAATGCTAAGAAAACTTTGGAAATAACTAAGACCTTATAATGATCCACCATAAAGCTACAGAGATTTTTTAATTATATTACTGATTTGTAGAAAAATCAATCATAAAATAAAATAAGAGTCTTTGGTCTATATGGAAAGGATATCACTTTTTTATTGAGATATGACATACAAAATTTGAAGTGTATAGTAGATAGATCTTCACATTTATATGTAGCTGTGTAACCACCTTCCAGATACAAATGGGGAAATTTCCTGAAACCCCAGAAGGAGTTCTGATGCCCTTTGCCAGCCAGTATACTTCTGTGCCCACAGTTTAATCTTGCCAGTTTTAGCTTTATGTAAATAAAATCATATGCACTCTTTGATGACTTGATTCATTCCTGACTCATTGCATCCATGAGTTTCTTGTTGCACTGTAGGATATGAACTGCATTGTCAGCCACAAAGAGAGCAGTTCAAAGCCAGGAGCCGCTCCTCCGAAACTCTATACAGGGTAGCTGTGAATCAGAAGCAACTGAAAGGCAACAACAATATAAGAATTTAAACAATTACAAATTTGTAAAAAATTCAGCATAATATTATTTACAATTGCTAAAAAAATAAGAACCAACAGAAACCAATAGGGGAAATATTTGTTGTTATTAGGACCCAGTATAGATTTCCAAGGAGCAGCTGGGGGTTTAAACTGCCAACCTTGTGGCTCAAACTGACCTTGTGGTCCAGCACATTATCCTGCTATGCTATGGTCTTGAAAAACAAAACAAAACAAAAAAAACATTTATATAAGGAGAAAAGTTTTGTTTTGTTTTTTTTTTAGTTTTATTTACACCATTTGCCAAAATAAAGAATTAAATAATAAGTAAAGCCATAATAAATTATAAGAAAACAGAACTGATATTTAGCTTATATCTGGACAAGGAAGGAATTTCTAAGCATGAAAATATATGAAAGAAGCTACAGTTGAAAATATAAAAAGTTTGAGTACATAGCAACTTTAAACAATGAAGAATACCATCAGTTGTCTCTCGGTTTGGTATGTTGTGTGAGTTATGTGTTGGTATGGGGTTCGAAGCTCTGACATTAGTATTTCAAATACCAACAGGGTCATCCATGGGGAAAAGGTTTCAGTTGAGCTTCTAGACTAGCAAGAAAGGGCTGGCAATCTACTTCTAAAAACTCTCCAATGAAAAAACCTCTGCTAATTCACAGCAGGATATTGTCCAATAACATGATGGAAGAGGAGCCCTTGGATTGGAAGAAACTACAAAATGGCCATGGCAATGGACTTGGTAGTCATCATGAAGATGGTACAGGACTGGGAGCATTTCAGTGGGTTGTAGGTAGCGTTGCCATGACTTGGAGACAACTAGTCAGCAATCAAGAACAATAACAAAGTCATCAGTAACAACACTGCAATTCATTTAAGAACTCAGAAAATTGTAATAAATTTATCAAAGGGTTAAAAAATCAGAGGGCTAAGCACTGTGCTGCTGATCTCCAGGTCAGTGGTTCAAACCCACCAGTTGTTCTATGGAGAACTATAAAACAGACTGCTTCGGTCAGGATTTGCAGCCTGAAGACCCTATGCAGCCGTTCCGCTCTGTCCTGGATGGTTGCTCTAAGCCAGAATAGACTCAGGGGCAGTGGGAATGAATATTATAACCAAAGTTCACAGAAATTAAGAGAGAAAAACATTACTAACGCAAAAGAATACCTAGTAATGCAATAAGAAAGAATGAAATGTTTTACTTTACTAGTAAACAATGAAGAAAAATAAAAGTGGGTACATTTTTCACATACCACAAGGTACAAATATTTTTAAATATTAATACTGAGAGATGGAAAGAATGAGGAAAACAGAGAAGTATGCTTCTATGCTTCTCCAAAAATCATTCATTAACATGTATATGAAACTTGAAAATATGCAGCACCTTTGAACCAGTATTTCTACACCCAATTACATATCTCTTGAGAATAATGTAATATATAAACAAAAAAGTGTAGTGGTTACAAGTCAGGCTGCTAACCACAAGGTCAGCAGTTCAAAACTACTAGCTGTTCCTTGGGAGAAAGATGAGGCTTTTGGTTCTCATAAAGAGTTACAGCCTTGGAAACCCTATTCAGGGTCACTAGGAGTTGGAACCAACTCCATGGCACACCACCACCACCACTACCATAATACTATTTTCCACTGCGAAATATTAATAAGAAAAAGGCAATCCCTAACAAGAAAAAGAGGGAGACCCCCAAAGAGATGGATTGGCTCAGTGGCAGCAGCAAGTGGCTCAAGCATAACAATGATTGTGAGATTGACACAGGACTGGACAGTGTTTAGTTCTGTTGTGCACAAGGTCACTATGAGTCGGAACCAATTTGACAGCACCAAACAACAACAATTTGGAAGATCTAGGCATAAATTATACAATCTGGCCCTTAAACTACATTATGAGGGAAGGAGCTCTGGTAGCGTAGTGGTTACGAATCGGGCTGCGAACCTTAAGGTCAGCGGTTCGAAACTACCAGCTGCTCCATGGGAGAAAGATGAGGCTTTCTACTCCCGTAAAGATTTACACCCTCGGAAACCCTATACAGGGTTGCTATGGGTCGGAACCGACTCGATGGCACATAACAACAACAACAACAACATGAGGGAAGTACCAATGTGATCTCTTAAAGATTTAGGTTAATTTGAGGGTAATGGTAGAATTGGAAGTGGTACCAAGTAGGAGGCACCATTGGACCAGTGTGGGATAGCTGAGGTGCTTTCAATTGAGACAGGGAACATATTCCTCCTGGCTTCTGAGGAATAAAGGTTGCTTTGGGCTCATGAGGTTCCTTAAGGTATAGTGGGATTGGGGATCATGCCAATGAGGGTAGAAAAGATCTGGAGAAAGATAGTAAAAATCAAATAAGTTCCCATCAAGTTGTCTCCAACTCATGGAGACCCACGTGTGTGAAATAGAACGATATATTGTAGAGTTTTCAGTAGCCTTTCATCTGTGGTGTCTCTGGGTGGATTCAAACTGTCAACCTTTCAGTTAGCAGTGAGCATATTAGACATTTGTACCTCCCAGAGACGCTGGAGAAAGATATGGACGGAAAGAACTCAGAGAAGAAAGTCCTCTTAGAGACTAAAATTTGATTGGACCAAACATGGCTGGGCATTCGTCTTTGGCAAGGGATCATTTGAAGCAAAATGTAACATCATCCCTTATTTTACTATTTTATCTTTAACTTGATGTTCAGTTGATCTAAGGACATGTTACATATAATGAATAAGAACAAAAGTAAAAACAAGAAAAGGAGCCAGAACCTGTGGGGTTAAAAGGGGGACACTTTTAACAAACTAGCAACTTGATTTTTCTGACGTCCTTGGCCAGCTGTTTCCTTTTTTCCTAATCGTTTTATTATATAATTGAAGTTCTTTCAGAAGTTGAATGCTGTTGTTATTAGGTGCCATCGAGTCAGTTCTAATCCATAGCAACACAGAACATACATTGTCCCACCTCACAATTGTTACGTTTGAGCCCATTGCTGCTGCCATTGTTATAACCCATCTCATTGGAGGACTTCCTCCATTTCACTGACGCTCCACTTTACCAAGCATGATGTCCTTCTCCAGGAACTAGTCCCTCCTGATAGCATGTCCAAAGTGTGAGAGATAAAGTCTCACCATCCTGGCTTCCAAGAAACATTCCTGCTGCTCTTCCTTTGTCACAGATTTGTTTGTTCTTATGGCAGGCTATGGTACTGCTAATATTCTTCTTCAACACCTTATTTCAAATTCATCAATTCTTCTAAGATCTTGCCTATGCGTTGTCCAATTTTCACATGCATGTGAGGCAACTGCGAATACCCCGGCTTGGGTCAGACAACTAAGATTTTTGTATTTGAATAACAGTGGCAAAAATCAACAAATTTTTAAAACAACTTTGTAAGTTCTCACAGATGTTCATAGATGATAGTAATATTTGTATGGTACTCTTGTACATGCAATAATGGTTATTGATCACATGACTCCTAATTTTTATAGTTTTATAGTTGGAAAATCAAAGCTCAGGAGTGGTAAATGATACATCAGAACTAACACCCCATGCAAACCTCACTATCAGCATTTGTATTCTAGTATTGGGGATGGTACCCCTTGAATGTATGTGGCCTTAAGTGGCAGCCCTTACCAGTATACACCAGTATACATAAATGGTCACAGGTGGATGTTAAAGCTAGGCTCTGTGTCAATTCGTTTTAAAGGAATTGCATTATTTAAATCCATACTTAAGGGAAGGAAACGCTGTTCTGCATTATGCTTTTCTGTATTATAATTGTGAAGCTTCTATTTTTTTTAAAAGCTTGCATTTATGTAAAACTTATTGGAGAAATAACCCATTTTTTTAGGTCTAAATAGCTTTAAAATACTAACTAGCTTTATTCAGGTGTATTTTATTTAGTGTTACTGTCTGCTGTTGTGGCACAGTATTCATATCACATATTATTCAAATTAAAGACCACATGTAAGTAATTATAAGCGCTTCCTAACTATGAAAATGTGTGTAAAACGTCTTAAGTTCTTTCTAACTCTGAAAACAAAGAGACCATAAGAAAAGATTCTATATTGAATTTAAACTTTTGAAAGTTCTAGGCTTCCCTCTTTTGGCAAACTCAATATCCTAAAAATGTCCTGTTATGTGTTGAATATAAGGTATAAAATAAAATTCAGATCTTTTAAATTCAAGCATGGGATAGCATAAAAATCAGAGGAATCCCCAGAGACCCCCCAAAATGGGATCAGTAATCTAGTGTTGTTGTTTTTAAATGCCATCGAGTAGGTTCCAACTCACAGAGACCCTGTATAGGTTTTCTGAGGAACAGCTGGTGAGTTTGAACTGCTGACCTTATGGTTTGCAGTCCAGTGCTGATCGTACAGCACCACACCAGGAGCACTAATCTAGTGTAAACCAGTGTAATAAATGATGGCTGCCTGGAGGCACTGTCAATACCCTGAGGCCTCCTTTGCTTTGGGCTGACCGGCCCACAAGTGACAGAAACCAGTACTAGGAGTCTTGCAAGGTGAGAGTCTAACTGGGCCTTCTCTTGTAGCCAGAAACTCCAAGAATCACACTTTCAACAAAAGGATGACCAAGAAAAAGTACCTGGTTTCAAAGAGAGGAGTCCTGGTATAGGATAAGCACTGGACTCCTAACCACAGGATAGGCAGTTCAAACTCACAAGCTGCTTTTTGGAAACATTATATAGAGTTGCTATGAATCACAACTGGCTCAATCACACTTCAGAGGATGTAACCTAAGTATCTAGTCACAAAGATTGGTAGTAAGAAAACAAACAAACCAAAAAGATGACGATTCAGACACACATACTAAATCAGATATTGAAATAACCAGATAGAGAGTAAGAAATTATTAAGTTTAATGTGGTTAAACAATAAAATGAAAACAGAAAAGATGAGTAAGAAAGTAGATAAATTGATACACAAATGCACACACACACATATATTTTTCAAATATGATGAGACCATTTCACAAAGAACTAAATAGAACTTTGAGAAACATCAAACCATAGTTGAAGTAAAATTCAATTAAATGTTTAAAAGAGCACATTAAATTTGTTGTTGTTGTTAAGTGCCATTGAGTCAATTCTGACCCATAGTGATCTTGTATAGGGTTTCCGAGGAGCAGCTGTTGAGCTTGTACTGCGGACCTTGCGGTTCAAATAGCTTTGCAGTCCAGGACATTAACCCACAGCACTGTACAATATAGATAAAGAGAAAAATATTTATTGGATAGATAGATACAAAGAAATTACCCAGATTGCAAAATAGAAAAGGGTGAAATAAACTGGCATATAATAAGTTCAGGGTGAATACAAGAAAGTGTTACCAAGTGTAAAAATTTATAGGCAGAAGATCAACTGGTACATGGACCCTCCGTTCTCAGTATACTACAGTTAAGACTAAAACAAACGAACAAAAAGACAAATCTTTGGTGGTGTTAGGGGATGAGAAACTTGGTCTCTCATACTTCAGACATATTGTCAGGAGGGACCAGTTGCTAGAGAAGGACATCATGTTTGGTAAGGTGGAGGGTCAGAGAAAAAGTGGAAGATCCCCAACGAGATGGATTGGCCAACTGACAGCATCAATGGACTCAAGCTTGGCAACAGTAGTGAGGTTGGCCCAGGATCGGGCAGTGATTCGTCCTGCTGTGTATAAGGTCATTATGGGTCGGTACCAACTCGATGGCACTTAACAAAACAACAAAGGGGATGGGAGAGGAAGATTACTTCTCTCGATTGATGGTAAATGTCATTGAATCCATCCCAACTCATACTGACCTTGTGGTTATCAGTTTAATGCTTATCCTACAGTACCACACCAGGACTCTTAGATAGTGGTCATTTTCTGTTTATGGTGATGGGAAAGACTCACCCAACAGGAGAAAGCAACCATGTCCATACAGTCTAATCACAACCATGCCCTCTACAAATCCACCCACTGGGCAAGA
>NW_006408547.1:17262573-17277745 GCF_000296735.1 Chrysochloris asiatica | reverse complement strand
AAGAACATCACTAAGAAAGATAATTATAGACCAATATCCCTCATGGTCATAGATGCAAAAATTCTCAGTAAAATTCTAGACAACAGAATCCAGCAGCACATCAAAAAGATAATACATCATGATCAAGTGGGATTCATATCAGGGATGCAAGGATGTTTCAACATTAGAAAAACAATCAACATAATCCACCATATAAGAAAAAGGAAAATAACCACATGATCATATCGATAGATGCAGAAAAGGCATTTGACAAAATCCAACATCCATTCCTGATAAAAACACTCAACAAAGTAGGAATTTAAGAGGAATTCCTCAACATAATTAAGAGTATATGTACAAAACCAACAGCCTACATTACTCTCAGTAGAGAGAAACTGAAAGTTTTCCCTCTGCGAACAGGAATCAAACAAGGATGCCCTTTGTCACCACTCTTTTCAATATTGCGCTGGAAGTCTTAGCAAGAGCTGCACGGCAAGACATGGAAATTAAAGGCATCCAAATTGGCAAAGAGGAAGTAACTCTATTTGCAGATGATATGATCCTATACTTGGAAAACTCCAAAGACTCAGTAAAAAAGGTATTAGACCTCATTGGAAGATTCAGCAAAGTGGCAGGATATAAGATCAATATAAAAAATCAGTTGGATTCCTCTATACTAAAATGATAGCACTGAAAATGACATTAGAAAAGCAATACTATTTACAATAGCCACCCAAAGGATGAAATATCTAGGAATAAATGTAACCATAAAACAAAAGAAACTTACAAAAATGAAAGGATATACAATGCTCACAGATAGAAAGAATTAACACTGTGAAAATGTCAATATTATGCAAAACAATCTATAGTTATAATGCAATAACGATTCAGATTCCAACATCCTTCTTTAAAGAGATGGGAAAACTAATAACTAACTTTATACAGAAATGAAAGAAACCTTAAGTAAGCAAAACACTGATTAAGAAGAACAAAGATGGAGGCCTCTCGCTCCCTGATCTCAAATTTTACTACACAGCCACTGTGGTCAAAATAGCCTGATACTAGTACAATGAAGGATACAATGATCAATGGAACAGAATTGAAAAACCAGAGCTAAATCTATCCACATACAATCAGCTGATGTTTAAAAAATGGCCTAAACACATTAAATGGTGAAGAGATTGTCATTTCAACAAATGGTGGTGGCAAAACTAAGGATCCATTTGTAGAAGAATGAAACAAACCCGTATCTCAAAAACAAACTCAATGTAGATGAAGACATAAATGTAAAACCTAGCTATAAAGATCATCATTGAAAAAATAGGGACAGATTTAGGGACCTTAATGCATGGCAAAAATACACTGTCAAACATTACTATAAATACACAAACAGTAGAGACCAAAATAGATGTCTGGATTTGCCTAAAAATTAGACACTTAAAAGTACATCAAAAGATTTCACCAAAAAAGTAAAAAGGGACCCCACAGACTTGGAAAAAAATGTTTAGAAAAGACAGACAAGAGACTAATAATCTCTAAAATTTAGAGAAAACTATATCTCTACAAAGGAGCTCTGGTAGCATAGTGGTTACGAATCGGGCTGCCAACTGCAAGGTCAGCAGTTCGAAACTACTAGCTGTTCCACGGGAGGAAGATGAGGTGTTCTGTTCCAGTAAAGATTTACAGTCTTGGAAATCCTGTACAGGGTTGCTATGGGCCAGAACTGACTCCACGGCACACAGCCACCAGCCACCATATCGCTACAAGAAGAAAAACAATCCAATTGAAAAAATGGACACAGGACCGGAACAGAAACTTCACCAAGGAAATATTCAGACAGCCAACAAGCATATGAAGTTCACAGTCATTAGCCATTAAATAAAATGCATGTCAATACAGGAATGTGATAAAATCTCATACCAGCAATAATAGCAAAGCAAAAAAAAAGAAAGAAAAAGCAGAAAACAACAAATGCTTGCAAGTGTGGGGCGACACTTCTACATTACTGGGAGGACTGTAAATGGTACAACTATGATAGAAACTCAAGGAAAAGGATTCCATACAAAAAGAAGCATTCTTTTAGAGAGAATCCAGTTCATGCCAACCCCAGGGGATCTGGCCACTTTGTGTGATTCAGAGGAAAATCTTTCTGACTCACACCAGCCAGGTGCCACACCTCAGGATGGACAAAGGAGACCCCAACAAGCATCAGGGCAGGATGTCTTCATACACTTTCTTGGTGCAGACCTATATGGAAAAGTGCAAGAAGAAATACCCCTATTCTGCCGTCAACTTCTCCAAATTCTACAAGAAGTGACCTGAGAGATGGAAGACCATGCCTGCAAAGGAAAAGTCGAAGTTTGAAGATGTGGTAAAAAGTGACAAAATTCGCTAAGACAAGGAGATGAAAAACTACGTGTCTCCTAAAGGTGATAGAAAAAGAAAGAAAGAAAAAAGATCCCAATGTCCCTAAGAGACTGCCATCTCCATTTTTCTTGTTTTGCCCTGAATATTGCCCAAAGATCAAAAGTGGGCAGCCGGGTCTATCCTTTGGGGATACTACAAGAAAATTGAGTAAAATATAGTCTGAAAAATCAGCCAAAGATAAACAACCATATGAGCAGAAAGCAGCCAAACTGAAGGAGAAATATGAAAAGGATAATGCTGCGTAACATGCCAAGGGCCAGAGTGAAGCAGGAAAGAAGCGTTCTGGCAAGCCAGTAGGCGCAAAGAAGAACTAACTAGAAGATGAGGAGGAGGAGGATGAAGAGGATGAAGAAGTGGGTGAAGATGAAGAAAAAGTGATTATCCTGTAAGAATATGGAGAGTACGAGTGTGTGCTCAGGGAATTCATTAGTTAAAAATGTGAATTCAAGTGCAGTTCAGTATTCGCTTCAGTATTTTGTGTAGCTGGGAAGATTCTTCATAGAGAAAATACTTTTCTAAAATGCAGGTTATAGCTTTTTGAGGGGCTACTACATACAGTTAGATCTTAAAGTTTTTGATGTTGAGTGTTTCTAAATATTTAATGGTTGTTTAAATTCTCGACATGTGTATGTTTCATGGGAATTAGTTTCAATGGTAAATTTGGGGGACTTTAGGATGTTGCTTTTTTAAAATTTTGTAAGAAAATGTATAGTAAACAAACATGGAAGGAGGGAATTGAGAATAATTCACTGGCTAGAGGATTGTTATTGTTAAGAGCTGCTGAGTCTATTGAGACCTGGCATAGGGTTTCTGAGGAGCAGCTGGTGAGTTCAAATTGCAGCCTTGCCATCCAAATGAACTTGCAGTTCAGTGCTTCTTTTACAGCACCATGAAGACACATGTTAACTCAGGTGACGAGGAGGGCAACATATAAGAAAGGGGAAGGTCGGCGGAGGAATAATGAAGACAGGTGAAGAGGAACTGTAGAATGACATTAAGAATCTCATACATGAGAAAGGCAAAAGGGCATTAAAAAGGCACAAATTGTAGTCAGAAAGGGCCAAAATTGTTGTCAGAAGAGACTCAGAAATTTCCTCCTGAACACAGAAGCCAAAGCAACTGGAATGAATGATGAAATAAAAGAGCTGAACAGAACATTTCAAAGGGAAGCCCGAGAAAACAAAGTCAAGTATTATAATGAAATGTGTAAAGACCTGGAGTTAGAAAAGCTGAAGAGAAGAATACACTGAACCATTTGTGAAGCGGAAAGAACCGAAGAAAGAAAATCAAGCCTCATCTTGCAATATTGAAGGATTCTCTGGGAAAATATTGAATGACTCAGAAAGCATCAAAGAAGATGGAAATAATATGCGTAGTCATTGTGCCAAAAACATTAGTCAATGTTCAACCGTTTCAAGAGGTAGCATGTGATCGAGCACTGAAGGACTCAAAAGAAGAAGACCAAGCTAAACTGAAGGCATTGGTGTCAAACAAGGTGCCAGAAATTAGCATAATACAAACTGAACTGTTTCAAGCAACTGATGCAGTACTAGAAGCACTCACTAGACTATGCCAAGGTATTTGGATTATAGTTACCTGGACAACTGACTAGAAAAGATCCATATTTGTGCCAATTTCAAAGAAAAGTAACCTTAAAGAATGCTGAAATTGTCTAACCATTTAATTAAGATCACATGCAGTTAAAATTTTGCTGAAGATAACTGGAAAACAAAATGGGAGGAAGCTACCAGAAAACTCAAGCCAGATTCAGAATGAGAGATATCATTTCCAATGTGAGACGAATCTTACCTCAAAGCATAGACTACTAGAGAGATATTTACTTGTGTTTTATCAACTACGCAAAGGCATTCATCTGTGTGGATCCTAAGAAATTATGGATAACATTGGGAAGAATGGGAGTCCCCGAACACTTGATTTTACTCATGGGGAACTTGTACATAGATCAAGAAGCAGTTATTTTAACAGAGTAGTGGGATACTGAGTGATTCAAAATCAGAACAAATATTTGTCAGCATTTATCCTTTCACCATACTTATTCAATCTGTGTGATGAGCACAAAATCTGAGAAGATGGACTATATGAAGAACTCAGCATCAGGACTAGAGGAAGCTTCATTTACAACCTGCAATATTCAGATGACACCTTATTTGCTGAAAATGAGGAAGACTTGAAACATTTACTAATGAAGATCAGAGACTACAGTCTTCGATATGGATTACATCTCAAGTTAAAGAAAACAAAAATCAGTAAATAACATAATGACAGATGGAGAAAACGAAGTTTTCAGCAATTTCATTTTACTTAGCTACACAATCAATGCTCATGAGAGAAGCAGTCAAAAAATCAAATGAAGTATTGTATTGGGCAAATCTGCTGCAACTGACCTCTTTAAAGTGTTAAAGAGAAAAAACATCTCACCTGGAGGACTGGGGTTCAGGTGACCCAACCTATGGTATTTGTAATCATATCATATGCATGTAAAAGCAGTACAAAGGATAAAGAATAACGGAGAAGAAGTGTCGAATTTGATTGATGATGTTGACAAAGAATATTGAAAGTGACATGTATTGCCAGACGAATCTGTCTTGAAAGAAGTACAACCAGAATGCACCTTAGAAGTGAGGCTGGCAAGACTTCATCTCCTGTACTTTAGACACGTCGTCAGAAGGTACCAGTCGCTGGAGAAGGACATCATACTTGAAAGAGTGGAGGGTCAGCAAAAAAGTAGTTCCCCCTAAGAGATGGCTCCACACCGGTAGCAACAATGGATTCAAGCATAACAACTATTGTGAGAATGGTGCAGAATCAGGCGGTGTTTCATTCTGTTATGCACAGGGTGACTGTGAGTCCAAGTCAACTGGATGGCCCCTAACAACAACAAACAAATATTGCTTCAATACTAAAAAGGGACGTTTTGAAATTCAAATAAAATTAGTGTCGATCCTTTAAAACATATGTTAAGACATTGAAATTATATGCCAAATTGCAAAAACCACGCATGAACTGGTACATGTTCTATAAGATAGTGAATGGGAAGAAGAAAGTTTCTGTATGTTTGGCATGGAATTAATTAGTGGTTGGAGGTTAAAATCCTCTTTGGGACATAGGGTTATAGTTTTCATTCAAGTACTTTTAATTCATAAGTATAATGCCGTCTTTTCAAGTATATTATGGAGATTGCTAACCACAACACCAGCATCTTCTTACCTACAGCCACCTTAAGAAAGAAGTGATACCAGAAAAAAATGTACCTAAATCTGGGTTAATTGCAGGTGATAATTTGTTTTTATCCTTTCCTTAACTTTAGATGAAAGAGTTTTATATGTTAATCTCTGCCTTGGCTTTTTCCTTCATTTTATTCATCTCCTTCTTACTTTCTTCTTCCCTCTCTTCTTTTTTAGAAATAAGGAGGTTATTTGCAATAAATATTATATTTGGGTTTATCTCTTTATGAAAATAGGGAAGTTATGGTATAATGAGTTAAACTCCATATAGGGCAAGTGCTTTCTTCATGGTAGATTTGATTTGATTTTTGTTCTGTTTTTATTTTTTCCTTTGTGTATGTGTGGTAAATTTCACATACTGTAAAGACAGCCATTTCATAAAATAAAATTCAGTGACATTTAACATATTATCATGGTAAATTTCACATGTATTTTATATGTTTGTTATTTATCAATGAATAAGATTGTGTTGAGTAAGCCTACAAACAGTAATACAGAAGTGGAATCCTTTTTTAACCTTGTTGTTGTTGTTAGGTGCCATTGAGTCGGTACCATCTCATAGTGACCCTATGCACAACAGAACGAAACACTGTCTGATCCTGGGCCAACCTCACAATTGTTGCCACGCCTGAGCCCATTGATGCTGCCACTTTGCCAATCCATCTTGCTGGGGTCTTCCTCTTTATCTCTGACCCTCCACCTTACCAAACTTGATATACTTCTCCAGCGACTGGTCCCTCCTGATAATATGTCCAAAGTATGAGAGACGAAGTCTGGCCATCCTGGCCTCCAAGGAGCACTTGGCTGCACTTCTTCCAACACAGATCTGTTGGTTCTTTTGGCAGCCCATGGCACTTTGAATATTCTCCTCCAACATCATAACTCAAAAGTATCACTTCTTCTATGGCCTTCCTTATTTACTCTTCAGCTTTCACATGCATATGAGGTTATTGAAAATACCATGGTTTGGGTCAGGTGCACCTTAGTCCTCAAGCTGACATGTTTAACCATATCAGGACAAATACTTTAATTTTGTTGCCTGATCCTGGGCCAACCTCACAATTGTTGCCATGCTTGCACCCATTGATGCTGCCGCTTTTTTTTTTTTTTTTTTAATGTTTTATTGAGAATTAGGTGATAGTTTACATGGGAGAACATCAGCTTTGCATTCATCCTATTGTATATCATTTCATTGCCATGGTTACAATCCTCTCCATGCATCATCAACCAGCCAAGCCTGTCACCCGGTCATTAGCACACAGCCCCTCTCCCTTTCTGGGTGTAAAGTCCCCAGCCACTCCAGCTCTACACGTCATCATCTCTGCCTCCGTCTCTGGCATCACTGCCTCTTTGGGTAGGGTCCCGCTCTTGCTCTTCTCGCTTGATGGCCCCAGGGACCTCTGCTCCTAGACTGCAAAGTCAATCACTCCCCTCCTTTTGCTACAAAACATCTGTCTTTACTTTTCCAACCCTCACAATCAGTTCTGATACCAACTATTCATTACTGTATCACAAGAGACCTATCCGCATCTCCTTTCATCAGCCACACCCAGACGGATTGTATACTACTCAGTGGAGATTCTACCCATCCCTGTCTACTCTGTGTGTGGAGGGGGTGGGAATGATCTTTGCTGTAAAGATTTGTTCCCTCTTTTGAGCTACTGCATCCATAGGTGTAGGGCAAGTTTATCAGATTGTATCATATGACTCTTTTTTTCCTCTTCTTTCTTCTTCTAGTTGAGCTCAATCATCTAGTCATGGAAGCCAGATCAAATAGGCATTATCTGCAAGTGTGGGTGTTCTTATGCATATGCTGTATCTTCTTATCAGCTGGATGCTTCACTCTCCACTCTAGTCCTCTGTGGCTATGTCCCTGACTCTGGGCCCAAGAGTACCCAGGTCTTGCCACACTGCTGGCCAACCAGGTCTCCACCCGGGTTCACAGGAGTCTATTGAACGTTGTAGGGCTTAGGTCACAGCCTCATTGCTGTTTTTCCCTCACTTCCCCTTATTGGTGATGAATGTGATCACCAATCTGAGTGTGTATTCCTATTGAGTCTTAGTCTTGAAAGGGGGGTTGCCCTGAGGGGACCCAACCACTTACCTTGATGTCTCCTGGGTGAGCAACTTGCTTGTTCTTGTAGTAAGTCGTCAGACTGCCTATATTGTTTTGTATTTTACCTGTTGGTCTTTCTTTCAAGAAGTATTTTCTTATCTTCTAGCTGCTCCAGGCTGGTCTGCTTGTTCTTTCTAGTGGAAATTTCCCACCTCAGAAGATTCTGGATATGGTTTAGGATTCCACCTATGTTCTTATGTAATGCAGAGGCTTTGCAGGAAGCCTCCTTCACTGGGCATGTTGTAGCCCCATTTTAGGTATTCAAATCAGTTATAGATAGAAGACAGACTTACGAGCTTTCAGGACAAATAATTTTATACATACAAAAGAAAACCTGCTTAGATACAAACTTTCAAAATTAATACAAGTATCTGAACATAGTCAAATATATATGGGCAGTGACAGTTTAGATAGCAAGAGATAGTTTTATTAATTCACATTATATCAAGTCTTGAAAAGTATACTTCAAAATTGGAAAATATTTGTTTACATTGAAATGAAGAGTATCTGCTGTCCAAATGAAAATCCTTTAAAGTAGATCTATTTCATTAGAGTAGACAAGTATGGCAAGAATCTAGAATCTCCTTCAAGCCTCGTGTTCCAAATTAATCCCACAATTAACAGATTTCTCTCTAGTTCTAAAGATACTGTGCTTGATCTTGATCATGCTGAGAAAGTAAAAATTAGAAGACGTTAATTTTTCTCATAAAAAGTTTTTGCTTCCTTTGATTAGCTTTACTCATATTTTCCCCCTTAACAATGGTTAAAGAGAAAGAAACACTAATTTTCTGGAAATGAAATCAATAAACATTTATTAAATATCTACTTGTCTACATAGTATACATTAATTTCATACATGTTTTTCCAGACTGCATATTTATAGCACAAGAATTACTCATTTTTATCATAAATCTTATCTTATTCCTTCTTGTTCTAAGACCTGTCTCTTACCAACTCCCTTCACCAGGAGAGTTCAAAAGTAATTATTTTGGAAATCTTGAGACCAGTTCATTCTTCACATTTCATAGGCCTTATGATCAGCATTCGAAATGTAGACCCTTTGGATCACCTCTCTTCCTCATCCATACTCTGTGTTCCCTTCTCTTTACCCAACATTTATTGCTATTTTTCCTTCCAGATCATTTGATTTCTGTACTGGAATTCCCAACTGCTTACAAAAATAAGTCTTTTTACATATTCAGACCGTTAACCTCTTTGAGCAAATGATCCATGAAGTTCTCAGTTTTTGAACCCACAGAGGAAGTAATACACAATGTAAAATAATAATAACAAACATTTAATATATTGCACCCACTCTTCATTTATTGACATGGTTAGTTCCATCTTGGCTTCTAAGAGCATTGTAGCTGTACATCTTCCAGCACAGATTTGTTTGTTCTTCTGGAAGTCCATGGTCCTTTTAATGCATCCGTTCTTCGATGGTTTCCTTATTCATGTGCACAACAGAGGAAAGGATAAACAAATGTGGTTCATGCATCCTATGGAATATTATGCAGTCAGAGTAAATCACAAAATGTCCTTGGCATTTTAGAAAGGAAATCAGGGACATTTTCTTAAGGAAGGTGTAGTTATGAAAGGATGATTTGTAGAACTGAGGACAGGAAGAAAGGTAGAGCATCAATTTCAACTTCTATTCCAAAATGGTGTCAGCTTTCAGCTACGTACATACATGACAGTATATAACAGACTCTAGGGGAGCATTTTCTAGAAACTTTAGTCCCAAAGCATCAGTACACTGAACTCATTCTAAGGGACTTACTGAAAATAAACAAGTTGCATTTAATCTCAGTTGTTATATAAAACCATTTGTACTGGTGGGTTAAATAGCACCCCATCCCGCAAATTCTTCTCCGTCCCAGAATCTTAGAATGTGATTATGTTTTGAAATTGACTCATTTGAGACATTAGTTAAGATGGGGCCATGCTGAGTAGAAAGGGCCCTAAATCCAAAGTGACTAGTATGATAAAAAGAGGAGAAAAGAAACAGAGACAGACACAAACAGGGAGGACGCCCTGAGACTACAGAGGCGGAGACTGAACGGTGCATCTGCAAAACAAGGAATGCCAAAGATTTTGGAAACACTGGAAGGTAAGAGCAACCATCGGAACAGATTCTCCCTTAGTGTTGTCAGAGGGACTGTGGTCCTGACAACACCTTAAAGTCAACTTCCGGCCTCTCTATCTGTTAAAGAACACATCCCTGTGGTTATAAGTCATTCAAGTTGTGGTCATTTGTTATGACAACCCTAAGGAACTAAAACATTGTTCTAATATGCTTAGAGTTGTAGAATCAATGAAAGGAGAGGAATTGGTCCTGATTCAAAAAATACAAAAACTGGAAAAGAAATGACAAAGAAACATTTACTTTGGGGAAAAGGCCAGTAGTGGGCGTTCTAGCTTTACTACCATGAGATATGGAAGAGTGATAGAAACATGTTTGTTGAGAAATGAAAGCGGCCCGAAGAGACTGGTTCCCAGATTTGTGACGGCCATAACTCACACAGGGCATGCGCGGATCGCTGTCTTTCCTCTGCAGACACAAAGAACCACATAGCTGGAACCCCTTTTCTTATCTGACTGCCACTGCTGGACCTACTGTGGCAGACTACAGACCAGAGATGTTCTTAGAGCACAACACACACTCAGGTCTTACTTTCAGGCCACACTGGTGGTCGTTATGTGCCATGGAGTCCGTTCTGACTCATAGCGACCCTGCAAAGGGTTTCTGAGGGTGTACATTTTTATGGGGAAAAAGTCTCATCTTTCTCCCACGGACCAGCTGGTAGTTTCAAACAGGTGACCCTGAAGTTAGCAGCCCGACTTGTAACCACTGCACTACCAGTGCTCCGTTCAGACCACATTAATCATCTTCAAGGAGATTATGAAATCTAAGCCAACCCTTATCTGAAATCAACAGGTATTGGTAATTTTAAACAATCATATGGTTTACTATGCCAGAAACTACAAATTGAAGAGGAATAGCACCGCATTCATCATCAGAACATTTTAAGATCTGTCCTATATTACCATGTTCCAGACTCCTGGTGTGACACTAAAGGATCAGCGCTGGACTTTGAACCTTAAGGTCAGCCATTCAAACCCACCAGCTGCTCCTTGGAAACCCCAACAGGGTCTCTATGAGTCAGAATTGACTCGATGGCACTTAACAACAAGACAATGGTATGGTATTGTACAATAAGCACTGGGCCACTAGGTCGTTGGTTCAAATCCACCAGCTGCTACTCAGAAAACCTACACAGAGTCGTTATGAGCCGGATCTGACTCAATAGCAGTTAACAACTTAACAGTAACAGCAACAACACGATCAGTTAATACCAGTATTTTTCAAATATAAAACACCAACAACTGAAACCAGCGATGAAGAAATTGAAGCATTCTATCAACTTCTGGTGTGGAACTGTGATCTGCAAGGCTGTCAGTTCAAACCCTACTGAGAAATCCTAATCAGGGTCACTATGTTGACTAAACGGCACATAACAAATACAACAGACCAACTTCTTTAGTTTGAAATTGATCAAACACACAATCAAGATGCATTGATAATGACTGATGATTAGAACGTGAAAGTTGGAAACAAAGAGAAAGGACTGGTAGTTGGAAAATATGACCTTGGTGATAGAAACTATGCTAGAGATTGGATGGTAGAATTTTGCAAGACCAATGACTTATTACAAATACCTTTTTTCAACAACATAAAAGGTGACTATACACATGAACCTCACCAGATAGAACGTGAAGGAATCAAATTGACTATATCTATGGGAAGAAATGATGAAGGTGCTCATTCATCTATATCAAGCAATTTGGAAGACAGTTACCTGACCCGCTGATTGGAAAAGATTTTCATTTGTGCCAATTCCAAAGAAAGGTGACCCAACAGAATGCAGAAATCGTTGAACAATATCATGTAATATTACATGGAAGTAAAACTCGGCTGAAGATTATTTTTAAATGGCTGCAGTAGTCAATCAACAAGGAGTAGCCGGAACTTCAAGCTGGATTCAGAAGCAAAATGTGGAATGATGGATACCATTGCTGACATCATATAGATCTTGGCTAAAAGAAGAGAAAGGCAAAAAAGATGTTTACTTGTGCATTATTGACTATGCAGTGGTATTTGACTCTGAGTCAAATGCAGTGGTATTTGACTCAGTGGATCATAACAAACTATGAATGGCCTTGTGAAGAATGGTATTCCAGAGCACTACACTGTTGCTCATGAGCAACCTGTACATAGACTAGCAGGCAGTTTTTCAAACAGAGCAAGGGGATACTGAATAGTTTAAAATCAGGAAAGATGTACACCAGCATTGTATTCTTTATCCATACTTATTCAATCTAAATGCTGAACAGTAATCCAAGAAACAAGATTATATGCAGAAGAACATGGCATCAGGTTTGGAGGAAGACCCATTAACAATCTGCGATATGTATATGATACAGCTATGCTTGCTGGAGGCAAAGAGGACTTATAGTACTTAATTATGAAGATCAAAGACTACAGCCTTCCATAGGGATTGTGCTTAACTGTAAAGCAAACAAAAATACAACTGGATGAATAAATAACTTCATAATAAACAGAAAAGATTAAAGTTGTCAAAGTCTTCATTTTGCTTGGATCCACAATCAACAATTACGAAGGCAGCAGTCAAGAAATCAAAAAGTGCATTGCTTTAGGCAAATCTGCTGCACAGGATCTCTTTAAAGTGTTCAACAGCAAAGATGTCACTTTGAGGACTGAGGTTCCTGCCCCAAGCAATGGTATTTTCAACTCCTCATATGCAGGTTGGACAGTGAATAAGGAAGACCAGAGAAGAATTGATGTATTTGAATTCTGGTGCTGGCAAAGAGTATGGAAAGTACCATGGACTGCCAGAAGAGCAAACAAATCTCTCTTGGAAGAAGTAGAAAATGGTTCTTTAAGAAGCAAGGATGGGATACTTCATCCCGTGTGCTTTGGACATTTGTCAGGAGGATCCCGTCCCTGAAGGACTCATGCTTTGTAAAGTGGAGGGTCAGTGAAAAAGAGCAAGACCCCCAGTGCAATAGATTGACACATTGGCAGCAACAGTGGGCTCAAACAAAACAATGTTGAGAATGGCCCAGGCCCAGAGAGCATTGCCTTGTTGTACATGTAAGTGAAATTGATTGAGCACCAATGTAATGACACCTAACAACAAAAACAACTCTTAGCAATAAAAAGACAAACAACCCAATAAAAAAAATGGGCAAAGGACTTAAGCAGATAGTTCACCCCAAACCCCAACCCACTGCCATTCAGTGGAATCCTCCTCGTATGAACCCTATAGGACAGACAAGAACTGCTCTTAGGGTTTCTGAGACTATCACTCTTTATGGGCACAGATAGTCTTGTCTTGTTCCTGTGGAAAACACCTAGATAATTCACCAGAGAGAATACTAAAATGCCCAACAAGTACACAAAAAGGCAATTTTAGTAGTCATTGGCCAACCCACTGACTTAGAGTTGCGGCATCTGTTGGGTTTGAACTATCAATCTTTCAGTTAGTAATCCAGTGCTTACCCTACAGTGCCACCAAGGCTCCTTTTATTAGTCATTGCTGGTGTTTTGTTGTCAACTGCATTCTAGTGGACGCTGAGACATAGTGATCCTGTATGGGGTTTCTCAGGAGGGGTTGCTGGGTGTGAATCACTGACGTTAGGGTTAGCAGCCCTACAGCAGGACTTCCCTAATTATTAGCCATCAGGGAAATGTAAATCAGAATCAAAATGGAGAAACTGGAATCCTCACCTAGGGTTGGGAGGAATGCAAAATGGTACAGCCACTGTGAAAAAAAACAATTTGATAGTTCCTCAAAAACTTAAATATGGAACTACCATTTGACCTATGAATCCAAATCCTAGTTATACATACAAGAGAATTCAATGTACTGATACAACAGAAGCCTGCACACCAGTACACATTGTAGTACTTGTCACAATGGTCAAAAGCTGGAAACCATGAAATGTTTATTAAGAGATGAATAGCTAAACAAATGTGGAACATACATACAATGTGTTATTGTTCTTGTTAAGTGCCATCAAGTCGATTCCGACCTATAGCAACCCTGTATATGGTTTCCAAGGAGTGGCTGGTGAGCTTGAACCACTGACCTTGCAGTTCAAATGACTTTGCAGTCTGATGCATTAGCCCACAGCACCACACCAGGTAGGCAATGTGTAAACAAATGAAGTTCTGATGTATGTGACAACTTGAATGAACCTTGAAAATATTAATGCTGAGTAAAATTAGCCATAACAGGACAAATACTATGTGATCTAATTTATTTTAAATAAATATATTGAAACTAAAGACTGTTAATGGTTAAAGGAGTGAGGGTAAAGGGCAGTTTTTATCTGGTGGTTGTTGACTTTGTATTAATGGTGGAATAGTTTGGAAATGGATAGCAATATTGGTGATACAATGTGAAGCATGTGGTCAATGTTACTGAATTATAAATGTGGAAGTTCTTGTGTTGGCAAATGTTTGCGCATCTTTTTCCACCACAATTTTTTTTTTTAAGTTAAAGGCAAAACAAAATTGAAGTAAACCTAGCATGCATTATGCTTCTGGTCGACATAGAAGTCCCTGTAATCCTTTGTCTTCTCCCCAGGGATTATCCTGTTTTTCCATGTGAACCAACCTTTATTTCCAGTAGATTCTTTCCTCCTTTGTTTCCAGTAGATTCTTTCAAGTTTTCACTCCATTATAAACTAACTCTCCCACTCTTTCAGTCTCTGTCTTCTCTGAACAAGGTTCCATCTTAGGAATGATTGCTTTTGGCTGCCTATAGATGCTGGATTCCTGATACAGAGCTGTAGGAAGAGCATTAGCCACAAGGTTGGCAGTTCAAACTCATCAGTTTCTCCTTGAAAACCCTATACAGGGTTGCCATGAGTCAGAACTGACTGAACGGCACTTAACTGCTTATACAAATACTGCATATACATCTCATCACAATTCTGTATCCTTCCGTCCCCTTACTCCCCTGCCCAGGACATTACTTTAAATCATAGCAGAAGAACTTCTTTAATTAAGAGTTCATTCATCCCTTGTGATCTCCTCAGGGGTCTTCTTGTTCCATCTTTCATCCCTTGTCTAGGCTGCATTCCAACCTCTCCATCTCTCCAAACACCTCCTATCAGATAATTACTCGTATCATGACCAACAATGACTTCCATGCTGCCATAGCCAGTGGACTGTTCTCGCTTTACTGGGTTGTTGTTGCTAAGTGCTGTGGAGTCAGTTCTGAATCAGAGTGACCCTGGATAGAGTTTCTGAGGCCCTACATCTTTGTACTTAATTGTGCTCATGAAGAAACTGTACATAGATCAAGAGGCAGTT
>NW_006408547.1:17255060-17261783 GCF_000296735.1 Chrysochloris asiatica | reverse complement strand
TTGGAAAAGAAGAGGAAGACCCCTCCAACAAGATGGACTGGCACAGGGGCAGCAGCAATCGGCTCAAATGTAGCAACGATTGTGAGGTTGGTGTAGGAACAGGCAGTGTTTCATTGCTATAAGATGGTACAAACTCGATGGCACCTAATAATAACAACAACGTATGTATGTGTGTGTGTGTGTGTGTATATATATATATATTGTTATTAAGTGCCGTTGAGTTGATTCAGACCCATAGTGACCTTGTATAGGGTTTCCAAGGAGCAGCTGGTAAGCTTGAACCACCGACCTTGCAGTTCAAACAACTTTGCAGTCTGATGCATTAGCCCACAGTGCCACACCAGGACTCCATATGTGTATAGATAGATAGATAGATAGATAGATAGATAGATAGATAGATAGATAGATAGATAGATAGATAGATAGAGGTAGATATCGATATATACAGACATAGGTATACACTTATATTTTCCAATGCATAATGTTCAAAGAGCAACATGCTGAAATCTAATAATCCGCCATTCTCTGGGCTCAGAAACCTCACTCTGCTTCTGAAGTCAGTAGCCATTGTTACTAGACTGGAGTGTGTCCTATCAAAGATCGTACATGCACATGTATTTCTTTCTTATAAAGTGGTGGTGGTGGTGTGCCATGGAGTCGGTTCTGACTCATAGTAACTTTGTACAGGATTTCTGAGGCTATAAATCTTTATGGGAGCAGAAAGCCTTATCTTTCTCCTACAGAACAGCCAGTAGTTTCAAACTGCTCCTTACACGTGGTGGTCAAATTGCCCTCCACAGATGCTGTATCATTCTGCACTACAGCAGTCCTGGGTGTGAATCTGTTTCCCTGAATCCTGGCAAACACACCATATTATCAAACATCTTGATCTTTGCCAATCTGATAGGTGAACAATTGTCCCACACTGTGGTTGGAATCTGCATTTACCTTCCTAGGAGGAAGGGTTAAGCAAGCTTCCTGAACTTATTTTCATTATTTTAAACTTTGTGTTCTGGTCCTTAACCCACTTTTACAGTTTGCTTTTATCTTTTTTATTATTGTCTTAGAGGATTTCTGAAAGTCTAAAATAATCTATACTTCCTTAACAATATAGGCTGCAATTTCTTCCAAGTTTGGTGTTTGTACTTTAATTGTGTTTTTGCTGGGGGTTTTTCCCTAAAGAATTCTATTTTGGAAAGTCAAATTTATCAACACTTCTTCCCGTTTCTAGGTTTTATGATTTCATTTTTAGTATTTAAATCTATAGTTCATCTGTTAGTTATTTTAGTGAAATAAGCTAGAGATCCAACTTTAATGTGTTTTCCAGTTATGCCAACTCTATTTATTGAATAATCTATTTTATCCTAGATGCAATAAAAGGTCAACTTCATATTTCACTTTGTTACCCTATATAATTGGATCTATTTCTGTACTTAACACAATTGGCCTTGTGGTTTGGTTCTTTGCATACGTGTTCTCTACTTCCTTTTAGACTGAGCTATACAAGGACACTTTTAGGGTCTGCGATTTTATTTTATTTTTTTAAACCAGCTTCGTCCAACCCTAACTGATTGTAACCCCATATATGTCAGAGGAGAAATGTGCTCCACAGTGTTATCAATGGCTGATTTTTTTCCAAAACAGATTGTCAAGCCTGTGATCCAAGATGCCTTTGGGTAGACTTGAATTTCTAAACTTCAACCATTAGCTCATTCACCGTTTGCAAGCTAACTTGATTTCTACTTTCACTCTTGTCACTGCCCCTTCTTCCTCCACACCCAAACCACCACGGAGGTGTATTGAATTATTTTGACGTATTTGACTAATCTATGTTATTGTTGTGTTAAGAGCCATCAAGTCAGTTCTGACTTAGAGCGACCCCTGTATAGAGTTTTAGAGGAGCAACTGGTGAGCTTTAACCACTGACCCTGTGGTGCAAACCAATTCTGCAGTTCAGTGCATTAACCCACAGCGCCACACCAGGACTCACTCTCTCTATATATCTATATCTATATCTATATCTATATCTATATCTATATATGTGGTGGCTGTGTGCTGTGGAGTCGGTTCCGAATCATAGCGACCTAGTACACGGTTTCCAAGGCTATAAATCTTTACGGGAGCAGAAAGCCTCATCTTTTACCCAGTATGTATATATAGATACATATATACATATAGTACATGAATGCTGGCAGAAGAGGTGAATCTCTTGGGTCAGACATTTATAGTTTAGCCAGCAGTATGCTTTGCTTCATCTCCTCTTGCTTACCAAGGGGTAATTTGAATGCTGCATATGCAGAGGTTTTTGTCACAGCTGAGGAACAAGGAGCTTGGAGAATGTACCTCTTCCATAGCAGCAAATAACAAGCCTGCTCTTTGTCCTGGCTTTTCCCAGCAAACACAATCCTGAGAAATGGCCTAGGTGAAGGGAAGCCAGAGCCTTGAGTGTTTCTCCTACCCAGGAAGAGGTGTGAGGCGGATACCAGAGACCCACGGAAGATTGTCTCTGCAAAAGGCACAGCCAAGTGGTTGCTGAAGTTCTGGCATACCCATAGGACAAACTACACATAGTAGATGCTTGAAATTTCCTTTACTACTTTAACACAGGAGTCCTGGTGTGGTGCTGTGGGATACAGCACTGGACCACAAGGTCCAGTTTATTTATTACCAGATAATTTAATGGGTAAGCAGCTCTGGTACAGTAGTGGTTACAAATCAGGCTGCTAAACCTCAAGGTGAGCAGTTTGAAACTACCAGCTGTTCCACAGGAGAAAGTTGAGGCTTTCTGCTCACATAAAGACTTACAGCTTCAGAAGCCCTGTACAGGGTCACTATGAGTCAGAACCGATTCCACGGCACATAACCACCAACAACAACATAACTGGTTAGGTCCAGTATCAATCTGTTCTGAATGTACAATTCCTTGGACCATAGACATAGGCAACAGCGGTATTCAAAAACATGAGCTGTAAATTAGCAAACAAGGAAACTAAAAATAAACTTTAATAGACTAATGTTTGATTAATTAAACCTGATTTCCATGAAACAAAATTGAAGACTTTATTTATTGTCCTCATTTTCCCTTTAAGTAATCACTTGATGGATACCTTGGTAAAAAGCCCTGGGTTTAAGCACACTGCTATGGCACTGTACGATAAGCACTGCACTGCTAACCACAAGGTCAGCAGTTCTAACCCACGAGCTTTCCGCACAAGGAAGATGAGGCTTTCTGCTCTGGTAATGACTTATACAGCCTGGGAAACCCTATACAGAGTCACTATGAGTCTCCGGTGACTCACTGGCACCTAACAACAACAATCTCTTCTAAATGACGGTGTCATCTATATTTAATGGGCACTTATTGTCACTGAAATGTCTTAATTATGTGTTGTTGTTGGTAGTGCCATTGAGTCGGTTCGGGCTCATAATGACCCTGTGTAGGGTTCCTACACAGAGCACTCTGGCTGCACTTCTTCCAGCACAGACCTGTTGGTTCTTTTGGCAGTCCATGGCACTTTCATATTCTTCTTTACACCATAACTCAAATGCATCGATTTTTCTGTGGTCTTCCTTATTCACTGTCGAAGTTTCATATGCATATGAGGTTATTGAAAATACCATGGCTTGAGTCAGGCACACCTTAGCCCTCAAACTGACATCTTTGCTCTTGAATACTTTGAGGAGGTCTTGTGCGGCAGATTTGCCTAGTGCAGTACGTCCTTTGATTTCTTGACTGCTGCTTCTATGCGTGTTGATTGTGGATTGAAGCAAAATGAAGGTTTTGACAATTTCAATCTATCTGCATTTATCATGATGTTATTTATTGGTCCAGTTATGAGGATTTTTGTTTTTTTTACATTGAAGTATAATATTCATACTGTGGTCTTTGATCTTCATCACTATCTTAAGTCCTCTTCTTAACAAACTAGGTTGTATCATCTGTTTATCACAATTTGTTAATGGGTCTTCCTCCAATCCTGATGCTACACTCTTCATATAAAACACCTTCTTGGATTATTTTCTCAGCATACAGATTGAATTGTTGTTATTAAATGCCAGCGAGTTGGCTCCTGCTCATAGCATTTCCGAGGAATGGCTAGTGAGCCTGAACTGCCAACCTTGCGGCTCAAACCAACCTTGCAGTCAGTCCAGCACATTAACCCGCAGCACCACACCAGGACTGCATAGGTTCTATGCACATGGTGAAAGAAGACAGCCCTGGTTCAGTTTCAGTTTCTGGCAGTTCCCTGCCAATGTACTGTTGCAACCATTTTTAAATCATCTTCAGCAAGATTTAATTTGCATGTGATTTTAATGATATTGTTTGATAATTTCCATGTTCTGTTGGGTCACTTCTCTTTGGCATGGGCACACATATGGATCTCTTCTCGTCGATTAGCTAGGTAGCTACTTTAGCTATTTTTCCAAATTTCTTGGCATAGACAAGCGAGTGCCTCAGGTGCTGCATCAGTTTGTTGAAATTTTTCAATTTTTATTCTGACTGGTGGTTTTGAATCGCTGACCTTGTGGTTAGCAGTCCAGGGCTTATTCGACAGTGGCACATTAAGACTCCTAATTATTTTATAACATCGTTGAAATTATAATCCAGTCAAAAGTAGGATCATTATGCAGAAAACTTGGGAAACATGGAAAGGTTTTGCACTCCCCTAAAATGATCTAGAAATTGAAAGCAGCATCTAGAAGTGAGAGAGGTGAACTCCTTATTTAAGATCTTAAAGAAAAACAGGGCCAATGGGGAAAAAAGAGTGACGCAAAACAGCCAAGCATTTAATTATATTTTTTTTTAAATTGGAAATGAATGACAGAAAGTACAAACCATTAAAAATGTAAGAGTTGTTTCTTTTTAACTAGACACTAAAGAGGAGAGTAGTAACACTGCTGATGACTTCTGAGGAGGCACACGTGCGAGAAGACAGCCTGGGGGTGGGGGTGGGTCACAAAGTCCCCTCTGAAGGCAGGGTACTGAAGACAGCAATCATTTACAAATCAATTCAAATGCTAATTGATCAACATTTAACATCAATGAAGACATTGAAAATAAGATTGATTTAAAAGATGCCTCAATACATCTTGTCTTTATCACTGATCCCTTTTCACCATTCTAAGTGCAAGCAAAATATTAACCAGATACTTTGGAGTCCAGCTCTTGTTTCCTTCCTGTATGTTTCTATCACCTTTTCCTGGAATTTTCCTGGATATGGAATCTGATGTGAATAGTTGATGTTTTGTGAAATTTCTAGGCTGAAAGATGAAAACCACTTCCTCTACCGTATAAAATAAGAGGCTAACATAGCTACATTAGGAAATAGATGATGGTTATAATAAATAACATGTTATTTTCTTTGACTCTAAATGATGTGTGACAGCATTGCAATAAAAGGTATAGGGTAAAAGAACTTTCTTAAACATGACGTCCTGGTTGGTGCCATAGGATAAGCACTTGCGGTCAAGGTCAAGGTCCACTTGAACTGCAACTGCTCCTCGTAACCCTATCCAGGTTTGCTAACAATAATAACAAATGGAGTCCTGGTGTGACCCTGTAGGATAAGCACAGGAGTGCCAATCACAAAGTCCGCCATTCAAACCCACCAGACACTCATGGGAAACCTTATACACGGTCGTTATGAGTCAGAAATGACTTGATAGCACTTAACAAAAACTAGTAGTAAACGTAGTTAACACATGTTTAGTACTTAATGTTTTTTGAGTTCTTATATTTTATACTGAGGAAGATACAAATTGTTGTTGCTAAGTGCCAATGAGTCAGACTCTGTGCAAGATTTCCAAGATGGGTTGGTGAAATTGAACCCCCAACCTTTTGGTTCAAACCAGCCTTGCAGTCCAGTGCATTATCCTGCAGAGCCATACCAGGATACACATGATAATAAAGGATAATCTCACTTTTGTATTATTCTACAAGTAAAAAACAAAAACCCAACTTAAAATAATTAAGTTAAATGCAATCTACACAGTAGTTTCCTTTTTAATTTGTATTGTAAGGAATTCCGAAACCATTTTGAAATTGTATATTTCTAGCATGAACCAACCCCAAATCCAATTTGATACAAGTTTACCAAAAGATAAACAGAAAAGTATAGTCTCAAAATACAACTATATTTTATTTTCTGTAGGGTTGTTGTTGTTGTTTTTTGCCATGGAGTCAGTTCCAACTCATACGTACCCTGTATAGGGTTTCCGAGGAGCGGCTAGTGAGTTTGAACCACCGACCTTGCGGCTCAAACAACCCTTACATGAAGCACTTATCCTGCAGCACCACAGCAGCAGGAAATAGGTCTTGTTTTTTCTTACTTTGCACTATTTAAAGATCGAAGGTAGTTTAAAAATATGTTCAGCACGTAATTTTTTTCCTTTTGATCTTTTAATAGAGTGAAGCTAGGTTAACATCTGAAAAAGAAACAGACATGTGAAAATGCATACTGAGGTGTACACTTCTAGCAGTAATTCTTAGAGTATGTTTGTCTGAGCTGGAACTCCCTTGACAGGCAGTGGGAAATAGTAATAAATATTTTCTGCTTTAACTTTACCAGCTGTTTTATTGATTTTCTTGTGAACCTCACAATTCCTTATATCCTGGATTTGTTTGGTTATTACCATTTTTTATAAATCTTTTGAAGAAAAATAAAAGCCTAGTACCTATGTAAATCATAAATTATTATTATTAAACTTGGTTTCTATGGTGGT
>NW_006408547.1:17230973-17254360 GCF_000296735.1 Chrysochloris asiatica | reverse complement strand
GTTAATGCATTGGACTGCAAAGTCAGTTTGAACTGCAAGGTCAGTGGTTCAAACTCACCCGGCGCTCTTTGGAAACCCTATACAGGGTATTTGTGGGTCGGAACCTACTTGAGGGCACTCACCACCACCAACAAACACTGTTATTAACTTGGCTGTCTCTATCTTTTGCATTGGAATTTATAAATAAGACATAAATACATGAGTTCAAATTTTACTCTATCCAAAAATACCACATCTGACATTTTTTAACTGTCATTTGGTATTTACAGTTCTAAAACATTCATTTTCTTCCTCATGATACCTTTGACTTATTCTAAAATAAACTTAGTGCTGATAAGTCATTTAAAGAGGAAAATAACAAATAAAAACAAGCAAACTAAAATGGCCTAATAGTAAAGTAAATATTGATGGTAACTCTTATGCCTTGCTGTAGCAAATGTTCCAAAATAAATGCAAGTTTAAGATTTGTATTTGTTTATATTGTGTTGGTCAGGGTGGCTTTCTACAATCTTAAACAAACATTGAATATATATATTTTTTTTCTTTCTTTTTTCTTTTTTAAACAGTTGTTCTTGGTAAGTCAATGTGCAAATTGGGGTATAAAACACAATAGAAAATGTGAACATATTCGCTAGATACTTAATGATAAAAATAAATTCTTACAGTTACAGATTTACTTATGTTTTGTTTCCCGCTACTGTTCTTAGTCATTACTGATAATTCTGTGGGTTTTCTCCAATTGTTTCCATAGACTTTTTAAAGATGCAGGCAAATAAATCTGCTAGATTATAACCAACTTTCTCATAAATGCAGCCACCACTCTGACTATAAGTCACAAGAGAGCCCCAAATCTGCCTTGGGAAGAAACATTGCCAGATGGTGGCAGCATTCACAAGAGTGGGTCACATTTCCTCTCTGATCTTTAGATTGAATTTCAAAACAACTCTAGAAAACAGACTCAGAAGGTAAGGCTAGAAACAGCACGTGAACAACTACAGAACAGTGGAAGGTGTCCTACTCTAATCCAGTTCCACAAAACACAAGAGCATCTGGTCAAAAGCACGGGTCGCTCCTGTCCTACTATTTACCTCCTGAGTGGTTTACAAAAAACAGGGTGAAAGCTTGCTCCTAGAACAAACATTGGGATCAGTGAACATTAGCTGATCTTTTCCCCTTTGTAACATCCGTGCTCTGTTCAAGGACATCCCCAAAGATGGACTGTCATTGGACATCCCCCCTCCCTCACCCAGAAAATAGAGCTGTGACATTTTAGAGACATATTTTATGTCATCGGCTCATTATCTACAAATTGAGAACCAGACAATTTTGTTCTGCTCTCACAGAAAAAGAAAAGAAAAAAAAAAACAAAAAAACAATGGCTTTAACCCAGCAGCTAGGTGAGCCATACACAGGGCATCAATTTAGTCTTGCAAAATGTATTACATTACGAGGGCCAAGCATTTCAAGGAAGAGAGGTGCTCCAAGATGGAACCCTTGTATTAGGTTTGCATGTGTATGTGTTGCTTTAAAAAAATGTATTTAGTAATGATATAGTCAATCGTGTATAATTTTCACTTTAATCAAGGAAAGTCTTCTAGGCTACAGACCTTTATTTTTCAAATTTAAAAATATGTTTGCAAAGTACAACAAAATCCAGAGTTTTACTAATAAGAATTTATAGTGCCCAAATGCAATTACGTTTTGCTTAAAGTCCCTTCAATGCAGTTATATTTATAGTAATTTATTATGAGAATGTTTTGAATATTGGGTTCACTGTACTTGATGAATATTTTTATGAATGAGTATTTCCTAAGCAGTGTGAATTCAGTTTATGCATTTTTCCCAAAATTTTACTTTTAAAAAAGTTCTAATAGTTTGTTCTACTATACATGTATATGCATATGAGATATGCACTTATAACTTTACCTCCACAATTAATTTGACCAAAATGAACATTTAGGTAAGAGATTATTGACATGCATATTTAAATATGCACACATATAGTTTTGATCAGAATAAGCACTAAAGTAGAAAGTCTTTACAATTTCCAAGAAAATGACATGAGCTATTAACAAATCTTGATTTTTTTTAAACCTTTGCTATACATGGATAGTAAATGATCCAAACTGCAGCTACATTTTCTCCTGTAAATAATTCTGTTGTATCTATACACCGTTACAATGCTACAGAGTTGTAAAATTTCAGTTGAAACATATTAGCAAATAGATTCGTAAAAGAAAACTTGCTGCTCAAGCACACTGAAGTCCCCTCATGAATTCTAGATGAGGAAAGCCCCTCTCAGTATGCAGAGTTCATTTAGGAGATAACTGGGTATTTATTAAATGAGCTCCTCACCTAAAGGGTTTACTAAAGTGAAATGGAATGAAATGTTGCACTCTTATTAAACTAAGTATATCATTTGATTAAAAACAACAAACTCTGAATTTAAATTTTGTACCTCCTAAAATAGATTTCAAATTGTAGCTCTTCTAACTGGTTATATAGTAAATATTACACTTCAACACATGCTTTGTCAGTTTTTATATCTAATTCAACTAGACACAAAATACTGTCAGTTAAAAAGGAAAGACAAACTCAGGAGCACTAGGAGTTTTCTACTTTCCTCCCCTATACATGCCTCTCTTATCCATCCAGCATAAAACAATTTCACATATCTTATAGATTTGTGACATGTTAACGCCTGCATTTTTAAAGAAATTGATTATGCTTTCTTTTAATAAAAGAATCGTTACTGCCAAATCCCTTTAAAATCTCTTTAAAATTGGTCACTTTCTTAACCGCAAGAAAGGAAAAGAAAACGACCAAAGAAAGATCTTAGACCATGAGAAAAAATTTCAACCAGGCTGTTTTCTGGCACCAGGCCACACAAGCAGTGGCTGGCCCTGCAGTAGAGAGCACATTGGCAGATGTTATTAGCTGACTTTTGCTGGAAAAGTATGGGAGAACAGTTGGAAAATCACAAGGTGTAGAACAAACTTGAAATAAATAAATAGCTTATTTGGCAACAGAAAGAAAGAAAAAAAGATTTCCTTGGTTGAAGACGACTGGGATACTTCTAATTAGAGTTTCTTAGTGTGGGTTTCATGGACTGACTTCTTAATGAGAATCGAAATTGTACCTCCCACATTTGTATTTAGAGGTCCTAGGACTTCAGAATGACAATTAGTTTGCGGTTCTGCTGCAGGAGACTTGCAGTCTTTACTATATAAGGATGTCACTAATATAGGTAATAATTTGTCACCCTTCCCTAACTTAGTAACTGAGGAAATGGTTAGTGGCCAAGTTATTTGGTTGTCATTTAGACCTGCTGGCATATTAACTTAAAAATACTGGTACCTACATTAAAGTAGTATGGATAAGCACTGGGCTGCCAACTGCAAGGTCAGTGGTTCAAACCCACCAGCCACGCCTCTGAAACCCTATACAGGGTCACTATGAGTCAGAATCGATGCACTTAACAACAAAAAAAAAACACTACAAAATATCTGCATGACACTTGAAAACATGTGGAAGGCGAAGCAAGTACGTATTCAATAAATCTATGAAAATTCAATTTTACCTAAAAAGTCAAAATCTGAAAAAATAGGCAACGGCAAGAGGCAGTTTATCGGAGGAAATTATTGCACAATGCTGAAGAATGTTGCTTCTATTATCGTTGGGTATTCAGAGTTAAGAAACATATAACATGAATATATGTCATAAGTGGGATATAAATTATTACAAGGCCAATTAAATCGGGTTATATTTTCATTAACTGCTAAGATAAGAATTCCTTCTTTTCTCCTGATTAGACATATTGCTACACAACATTTGTTAACATAAAAAGACAATATCTAACAAGAATAGAAAAAAAACAAAAACAAACCCACAATGCCTGTAAAGGTGTTTTAACTCCAACCCCCCCCCCACACACACACACACGCAACACACACTTATTTAAAATGGCATTCTTTGTGGTATTGTATTTTAAGGTATGGGTTTGAAAATGGAAGCGCAATCTTAACTTTGAGACAATTTTATTATGGTGTTTTGCTGCACTGAATTCAGGGCATTCCCGCCCTTATTACTAGACCTCGATTTGTTATTTACAAGATGCAATTGTTCTATGCGTAGTTATTGGTAAGCGACTTTGAAAGTCACAAAAGCCACGTAGATATTCTAAGCATTTCTTCAAGGACATCTTCAACTCTGCATTCCCTAGCATGATAACGCGATATGAAGATACCCACCTTCCCAAGATAGGTGTGCGGCACACAGGGAGTCTGCGGGTGGACGACACCCTGCCACGGATAAATGAGTTCATTGGGTTGTTTTCTTAGGGGTGCCCGCCCTCTTCCCTGCACTATGGAAACGGCATTTTTCTATGCCTGCTTGTCCCCATTCTCTCCTATTACAACCAAAACAGACGATTTCAACTTCCCGAGAAGCTGCCAAGTGAATAGGTGCGCACCACGCAGTCCCAGAAAGAGACCTCGAACGCGGAATGTGGAGGAGAGCGCGCTCGCTCCGCGTCAGGCGCCCCATACCAGCCTGTGGGAAACCGGGAGAGCGAGGACCCCTGCTCCTGGCAAGAAATGCGGCGGAGCAAGGCGCGCGCGGGCCCTGCCTGCCTTTCCAGGGAGCTGCGCTTTTCAACCGAGCCCCCCGGCCGCGGCCCACGCCGTTTGGCTGCAGAGCCTTCGCCCCCTTCCCGCCTCCCAGCCTCCGGGTTCCCTTCCAGTAAAGGGCATGGCGCTGTATTGATCCTGAGCTCACCGTATGACTAATTTGGATGCCCGTAAACAAGCGCCGGCGGGCTCAGCGCACCGCCACCCCCGTGCTGACGAGCACCCGGGAGAAAAACACGGGCGCAAACAACCCTGCTGCGGGCGCGCGCACAGACACCCCGCCTCTGCGCCCGCCATCCCAGCCCCGGACCCAGGATCAACTTCACAGAAACGGGGGACCGAAGAGAAGAGAAGCACAGGGGGACGGCCACGGAGAAAACAGTCTAAATTCATTCACATCGTCCAGTCCCCCAGGCCCGCGGCGTGGGGCGGCGGTGGGAGGGAGAGGCGGGCGCGAGAGGGGGTGCTGCCCGCCCCCTCCCCTTCCGCCCAGCCTTCAGCTGTCCGGGGCTGCTCTTTGATCTCAACCGGGGCCCCCGGCTCCCCCTTCCTTGTTTCCCTTCCCAGCGGAAGCCTGAAGATAAATTAATATAGTCAAAAGCAGGAGTGAAAGGTCCTCCCCGGCGCCCCCCGGCCTTGGCTCTCCCCGCCCCTTCTCCTAGCTCCTTTTTCACGCTCTGGGTGGCATTTTTTCCGCGTGCATCAAC
Source organism: Chrysochloris asiatica (assembly GCF_000296735.1). Classification (NCBI taxonomy): domain Eukaryota; kingdom Metazoa; phylum Chordata; class Mammalia; order Afrosoricida; family Chrysochloridae; genus Chrysochloris; species Chrysochloris asiatica. Next base: position 17,249,025 of record NW_006408547.1, on the reverse strand, counting down.
AACAAGCCTCTGATTAATGAGGCTTCGGGACCGCCAGCACCCCCGCTTCTCTTCCCGGGCCTTCCATCCTCCGCGAGAGGGGGTTGGGACGGGCGGGAAAAACGACTGAAGGAGAAAGGAGGAGAGCGAGGCGGCAGAGGAGGGCGGGGGCGCCGTGCGGCCCGCCCCCTTGCGACCCCGGCGCGTTATTGGCTAAGGGCGCCGTCAGTCCAGGGGTGCGGCTGCCAATGCGGGGAGCGGGTGGGGGAGGAGCGGCCGCCGGCCCCGCGCTCGTGTGTGTGCCTGCGTAACGCCGAGTCACATGTTGTTTTGCTCTTCTTAGTTCAGTCACTCGGTGCGCGATGTGTTACTCACTGTTCAACTGGGACCGAGACGAGCAGGACTCGCCGTTGGCAGCAGCAGCAGCAGCAGCTCCGGTGGCGGCGGCGCGCACCCCGGTTCCCCGGAGCGCAGCACGGAGAAGGCGGCGGCTACAGCACAAGTGCACCCGTGGACGCCTTATTTCCCGACCCGGCGGCGGCGTTTGGAGGCTCGGAGACCTGGACTATCTCCCCATCTAGCGAATTTCCCCGAGCGGCCGCGCAGCCTGAGACCCTGGGAGAGGGAGCGGCCGCGGGAAGTTGGGCGCAGGGGGACGGCTGCCGACTGCGATCTGGGCATCCTCAGGGAGACCCCGGGAGGCGGCCGAAGCCCGTTCTGTACCTCCCTTTCGCCTCACTTGATTTTTCTCCACCTTTTGGGCAGGAGGGACGTTCGTTAGGGCGAGTGAGGGGCTCTGCGCCCCCCGCCCGTGCCTCCTTTTCCTCCTTTCACAACCCCCCCCCCACCATCACTACTGGGTTGGGGCAGCCAGGACTGAACCTCCCAGGATGGCGAGCCCGCCACTCAACGGGCTCCCCACCCCGGCCGGAGCCTCGGGCGACGGCGGCGGCGGCGGCGGGAGCGCGGGGGGCGGCGGCCCCAACCTCAACAACAACAACAACAACCACAGCGTGCGGAAGTGCGGCTACCTGAGGAAGCAGAAACACGGGCACAAACGTTTCTTCGTGCTCCGCGGCCCCGGGAGCGGCGCGGGTACCGACGAGCCCGCGGCGGGCAGCGCAGCTGGGGGGCAGCCGCCGCAGCCCCCCCGGCTCGAGTACTACGAGAACGAGAAGAAGTGGAAGAACAAGTCGGGGGCCCCAAAGCGGGTGATCGCGCTTGACTGCTGCCTTAATATTAACAAGCGCGCCGACGCCAAGCACAAGTACCTCATCGCCCTCTACACCAAGGACGAGTACTTCGCCGTGGCGGCCGAGAACGAGCAGGAGCAAGAGGGCTGGTACCGCGCGCTCACCGACCTGGTCAACGAGGGCCGCGCGGGTGCCGGAGACGCGCCCTCCGCGCGCTGCCTGGCCTCCGCCAGCGCCGCGTCCTGCAGCGCCTCTCTGCCCGGCAGCGGCGCCTTCGGAGGCTCGGCCGGTGCGGCTGACGACAACTATGGGCTCATCGCTCCCGCCACCTCCGTCTACCGAGAGGTCTGGCAGGTGAACCTGAAGCCCAAGGGCCTGGGGCAGAGCAAGAACCTGACGGGCGTGTACCGGCTGTGCCTGTCGGCGCGCACCATCGGCTTCGTGAAGCTCAATTGCGAGCAGCCGTCGGTCACACTGCAGCTGATGAACATCCGCCGCTGCGGCCACTCGGACAGTTTCTTTTTCATCGAGGTGGGCCGTTCGGCCGTCACGGGCCCCGGAGAGCTATGGATGCAGGCTGACGACTCCGTGGTGGCGCAAAACATCCATGAGACCATCTTAGAGGCTATGAAGGCTCTCAAGGAGCTATTTGAGTTTCGGCCACGCAGCAAGAGTCAGTCATCGGGTTCCTCCGCAACGCACCCCATCAGTGTGCCTGGCGCGCGGCGCCACCACCACCTGATCCACCTGCCCCCCAGCCAGACCGGCCTGGTGCGCCGCTCGCGGACGGACAGCCTGGCTGCCACCCCGCCTGCAGCGGCCAGTGCCAACGCTGCCGCTGGCGCCAAATGCAACTCCTGCCGGGTGCGCACAGCCAGCGAGGGAGACGGCAGCGCCGGCGTGCCGGGAGGAGGGGGCTGCAGGCCAGTGTCTGTGGCTGGGAGCCCCATGAGCCCCGGACCAGTGAGGACGCCTCTGAGCCGCTCGCACACCCTGAGCAGCGGCTGTAGCGGCCATCTGAGCAAGATGATGCTAGCGCCGGCAGGGGGCGCCTTGCAACACAGCCGCTCCATGTCCATGCCAGTGTCTCACTCTCCCCCGGCAGCCACCAGCCCTGGCAGCCTCTCGTCCAGCAGTGGGCATGGTTCAGGCTCCTACCCGCTGCCTCCAGGCCCGCACCCGCACCTGCAGCAACCCTTGCACCACCACCACCAGGGCCAGCGGCCTTCCAGCGGCAGTGCCTCTGCCTCGGGCTCCCCCAGCGATCCTGGTTTCATATCCCTGGATGAGTATGGTTCCAGCCCTGGTGACTTGAGAGCCTTTTGCAGCCACAGAAGCAACACTCCCGAGTCAATCGCAGAGACCCCTCCTACCAGAGATGGCAGCGGGGGTGAGTTATATGGCTATATGACCATGGACAGGCCCCTGAGCCACTGTGGCCGCCCCTACCGCAGAATCTCGGGGGATGGAGCTCACGACTTGGACAAAGGGCTGAGGAAGAGGACGTACTCCCTGACCACACCTGCCCGTCAGCGGGCAGTGCCCCAACCCTCGTCTGCTTCCCTGGATGAATATACTCTGATGCGGGCCACCTTTTCTGGTAGCTCCGGCCGCCTCTGCCCATCCTGTCCAGCCTCTTCTCCCAAAGTGGCCTACAACCCCTATCCCGAGGACTATGGAGACATAGAGATCGGTTCCCATCGGAGCTCCAGCAGTAACCTGGGGACAGATGATGGCTACATGCCCATGACCCCTGGTGTGGCCCCACTAATGGGTGGTGGCAGTGGCAGCTGTAGAAATGATGACTACATGCCCATGAGCCCCACTAGTGTGTCTGCCCCCAAGCAGATCCTGCAGCCCCGAGTTGCATCTTCACCCCTGCCTCCCACAGGAGCTGGGGTCGCAGCCACAAGCTCTGCAGCTGGAAGAGGATTTCCATTGAATGGGGGCAGCTACAAGACCAATTCCCCAGCTGAGAGCTCCCCAGACGACAATAGGTACATGCGTATGTGGTGTGGCTCCAAACTGTCCGTGGAGAATTCTGACAACAAGCTGCTTTCGAATGGGGACTACCTCAACATGTCCCCCAGTGACGCGGGCACCTCTTGTACCCCGCCTGACTTCTTCTCCGCTGCTTTGCACAGTGGTGGAGAAATTCTCAAGGGAGTCCCTGGCTACTGCTATAGCTCTTTACCCCGGTCCTACAAGGCTCCTTATACTTGCAATGGGGACAATGATCAGTATGTCCTCATGAGTTCCCCAGTGGGGCGGATCCTGGAGGAGGAGAGACAGGAGCCACAGACCGGTCCGCAGCCACTGGGCACCCCAGTGACCACCCAATCGGCCAGCGCCTTCGGGGCCAGTAGAGGAAGCCACATCCAACCTCACCACCCAGTAGTGTCTTCACCCATGAGGCAGAGCGGCAGCAGCGGCAGCCGGCCAGAGGGTTTCTTGAACCAGCGCTGCCGGGCAGTGCGGCCCACTCGCCTGTCCCTGGAGGGACTTCAGACTCTCCCCAGCATGCACGAATACCCTTTGCCACCAGAACCCAAGAGTCCAGGCGAATACATCAACATTGACTTTGGGGAGGCGGGAGCCCGCCATTCCCCACCTGCCCCTCCACTGCTGGCCTCAGCGGCTTCGTCCTCCTCACTGCTGTCCGCCAGTAGCCCAGCCTCCTCCCTGGGGTCCGGCACCCCTGGAACGAGTAGCGACAGCCGGCAACGTTCCCCACTCTCAGACTACATGAACCTCGACTTCAGCTCACCCAAGTCACCCAAACCGGGGACCCAGAGTGAGGACCCTATAGGCTCCTTGGATGCCCTGCTCTCGCCCGAGGCCTCCTCACCTTACCCGCCTCTGCCCCCGCGTCCCTCGGCGTCCCCATCCACGTCCTCGTCCCAGCAGCAGCAGCCACCCCTACCACCACCACCAGGGGAGCTGTACCGGCTGCCGCCAGGGTCGGTTGGTGCCACCTCCCAGGGCCCCAGTGCTGCCTCCTCTTCATCCTCTGAGACTGGGGACAATGGTGACTACACCGAGATGGCCTTTGGTGTGGCTGCCACCCCACCACAACCCATCGCGGCACCCCCGAAGCCAGAAAGTGCCCGCGTGACCAGCCCGACGCCTGGCGTGAAGAGGCTGAGCCTCATGGATCAGGTGTCGGGCGTCGAAGCCTTCTTGCAGGCTAGCCAAGCCCCAGACCCACATCGAGGCGCCAAGGTCATCCGTGCTGACCCGCAGGGGGGCCGCCGGCGGCACAGCTCGGAGACCTTCTCCTCGACCACCACTGTGACCCCCGTGTCCCCGTCCTTCGCCCATAATCCTAAACGCCACAACTCGGCCTCTGTGGAAAATGTCTCTCTCAGGAAAAGTGGGGAAGGTGGCGGCACTAGTGTGGGTCTTGGAGGGGGAGACGAGCCACCCAAATCTCCCCATCAGTCCCAGGCAACCCTTCCTCAACAGCCAAGGCCAAGGACACAAAATCAGCCTGGGGGATTAATCGGGTGCCCTGGAGGTAGTGGCTCTCCAATGCGAAGGGAGACCTCTGCTGGTTTCCAGAATGGTCTCAACTACATCGCCATTGACGTGAGGGAGGAGACTGCGCTGTTGCCACAGCAACAGCAGCAACTACAACATCAACAACCAGGAGATAAGAACAGCTGGGGCCGGACCCATAGCCTGGGTGGTCTCATCAATGCTGTAGGTGGCAGCAGTGCCAGTGGGGTCTGTGGGGGACCAGGCCCTGGTGCCCTAGCCGCCAACACCTATGCCAGCATTGACTTCCTGTCGCATCACCTGAAGGAGGCGACTGTTGTGAAAGGTGAGAAGGAAGGACTGGGAGGTCTGGGAGTGTTAGCGGGTGTCAGTCTTTCTCCTTGGTTTTTTTTTGGTAGCTTCACCTAAATGCCAAAATACAGGCTTAGGTTCTTCATGTTTTGTTTTATTTTTGACTCCCATGTCCTCCTCTTTTCCTCCAAAATAACACTTGCCAAGGACAGTCAAAAAGTGTTTTAGACGAGTGTGACACTTCCCACAAGGGAGACTTTGGTGTGTGTTTCTTTTTTTCTTTTTTTTTTTTAGATCCTCCTGTTTCTTTTTCTGTATTCAACTTCCTTCTCTCACAATCTGTTAGCATTGGGAAGTTCCCCTCAGGTAGGCCAAACAAAAGAGGTGACTAAACACTATATTGTTAACCTCCTCTCAGTGGCAGGAAGTCTGATTTGGGGTTTGATGTAGTTGACAAAGTGTTGCTAGGAGGTGTGACTGCTCCCACCTTTGAAGCCAGAGTCTCAAAATTTATAAAGACAGACCTGAAATTCATCTAAGTAATTAACATCTATTTTGCTGTATCCTAACCAATTGAATTTTACATACAAAACAGTTTTCCATCACATGAATTATTGCTCCCTGAAAAGAATGAAGTGCCAACACTTCAGTGGTTCTCAAATTTTGTACATAGGTGGGAATCTTCATAAACCACCAGTGTAGACTTGGCATTTCTAATAATAAGTTCCAAAGTTATGCTAATGATGCTTGTCTGGGGACCATACTTTGAGTACCCTGTCCTGATGTTAGAATCACCTGGAGAGGCTTGAAGAATTATGTATACCTCATCTGGGATGTCTTGCATGAAGTACATATAGTTTTATATATGTTTTTGTTGTTGTTAAATGACGTCAAGTTGGTTCCCACCCATAGCGACCCTGTATAAGGTTTCCAAGGAGCGAATGGTGAGCTTGAACCACTGGCCTTGGCGGTTCATATGACTTTCAGTCTAGTGCATTAACCCACAGTGCCACACTAGGAATCACTCTCTCTTTCTGTCTTACTCTCTCTATATCTATCTATATCTATATAGATATAGATATTTCTGTGTATCTCTATCTATCTATCTATCTATCTATCTATCGATCTATCGATCTATCGATCTAGCTATCTATCTATCTATCTATCTATCTATCTATCTATGATGCGCACTGGACTACTAACCACAAGGTTGATGGTTCAAACCCACCAGCTGCTCCTCGGAAACCCCTATACAGGATTGCTATGACTCAGAACCGACTCAACATCACTTAACAACAACAACAACAATATATACACACTCATACACATATTCACACTCATACATACACATGAGGGGGTCATCAAAAAGTTCATGAAAGATTCCATGATTGTTTCATTTCACCACAAACATTTTGAGTTCCCCTTATAGGTATGTGTGTGTGTGCATATCAGAGGTATAAAACATAGGCACCCACAGTTTTTAGGGTCCCCATATTTTAGAATCAGTGCTTTAGAGGAAACGAATGAAAGACAAGAACACTGGTCTTTTCAGGAACGACTGGATGGGACAGTGCCCTGTATTGTTTAGGTTCTCCTCAAGCACCAGTGCAGAGAGAGATGCATGTTTGTTTTGCAGTGAGCGCTGAATCATGGTTATCTCAAACTTTGACTGGTGAGGGAAGAGAGACAAGTCTAACTGGGTTTCCAGTTCAAGAGAGTTTCTTCTTGAACTCTCTTGCTGTTTCTTTGCTGAGTTACTAGCAGTCTGAGCCTGTTTGAGGACCATAAGATGTATAGTAGCCCGTAGTGTTGTTTGGATGTAGCAGTAGATGCTGCCCTGATGTGGAGTCTGCAGCGGTTACAAGGTGATGACTGAGCTGACCTTTGGTTCTTAAGCTCAACAGAGCAGTTTGATTTTATTGAAATCCAGTGTATATTTTAGGGAGTGGGGTGGCTCTGTAGGATAAACACTGGAGGGCTAACTACAAGGTCAGTGGTTCAAGGCCATCAGCTTCACCACAGGAGAAAGATGAGACTATCTGCTCTTGGAAAGATTTACAGTGTTGGAAACTCAGACAGGAGGGCTATGAGTTGGAACCAACTCGACAGCACTTAAAAACAACAACAAAGTGAGTATTTATAGTATGCTTGGAACTGTTATTTCATGGGATTTAAAATGATAGCTGTAGGACAAATCCCCCATTATTCTACTTTAAGAGAGGAAAAGCTATTTCCTTTTTATTTTTTATTTTTATTAAAGCCACACAGTAAAAGGCGAAAGGAACCACAGAGAATTATCAGGAGTCTAGTGACTCAGTGTATCTAATGAGATCAACTGCAGGTTGTCAGGTTGTACCCCATAAAGGATGACTCTCAGCTGAAGGTCACTTTGCTTCGTGTCATGCTGGACATTACAGGTATATCTGAAAAATTGCTAATGCATCAGGGAATTGCCCCAGCACAGGTGTATGTGATTGAGGGAACACACACACACACACACACACACACACACACACGTAGTTAAGTTGGTATCCCCAAATGGGTATATGTCATATGACCCAAAACTGCATTTTGTCCAAACTTGATTCTAGTGAGAAAAACAGTTTGAGAATGTGAGACCGTTTACTGGGTTTTTGTTTTGTTTTGGTGGAATAGGCCGTTAAAAACCTGGACTGGATTTAGGTGAAGCCTCAGGAATTGGTTCTTGCAATAACAGAAAGGGTAAAGATTTGTAGTTTGCCCCTACAGGTCTTACAGACTTCAAGGCCTTTCTGATTACGTAGATACATTTAGAAATGTGAATCATGTATATAATGCATTATGCTATTTTTTAATTAGTGAAAATTTTAGACTGCCAGAGATCAGTTTATTTAGCTTGTTTTGTTTAAGATAATCCACCAGTATAAAATTGCTGTCAGCCTATAGGATTCATGATTCTGAAAATAAAAGAGCATTTTGTATGTTCCATGGATGCTGAAGAAAGATGCGTGATCGAACTGGCTGTTGCGTTTCCAAAGTGTGTGTAGATATTATTGTAAACACTCTTGTGATAAAGGAAAATGGCTGTTTTTAAGCAAAAATAGATATCTGCAGTGGATCCTGGGTACCATAGTCACAGCTTTGTTTTCTTTTTAAAGAAGACAAATGTTAAATGGATTTCCAGTGAACTAACTTAATCACACACACACACACACACACACACACACATCAGTAGAGCAGGGAAGGCAAGTACACCATCTTCCTTTATTAATGTAGCTTGTAAGTTGTGGTCTGCGGACAGAAAGAGGGGACATTCAGAAACTCAGAAGGAATATCCACCTTTATTTAACTCACATATACTTGTAGAAATGTAGTTGTAGTGCTTATAAATAGAAAGTTCCCAATAGATTTGTGTCCTTTGAGAGAATGATTTATAGTGGGAAGGGCCTGCAAAGCATTTCTTTGAAGATGAACTAGAAACAGGACTCCTTGGTTGTTGCCCGTGGTTCTCAGAAGTGGCGTATATTTCCACAGACAGCTCCTCTTCCTGAGCATGGAAAAGCTTAATTAGTTATGCTGAAGCCAAATAATTTGGGGTTACTTGAGTAGTGTTTAAAATTTGCAGAAGTGGTAACTGAAAGGAAGGATTCCAGTAATCTTTGATAGTTGTTTACAACAGAATTGGGCGTAGGAATGGGTTTAAAGTCTAAAGCCAATTAAAAAGTGAGTACATTCTAGGTATATGATTTTTTTTTTTTTAACTGATCCAAACCAAATAAAAATTTTAACTTCAAATTATGCAACTTTCTGGGGGGACAGTAGAGGGTTATTTGTGTGCTTTTTGCATGTGTGTATACAGAAAAATCATAACTAGTCTGTTACGGTTTTGCTGTTGTTTGGTAACTGGAAATATGTTCCGAATGTCATTATGCTTTAAAATTGCTTTACCAATTAACTTTACATTTACTTGTATGTTAAGAGTCTAAATTGGTTTACATCATAAAAATATGCTACAAAAGAGTGTTTCTCTTTAGTGGGATTTCTATTCTAAAATTGATTTATATGTGTGCACAGAGAGATTAGATAAAAATGACCACAGAAAGTATCTGTATTCAAATTTTGTTTGGTAAAAGAACTATCAATGCATATCATATGGTAAAAGAACTATTGGGCAAAAGAAATGTTCCTGCAGGAACAATAAAATCATGATTTATGTTTAAAAAGTATTGCATAAAGAAATCTTGAAACAGCAGATTTGAATACCTTTAGAAATCCAACGAGATCGTTTGACGACCACAAACCCTTTATTTTTTCCTATTCTGCTTTAGTTGGCTAGCTCTTGCCATAATAAGATAATATTGTATGCTGCTCTGCCCTAGTCCCAGGAGCAGACAAGTGAGGTGCTAATGAAAACACATGCACACAGTGCTGAATGAAAGTCACATGACTTGTGCTGTTTCCTTTATTGAAAGAGAAACCTTTACAAAAATAGTATTTCATAGAAGGAAGCATAGTATGTGGAACAGTAAACCAGGAAACCAGGTCTCTAGTCCTGATCTTAATGAGTCATTGTAACTATATAAACAAGCCATTTAATCCCTCTTTCTCACTTTCTCTACCTGTAAAATGGGGGTAATTATAACCCTCTCCTTTCTGTGTCACCGGGCCAAGGGAGGTAAATGAGATGGTAAACATCAAGCCTGTTTGAAGTTCCTCTTAAAAAAGGTGCTAATAAATCTAATCATTTCTGTGGGCACTCATTAGTTTGAAACTGAAAATATACAGGACAGAATTTGTTACATGAATACACTTAAATTTTTAAAACTTGAAATAGTCTGAAAATGGAGCCAGTAGCTTTTAAGAAATATTACACATTTGCTACTTCATGGGAGCTTGGCTCCGATCTCCAACAGCTTTTTTACCCTCTTTATTTTAACGTAAGATTTTAAATAAAGCATTTTAAATTACACAACATATAAAAAGAACGTATAAAGTTCTTTTTTGTAGCATATTTTTATGATGTAAACCAATCTACAATCTTAACATACAGAGAACATGCAAAGTTCCTATAAAGTATGTAAAATTACACAGCCAATAAAAACAACATCCTAATCCTGAATCCATATTAAGAATGCACTTTTGATTACCTTTTATGATTTGTTTACATACCAAGTTGGAAAGAGAAAACTACAATGTTGTTGCTGCCCAGTGCTGTCCAGTCCGTTCCAACTCACAGAGACCCTCCCTATACAGGGTTTCTGAGGACCAGCAGCTGGTGGGTTTGAACCACTGACCTTGTGGTTAACAGTCCAATCCACTGCTTATCCTGTGGGCACCACACCAGGATTGATAATGTTGGCTCTTAATGCAGAGTGAATGAAAAGAAAAACAGAACCTTAAAACTATGTTGTTTAATCATCCTTTGGTCAATGTGGGATTTTCTTCTCTGGGGTTGATTTAATTCGATGGGTCATTCATGCATTATTTTAACTTGTAGCACTATAGTGTTCAGTTGTCAAACAGAGTAGAAAGATGTTCATATTTGATTGTTTCCTTCTTCCATCCAGAAAAAATAAAATGTAACTAGTAATTAATGTTTTATTTTCTTTAGAGTTGTTAGTATTAAAACGAAGTGTTTTCTTTAAAAAAAAAAATTGAAGTGCTTTTTTAAAAAAGTAGAACTTTCAGTAGAGTTTTAGTAACAGCAGCAATGGGTATAATGGGTTTTCTGTTAAAATTCCCACTAATGAGTTTTCTGTAGAAACGTAGTTCCAAGAGCTTGGAGCTGGGTAACGTTTGGTATCAGATTTGGCAAGTGGAAAGCTTTTTTTTTTTTGGTTTATTTTTTAGTAGCATAGAATCAAGTGTTCCGATTCACCTTAGAAACTTAAGGGAAAATGTAACTTTAGTCTTTTATCTGCACTGCGGAGTGGGGGAAACACTCTGAGGAAAGCAAAAGGCTGTGGCCCCTCCCTCCTAGTCAATTCTCCACTTAGTTATAATAGAGTTGGATTCTCAGTAGAATTTCTATAGTACAGACGTGATCAGAATACATATTTCTCTGCAAAATGGGCAAGGCATTTTCCTCTTGGCATTTTACTTGGGAAATGAAAACAAAATTGTACAAACCTCCACAATTACCACTTTTAAACATGATGTTATTTATCAGGTCTTGAGCTTTGTGAAAATGTGTCCAAATTTAAACAGGAACGCTCTGTGTTAATTTTATTTAGTGTGAATGTTTCCTCAAGATTGTAGTGATTGCTTTGACTCATTGAAGACGAATTACTGGAGACAGAGTTTAATGGTAGGTTTTTTTCTGAAGAGGACCAGTATAGTGATCGCTCAAGGCCAAGGAAATGCTGAAGGGTGATTGGATTTCTTTCAGAATAGCTATGAGACGTGCATTAATTGTGCACCTAGATAAAACATGCAGAAAAAATTTGGATAGAAGAATTTGAAGTATATGTTGTATACTACCATGTTTCTGGAGTACTGATGTGGCGCTTTGGGTTAATGCTCTGGGCTGCAAGATCGGTTTGAACTGCAAGGTCAGCGGTTCAAGCTCACCAGCCGCTCTTCAGAAACCATACACAGGGTAGCTATGGGTCGGAACCTACTCAATGTCACTTAACAACAACAACCATGTTTCTGCATGGATGCAAACAATATAAGAAACTCTGCACTTGGTAATCTTACTGCTTAATTGGATTAATTACATTAGAATACTGACTGAGAATTGAGTTAAAAATTGTATCTTTTCACAGTTTAATGGTACTGATTTCTGCTATCCAAACCAAACCCAGGGCCATCTAGCCCGTTCCGACTCATTGTGGACCCTAGTGTTTCTGAGGCTATGAAGCAGGGAAGGGCAAGCAGTCACCTCATCTTTCGCCTGCAGAGAGCTGCTGGTGCAACCCAGTGTTTATATAGCCCACTGTGCCACCCCAGCGCCTGTCTTTTCTATTGTTGTTGTTAAGTGCTATCAATTTACTTACAACTCATAGCAACCCTGTATAGGGTTTCCAAGAAGCAGCTGGTGAGCTTGACCCACCATTTTAGACTAGAAAAATACTTAACTTGCAGAAAACCACTTTCTTATTTATATACATGACATTGCAAAGCTTCAGCAGGTGAGCATGTCTTTAAATTCGCCTGTCTGTGATCGATGTATGGAAGTCATCATATTATGTATTCATAATAATAATTAATAATACTTTTCTTTTGATATTGTAGAACACTTGGTCAAAATATGATCAATGATAGTTTTGCAAGATATATGATCATGTGCGTTATGCATTGTAAATACTGTATCTCTTAATGTCAAATTTTCAACATATCAGGTTTTCCAGAAATAAGTCTTTTTGAGTGGTGTGTATATATATGTGTGTGGGGCTATACTGTCATATCCAGTCATCCTCCCAATAGGATTGATGTAGATTTTTTCCTTAAATGAAATTCATATACTAAGTAATGCTAAGTTCTCTGATCATGTTTAAACTATATCATCTTCAGTATAATTATAGTCTGACTGTTGGTTTAATTTTATCCATAGTGTATCAGTCTAAAGTACAATGAACAATCCCAACATTTGGTGGTGTTCATGAATTAGAAAGAATGTTGTTGAAGGTGAATAGGATGAAATTGTAGCCATTGTTTCTTATCAGTATTGAAAGATTAATTCAAACCTCTTTACCCTTTGGGTCCAAAGAATTGTTTAAAATTCAAAAGTGTTTTTCCTCACTTCTTGTTTTTAACGCATTTTCATATAGATTGTATAATATAAGGCTAAACAAACAAGCATGTGATATAGATAAAGCCACTTGGGTCTCCATTCTTTTGGAATGAGGAACCTACAGCTTAGACTTGCCCAAGACCACACAACTTTGAGGAACAGTGTTCAGTTGAACCATATGGAAATGCTGCTTTTATAGCATTTGTGTGTGTGTGTGTGTGTGTGAGTTACCCTCATCGCATCTTTTATGTTTACATTCTATCACATTGTCATCGGTCATATAAATTGTCTGCTTTACCTAAGACCCTGTTAACCTTTTGTGTGTTTGTGTGCTTGACTTGACTTGGATGATAATTACCTTACTTCTCTCTTTTCCTCCACACTTGCTAATGTCTCACAAACTGGAGACAACTAGGCAAGAAATCCTCCTAACATTTATACCAGCGTTTAGATTGCTAGTTGGAAGAGTTTAGAATTTGATATTGCTTTCAAGGTCCTTATTTTGTCAGTAAATTTAACAGTTGACTTTGGTAGCATAGCGGTTATGAATCGGGCTGCTAACCCCGAGGTCGGCACTTTTTAAGTACCAGCCGTTCCCTCGGGAGAAACATGAGGCTTTCTGCTCCTGAAAAGATTTAGAGCCTCAGAAACCCTGTGCAGGGTCGCTATGAGTTGGAACCGGCTCCACGGTACTTTACAACAACAAAAACGTCAAGTTATTGGTATATCATGTGTCCTGGGGGCTTCCAACCACCTTCCTGGATCCCCCCCCTCCCCCGGTGGTTTACAAAGGCCACTTTGTATTAATTCTTCCACCTGTTTTTTTTTTGTTTGTTTGTCTTTTTACTATGTATCTCTTGTTAAAGCAAGATACTTGATAAGATACTCTTCACTCTCAATGCATTAAAAATTTTTGAACTCAGTGTGGCAACACTAGCTAGCTCATGACTATTAGAAAAAAATACAAGGGCTTTTGGCTGTGTATGCTTGGGAACCCTGATGAAATCATCTAACATCTTATTTTACAGTTGTGAAAGCAGAAGTGGGGGAGGCTAAGCGACTTGTCCAAGGTCACTCAAATAGTGGTAGAGATGTATGTAAACACTGTTATAAAGACTAGAACAATGTTACAAATTGTATGGTGTATCTAGTGTGCTTTTTGTTTAGTGATGAATAACTTTCTATTCCTTTTAGAGAAAGTTAGTGTTTGTAGAATTACTAGAAACAGAATAAAAACACACCTAAAGAAGGAAGCATAAATCAGGAAAATCTAGCTATTTATAATCATGAGGACAATGTTTTCCAAGGAAACAACAACAAAAGCAGGATAATGAACATCTAAAGGCCTATTTTACCTGGAAATTTAAAAATCCTTACTCTGTAGATTGGCCCAGTAAATAATACAATATTAATAATTCGTTTTTTTAGTTACTGCTTTATTATATACATTTAAGATTCATTTATTCTATAAGTGAGATATCATATACTCCTCATTATGAGTAAGTCCACTATTGATTTCCCAAGAAGTAAGTTGTTAACTCATTTAATGACGAATTTATTTGAAAACTAAGCAATTTAGAATTTGCGTAAGGACAATAAATGACGAATCAGCTGTTGCTAGGTGGTTATCTTCTGGGGAGGCTAGTCATTCACCAGGCCCATTGTTCGTTTCTTTTCTGAGAAAAAAAAAATCATCTCAATTTTTATAGGAGGAGTAATGGTTTTCTAACAAATTTTATGGAACAATAGCTGCTGCCTTTCTGTGGCCATGAATACAAACCCCCACCCCACCCCACCCCCTAAAAGCATGCACAAATACTTCAGCAAACGCATAATAAAAATTCATAAGACAGCCATACATTTTACTTTTGAAAATAAATGAATATATGGCCTTCTACTATGAAGGGTGGTTCTTGTTTTGTTTACATTAGTTGTCAGTTTCTTAGCAGATGGCAGCCTCAGGACCATGTGCCTGCCATTATAAGCAATATGCACTCATAATCTACCCTAACATCACTGTTGACAACAGCCTAATGATTGGAGACTGGCTGCCTCGAAGGATAAACAAAATAGGGAAATGTTTTTCTCGTCTTCCATCAGGGATTAATGGAGGGATGACACTTCGTCTCAGGTTAAAAACAAAGTGGAGTTCAGAATAGCCTATCTTATAGTAATGAGTGTGTTGAGCACTTAGCAAGTTAAATAGAGACATAAAGGGAGTCAGGATCAATAAATCCAGATGTCTTTTCCTGGGTCAGCTTCAGAGCCCTGATGTGAAATCTTGCTTTCTTATGAGGAACTGGAAATTACACAGTCACGTGTGTTGCCCAGTGATCTGTTGTAAAGTCACCTCAAATAGGGACTGAAGTCAGCGACTATTTGATCCTCACAAATTCCCAGGTCTGTTGTAGAATCCATCCCTAAACCCATCAGCTGAGTTACACCACCATCTGTTCCTGCGATGCCAGGGACCAGCTCATTAATGTGAGCCTCGCTGCTTCCCTTTATTTGTCTACGACTTTGGATGGTCTTTGATAGATGGATAAATGGGGGTGGGGAAGGAAATTGTGAAGTAGTGAAGGAGAAATTTTGGAATTAGGCCAGGATGTACTTACTAAATGTAAAAACTATGCAAATAATACTTTCAAAACTCCAGGCAACAAACCGGATGAAACGATGCGTGGATTAAAGCATGGTGAAAAGCTTGTTTCTGTTTGACAAGGTCAGACATGGAGTAAGAACTGGGACTCGGGTATGTTGTCAGTATTTCAGACCTCTGAAACTTGTATGGCACCAGAAATCCCTAGAAACGGAGGTTCTGGTGGTCAATTCCTCACAACACACCCTGGATTATCAGAGTGTTTTTAGCAAATATTCTGGCTCTGCTTCCGTTTTATTTTTCCACTTTGTCAGGTATGTTTTGTGTTTTTTATCCCAACTCTTCTCCTGCTTAACAGCAATCGTAAATAACCTTTGTGATATGCACCCAAGGCACAAACAAATCCTTGGTGACCCATAAACTCTTCCAGTTACCGAATGAAGTTTAGTGAATATTCTGCAAAGAACCTTTTTTTTGTTTGCCATGTATGTATAATGACTGTGCAGTTCAAGCGGAAGGTCAGTATATTTGCTTTGGTAAAACATGTTAGTTGCAAAACCTCTTGGTTGTTGTTCTTAAAGTGCCTTCAAGTCAGTTCCGATTCATAGCGAACCTGTATGGGTTTCCAAGGAGCAACTGGTGGATTTGAACTGCTGACCTTAGGATTAGAAGTCCAGTCCTTCCCTACAGGGCTACACATTTGGAGTATAAATTTATTTTAATTACTTGATTAAATGGTTGAGTAAAATAATAAAAATTAAAACCATGATAATGAGCTGTGTGCAAACCATTACAAATACAAATATTAGAGAAATCTTTAAGTCCTTTTATTGATTTTGACAAACTATTTAAGGACATATTCTTTTAAAGTTTTCAAATATAATGATATTTTTGTATCCTTTAAGTCATATGTGTTTTAAAACTACAGCAGGTTTTTCTTATCACTTGTTGCATTTTAATGGATCATTCATTGCTGTTGTTGTTGTTAAGTGCCATCCAGTCAGTTTTGACTCTTAGTGTCGCTGTATAGGGATTCTGGGAAGTGACTGGTGAGGTTGAACCACCAACCTTGTGCCCAGGACTCCAAATTTATCACTGGTGTTGGTTTATCAATGAGTGCTGATCAAAGTTTCAAATGCAATGACTAGTGCAGTCAAATATCTGAGTTCTTCTAACTTGGAACATTTAATTAAGCTCAGGGAAAAACACTCAAGTGATAATAAGCAGTCATCTAAATGAGTCTTTTGATGTTAGCCAGTTTATCTGGAATGTTCAGAATTCATTGGGTCGTCAGCCATTTCATAAAGGAGCAACAGACTTGACTTCTTAAACCAGTCAATTGATTGAGAGTTCAGTGTGTGCCAACACACGAGAAGACGTTCTTAAAGATACGGAAGAAATATGAAAGAAGGTCATTTTCCCCCAGGTGCCTTTTAGAGTCTCCTTGGACACCATCCCACCAAATACCTATTTTCTGGGCAGCCACGCTGGTTTCCTCAGTAGGTAACCCTCCTTCGGGTATTCTTGGCCAAAGAGTAGGATATCCCTACTTGGATTGTGGGTGTCATGCTGGAAAACTGTGATAATACCCCTCAAACTTTTCAACCCCTTCTCACATACACACCTGGGCTGTGTCAGATGCAGCCATCTTGTTGCATCCGTTTTCTCTCTGGGAAACCTTTGGTTTGAGTTTGCTCCTGCCGTAATTCCTAGATGTCAGTCTGCACTAAGTGCTTGGCCACCTCACCTCATTCCTTGCACTGGCTTTCTTTGTGTGCCCAGTTTTTGTTGTAAATGGTAGATTCATGTAACGTCTCCATTGGTAGGTTATTTTTCTCCTATTCCTGCTCCTTCTTCCTTCCTCCCTACTTCTTGTTGAGGCCAAGTACCCTTGAGTCAGTGCCAACCATAGAGACCCTGTATAGAGTTCCCACGGAGTGACTGGTAGATTTGAACCACCGACCTTTCGCTTAGCAGGCCAATGCTTTTCTGACAGCGCCACACTAGGACTTAACCTGCTTTGTTGTTAAAATTCTTGTTCTTAAGCGCTTTTGAGTTGTTTCCGACTCGTAGTGACCTGTATAGGGTTCCTGAGGAGTGGCTGGTAAGCTTGAACTGCTGACCTGGCAGTGCAGTGCATTAACCCACAGTATCACACCAGAACTCCCCTGCTTGCCCCTCAACAATTACTTAACAAATATATTGTTGTTGTGTAGTGCGATTGAGTTGGTTCTGACTCATAGCGATCCAGTATAGGGTTTGCGAGGAGTGGCTGCTGGGTTTGAACCATTGGTCTTATAGTTAGCAGTCTGAGTATCCTACAGTATCTCACCAGGACTCTTAACAAATGTGTGAATTTGTGTAATATTAATTCGGTCATTGAATTTCTTATTCTTTTTTTTATACCCACTTCCTATGTTTGTGTATATGTGTGTGTGTGTGTATATAAGGAGCTCTGGTAGCGTAGTGGTTACGAATCAGGCTGCGAACATCAGGGTCAGCAGTTCGAAACTACCAGCTGCTCCACGGGAGAAAGATGAGGCTTTCTGCTCCCATAAAGATTTACAGCCTCGGAAACCGTGTTTAGGGTCACTATGAGTCAGAACCGACTCGATGGCACTTAACAACAATAATACATACATACGAAGCTCTGGTAGCGTAGTGGCTATAAATCGGGCTGCTAACCTCAAGGTCGGCAGTTCGAAACTACCAGCTGTTCCGTGGGACAAAGATGAGGCTTTCTGCTCCTGTAAAGATTTACAGCCTCGGAAACCCTGT
>NW_006408547.1:17196822-17230798 GCF_000296735.1 Chrysochloris asiatica | reverse complement strand
GAGAAAGTTGCCATTTTAATATGTATTTAGTACAACTGCTTTCACACTAGAAGCCCTGGTAGCAATAGTGGCTTATGAGCTGGCCTGCTAATCACAAAGTCATTTGTTCTCCCAGTCCCTCTGTGAGAGAAACATGAGGGTTTCTGCTCCTGCGAAGATTTAAAACCTCAGAAACCCTATACTGAGTCGATATGAGCCAGAACGAACTCGATGGCCCTTAACAACAACTTGCACACAATTGAATCTTGGTGTGGTGTTGTAGGATGAGCATTGGAGTGCTAACTACAAGGTCAGTGGTTCAAACCCACTAACTGTCCCTTGGAAACCCTATACAGAATGGAGACGAGTTGGAACTAACTCCACAGCATTTCATAACCTGCACACAATATGTCCTTCTATTACAAAAAATGAGCAGTGTGATTTTCATTAAGATGTTCTCAGAAAGTACCCACAAACATTTCATAGAATCATCATTCATTTTTAATGTCATCTTTTAAAATTGCTTAATTTATAGTTGTAGTTATTTCCAAATTGTTGTTCTTGTTATGTGCCGTCATCGAGTCCATCCTGACTCACAGCAAGGCTGTGTAGAGTTTCCATGGAGCAGCTGGTGGGTTTGAACTGCTGTTGACTTGGTGGCTCCCAGTCCAGTGCTGATCCCACAGTGCCACACCAGGAGTCTTACTAAGGTAGTTTTTAATAAGACGCACCTGTAGAAGTCGTAAGGCGCCCTGGTGGCACTGTGTGTTAAGCATTGGACTGCTAACCACCAAATACGCAGTTTTTGCCAACTGTCTGCTCCTGCGAAGACAGAAAGTCTTGAGAACTCTATAAAGAGAATATAGGACCGTGGGTTTATAAGACCAGTAGGCTCCCTGGATGGTACATGTGGCCTGCAGTTGGTTGCTAATCTAACGGGTGGATTTACAAACCCCCCACTCAGCAGCTCTGGGAATAAACACATGGCCATCTGCTTACAAAAAGAGTTCAACCAAGAAAATGCCAGGGCACAGTCTTACTCGGTAACACATGGGAGTTGACCACATGACAATGGGTGGTTGGTTTCTGTTTTGTTTTAAAACAGCATTCAGGTGGATTTGAAGCCTTTTTGTAAAAAGCATTTATCCCATCCTTTTTACAGACATCCATGGTCTACCCAGGAAAGCCCCCTTCCCTTCATGTGCAAAGGAGGCTTCGTGGCCACCAGCAGTCCCCACTACTCATAATGCTTCCTGCTCTGAAAACGTCCTGCTGTTGGAACCCCTGGCTTCCACTATGGTGACCCCTGTAGGTGGAGGCGGGAAATCACACTTGGCTGGGCAGCTCTGTGTTACCAACCCATCAGGCTGATGTGGGAGTCGGTTTCAGGTGAGTTTCCTGTCGTTGTTACCTTTTACCATCTCTTACCGTTCTTTTCAAAACAAAATATAAAACAAAAAACGACAGGAACTTCACTAAAGGGCTGCTTGGGAAGGGTGAAAGGAGGGACGTGGAGCAGGAAGGGGCCATGGCAAAAAAGATTGCATATGCCTTTTAATTTTCAAATATAACCAAATTATTACAACTGTAACTTTTTTTCTCTTTGCAAAAATGCCAAGTGACACATAGTAAATGCCTTCAAAAGATCTCACTCATTTGAAAATATCCGTACAGGCTGGAGAGAAGTAGCTTTGGTTTTCACGTTGAAATGAAAAACAAAAGACCGTTTTAATAAACCATTTCATTTTGGAACCTGGGGGGAAACTAACTCTGAAATGTGCTGAAAACTTGATAGATTGTGGGTGGTAATAAATGCTCTGGAAAAGAAAGTGGGGACGAGCCAAGGACCTGAAAGTGATTACAGAGAGCAAGTTTTGTGGATGTTTAGGGGAGACACCATTATAGCAAAGGACTCTGGTAACATAGTGGGTTACAAGTTGGGCTGCTAACCTCAAGACCCAACAGTTCAAATTTACCAGCCGTTCCATGGGAGAACAATGAGGCTTTCTGCTCCTGTAAAGGTTTATTGTAGTTAAGTGCCGTTGAGCAGATTCTGACCCATAGCGACCCTGTATAGGGTTTCTGAGGAGTAGCTGGTGAGCTTGAACCGCTGACCTTGCAGTTCAAACTGCTTTGCGGTCTGGCACATTAACCCACAGCGCCACACCAGGTCTCCTTTGGAAACTTTATGCAGGGTGGCTATGAGTCAGAATTGACTCCATGGCACATAACTACCACTACCACCACCATATGTAGTTGTTGTTGTTATTGTTGTGAAGTTCTGTTGAGTCGGTTCCAACCCATAGCAACCCTGTATAGGGTTTCTAAGGAGCAGTGTAGTGAACTTGAACTACCGACCTTGCAGTTCAAACTGCCTTGCCGTCTGATGCATTAGCCCACAGCACCACACCAGGACTCCACCACCATAGAGACAAAGGAAACAAAGAACAAGTGCGAAAGCCCTGGGGTGAAGGATTATCTCATATATTACAGAAAAGGACAGAGACCAGTATTTAGGGAAACAGTAGGAGGTGAGGTTAGAGTGATAATGTTGTTGTTGTGTGCCATGGAGTCGGTTTCCGAGGCTGTAAATATTTACGAGAGCAGAAAGGCTCATCTTTCTCCCGTGGAGCAGCTGGTAGTTTCGAACTGCTGACCTTGCAGTTCACAGCCCGATTCGTAACCACTACGGTACCAGAGTGGTAATAAGGGGCATAAATGTGTAGCACCTGGTAAAGCATTGCAAGGGCTCTGGTTCCTATTTAATAGTACAAAAGGAAAACCTAATGGAACAACATGGAAAGTATTTTAAGCCTTTTATCCTAAGAACCATCTCCTTCTGCTGTAATATTTGTGGTAGCCCTGGATGATATTTTGTACTGAGCGAGGTAAATGTCAACTCTTGAATTTCTTTCTCAAAAATGTTATGTAAAATTCGAAAATCCCTAGAAGATCTCTAATAGAAAGAAGACACTGCGATACAATTCAGGTCAGGGAAATGCATGGAAAATCTTCATGGACACACAACAAAACAGAAAGCGCAAGTGTTTAGTCACGGAACTGCAGTGTTTTAGAATAAAATTTGTGTATAGTGCCTGACAACTTACTGAACAGTTTTTAAACATTATTTAAGCATCCTTGTAGGGTGGTTGGTGGTGGTTATGTGCTGTGGAGTCGGTTCCTACTCATAGCAACCCTGTACAGGGTTTCTGAGGCTATAAATCTTGGTGGGAGCAGAAAGCCTCATCTTTCTCCCGCGGAACAGCTGCTAGTTTTGAACTGCTGATCTTGCAGTACACAGCCTGATTCGAAACCACTATGCTACTAGAGCTCCATCTTGTAGGGTAGGTTCTTCTTATTTTTATTGTTTTGAGTGACAAAACTTGAGGTCAGAGATGTTAAACAACCACATATACCAGTTCCCGATGCTTAGCTCTCTCAGGTGTGCTGAAGAATCCCTTTTCCAATCTGAACAGATTATATTTTCTTACAGGACTGTTGGAGGTCTGGTTCTTTGTCTTATGGGCAACCCAGACCTTCATTAAAATTAAAATTTTTTTTTTAAAAGGTCTGCCGACAATTCATAAGTGGAATGTCTTAGAACTGGGTCTATGATGTATGTGACTGCTTTGAATTCCTACCTATGGCAGGGCTCTCAGGATATTCTGCCGTGCTGTGAGACTGCTAAATTTAGACTTATAAAACAAATTGATTTCATTCTTCAGTTAATTTAGAAAGGAAAATGATAAAAAGTAGCAGATTTGTAATTCATTATTCCATATATTTCACAGAGATTCTGGCTTAACAAGAAATCACTAATGGAATGAGTTTAGAACTAATGGTATAAAATCTTCAGAAACATTAGTGTGCCGTGTGTAAAAGAACTCTGCTCTCCTTTTAGCCTGTTGGTGAGGAAAATGCACATTTCATAAAAGGATGCAGTGAGAAATTATAGTTTTTATGATTTTAAAACCCAAAGTCATGTTTTAGGTCCATGTTTAGAATTCAGACTCAGCCTACCTTAATTTTTTTTCTATGGTATGAATGCGTCCATTTTTTAGTAAGATAAAATCAGGCTCATCAGAATCATCGTACTATCTGTTTTCCCTGTCTGGTTGCTGATACTTCTTCCTGGCCATTCAAAATATTAAAGCCTGTGAGATTACTGCCAAATGTATATTTCAGAAAAGATATTAATGTTTGTGGATATCGTGGATTTCTCTGGTTCATAAGGTAATCATTGGAAATCTGATGTCCAAGAATGTCTAAGGAGTGGTTGGTAGGAAAACTGATGAATGAAAGTTAAGTTGTTTGTTTGTTTCATTGTTGAGAAGGGATGATGGGTGTGCCCAGCATCCAGGGCTGATGCTGGACACCGTTGGGACAAGGGCACACTGCCCTTTAGAATTCTTTCCATAAGTTACCACCTGCCTTACTAGCAAACGACTAAGATGTACCCGGAAGGTATAAAACAAGACCATACAAGTGATTACATTGAATAATCAAGTAAGACAATACACGTGAATACTTTGAATAATTTGAACTGATTGGCTAAAAATACGGTGTTATTCTATCAGCTGAAAATGGTTTAAATTATTAGTAAAGCTGCTCTTTTTCTTTCTGTTACTCTTGGCTTCCCACCGCCATCTTGTCAGTTCTGACTTGTAGCATTGCTGGTGTGGCGCCGTAGGATCAGCACTGGATTGCGAACTGCAAGGTCTTCAGTTCAAACTCCCTAGCTGCTCCATGGAAACCCTACACAGGGTTGCTATGAGTCAGAACCGGCTCAATGGCACTTAACAACAACAACAGCAAACAGCGCAGAGTAGAACTGCTGCTCTGTGTTTCCAAAACTGTAAACTTTTACATGTACAATGAGCCTCCTTTTCCTTCACACATGGAGCGGGCTGGTAGGTTTGAACCAATGTCTAACCTACTACTTCACAGTCAAGCCCAAGTCTCTCTTATGTTCATTTCAGTAAAACAAGCAGAATTTGTAAAAGTACCTTTGTCTTTCTAAAGAAAACCAAGAAAATAAATTCACGTATGCTATCACAAAATTCACTAATTTTTTTTTTTTTTTTGGTCAGACTGATTGCCCTGGATGAATTATCACCAATCTGAGTGAGTTTTCTTGGATGGAGTTCATTAAATTGAGCATGTGAAATGATTATTATATATTAAAATCTGTTTTTCTTTTGATTTTGCCCTTTTGTTGTTGAAGAGATGGCTAAGAAAGCACATCTCTTCTAAATCACATTCTCAAACATCTCAAAGGAACTCCAGTCCAGCTTTGAGAATCCTGAAATATGACCATAATTTCATTAATGTGTTGTTTCTGTTGAGAATGCACAGCAATTCAACACTTTCTACAGGTTCAACTCCTGTAACTTGGTTACTTTGTTTAAGTTGTTCATTCGTTCTCTCATCCTCCTTTTCTGAGGTTTTCTTCCCTCGTTGTCAGAATTTCACTGCCCACTAGGCTCCTATCTAATCGTTGGGGTTGCTGTTGTCCATTGGAATCAAGAAAGGACAGTTTGGAAAGTCATGTCTTCACGTCTTTGACTGCTTGCTACTTTCCCCTTGGTAAAGAAGGAAGGGTGTTTGTATCATGACTCAGGAATGTTACAACTGTATTTTAGTCTGAACACAAGCTGGAGCTGGCTGTCTCTGACTTTCTTTTTGTCCTTGTCCTTCATCCCCAGATGGTGAAAACTTCTCCACCCTCAGAGTCTGGGTAGAGGAGGCTCTTGCTTGTTAGGGATCTAGCAGTTTGTTGCCTATGTTGTTAAGTGCCGACCCATAGCGACCCTGTACAGGGTTTCCTAGGAGCAACTGGTGAGCTTGAACTGCCAACCTTGTGACAAAGAGTGGCTTTGCAGTCCAGTGCTTTAGCCCACAACGCCACACCAGGACTCTATAGGCTAGTCATTCCTTCCATTGGGCCCTTCAGGGAGTGTTGGATTCAATGGTTTCCAACCTGTCTGCCCATTAACATCTCCCAGGATCCTTTGACAAACAAAAGGTCAATGCCTGGCTCCTACCCAAGGTACCCCACAGGTGGGTAAAGCCTTCCCTCTTAGTGCCCTGGAGTTGCTTCCAATTTATAGACTCATAGGGACCCCTATAGCCTTTCCAAGGAGCTGCTGGTGAGTTTGAACCACTGACCTTATGGTTCAGACCAACCTTGTGGTCTAGTGTTTTAACCCACAGCACCACACCAGGACTCCAAAGTCCTTCCTTAACCCATGGCTAATTAAAAATTTGAACAAGATCCATTTTAAGTAGTGTGGTGCCCTAGGATAAGCACTGCATGGCTAACCACAGGGACAGAGGTTCAAATCCACCAGCCACTCCTCAGAAAACCCTACACAGGGGTCGCTGTGAGTCAGAACTGACTCAAGGGCACTTCACTACAACACTAAAGAAAGTACCCAAGTGGCGCAGAGAGTCCTGGTGTGGCGCTCTGGATTAATGCACCAGACTGCAAACCCGTTTGAACTGTGAGGTTGGCAGTTCAAACAAACCAACTCCTCCTCGGAAACCCTATACAGGGTTGCTATGGGTTGGAACCAACTCGATGGCACTTAATAACAACAAAGTGAGTCAGAACTGAATGGAGTGCGCTTCACTGCAACACTAAAGAAAGTACCCAAGTGGCACACATGGTTTGCCTTCAACACCTAACCTAAAGGTTGGTGGTTTGAACTTACCCAGTGGCACAGTGATCTGTTTCCATAAAGATCAATGTCAGGAAATCTCTGTTTAGTACAGTTATGTGGCACTGTGTGTTCATGAGCTGGAGTGCATAGTCAGCAGTTCAAATCCACCAGCCGCTTGTCAGAAACCCTATACAGGGTCGCAGTAGGTCAGAAACAACTCAACAACACTTAACAACAACACTCTCTTAACAAACACATGGGCTTACCGTAAGTTGGAATCAACTCAAAGATGATCGGTTTGGCTTTGAAGGTGGAAGAAGGCAGTCCTCGAATGTTTATTTGGCTTGTTGTTGTTGTTAAGTACCGTGGAGTCGGTTCCGAGGCTGTAAATCTTTATGAGAGCAGAAAGCCTCATCTTTCTCCCGCTGTATGGCTGGTAGTTTCGAACTGCCGCCCTTGAGGTTAGCAGCCCGATTCATAACCTCTACGCTACCAGAGCTCCTTTCAGTTGGCTTGTTGTTGTTAAGTGCCGTAGAGTCAGTTCCGACTCGTAGCGACCCTGCTCGGGGTTTCCGAGGCTGTTAATCTTTACGGGAGCACAACGCCTCATCTTTCTCCCACATAGCAGCTGGTAGTTTCGAACTGCCGCCCTTGAGGTTAGCAGCCCGATTCGTAATCACTACGCTACCAGAGCTCCTTAGTTGGCTTAGACTCCATGATTTTTGAATACTGCAGACACTAACATTTTCGCTGAAAGAACGTGTGTAGAAGCGTCCATGAATTGTGCAGTTTGTAAATGACCATCCAGTCACCTGGAAGTTGAGGAGAAGAGCCCAGGGTGGAAAGGTGGGTCGTTGGCAGATCCTGGGGAAGTGGATTGGAAGACGTGGCTTTCTGCTTTCTGTCTGCTTGACTAGAGAAGGTCTGACCATCAGCTGCAGCTGTTGGTGCTGATTTTCTTTTTTTTAAGGAAGTGAACTTTATAAAGATGACTTGTAATTTAGCACTTTCATTACCAAAATTTCAGTAAAGAGTACACCATTTGAATGTAAATCTCCGTCACCTGGGGCAGAAGGACTGAAATGTGCATCTAGATCGTTGTGTACTTTTTGTATAAACCAAAGAGAACAAAAATCCGATGACCCCATAACCTGGCCTAGATGGAGTCGAGTTAGTTTTGACGCATTGTGCTTGCTCAGCCCATGTGAAATTAAGAGGGATTTGTGTATTCTCTAAGTGTGCAGCTGTCTGCACCGTGGACATACGCAGCCTCTTTCAGGGCGTTCTTTCCTGTCCACGGTGCATGAAGAAAACAGCTAGGCAAAGGCCCTAACTCTTTGCAGTGTTTGAGAACTATTAGCTTTAAATGGCCTATAGTTACTCCCGGAAAAAAAAAAAAATTCTCCTTCTGTTCTGCCTCAATCCAATTAAAACAAGTTTATTCATTTTATTCGGAGAGCCATTTGCCATTGTTTGTGTGCATTCATCAGTTGTTTATTTGCTGTTTGAAGTTGCAATTGTTCGTGATGTCATTCATGAATATAATTTTGAATGAGGGAAAAGGCTGTCATGGCAAGTGTGCTCAGAGACACTCCCACTGCGGCTCCAGAAATTACCCAGACAAGCAAAGCCCGACAAGTCCTTTCCTTGGCGTCCAAGGGCTGCCAGGTCTTAAGAAATGTTTATAGTTGTTCAGAGCACAACGTGTGGTTATATGTGTAGATCATTTAAAGGTACAAGAAAAAAGTCAAGGATATCCAGCCTCACGGTAAGTAGATCTTGTGGTAGTGTGTACATTTTACATGTAAAAATATGTACACACATGTATTTCATCTGTGCTAAGTATTTATAATCTCATTTGGTAGTTTCACACGGACCCAGTGAGGAATTTAGGTCAGGAGATAATGTCTTTATTTTCATATGAGGAAACAAGACTCAGAGTAGTAACTATGGATCTAAGGTTGTATAACTGGTAAGTGGTGTTTCTTGGCTGCTAACCCAAGGGTCCTGATAGTGGTGTGACTGGTGTGCTTTTCATACCAACATCATGATTAGCCATCAGAAAGGCATGTGGTTTAAGGTGTGGGGATGAGTCATTCTTATGCTTCAGGTGAACCAGCCACGTGGTTTTGAGATACGAGGTTGGTGGGATGAATTTTGTGACTAGGGCAAACAGTGCTTGCAAAGCAATTGCTCCATAGGGTTTGATGTCTTAACCTTGACTTTATTAGTATGGCTTGCAGTTACAAATAACCCCATGCATACCTGCCACCCTTCCCTAGCCCCCACCAAGAGACAGAGCTGAAGTCCTATATTACATAAATTAAAGACTGTGCCAGAGGAGTTACCTACAAACGTGAAAAGTAGAATGTGTTCAGGACATTGGATGCCCAAAGCAAACGCAGTGTTAGATGAAATTGAGCCAGAGGTCTCCAGACCTGGTGATACAGAACTGATGTATTTATTATTTATTATTTTAAATCTTTCCTATCATGAAAGACAAAATGCTGTACTAGACTATAATTTTTAATGCACTTCCAAATTACTGCCTGCTATTTAATGTGGCAATAAGAGTGTTTTAGAACCCAAAGGTAGAGCTGTCCAACCGTACTCATTAGCATCTTTCTAATTAGTTGTTGTTGTTGTCAGTAATGCTATATAAAAGATTTGAGTTCTATTTGGTATGTATTCAGACTTTCAGAAAACACATTTCAATGTGAATTAAAAAACAAATAGGAATCATCATACTAATTGAGTGAAAAAAGAAGCCAATTGAAGTAGGCTATTTGGGGTACATATATTTTAAATAAATATTTATTCACATTTGCGTAATTTCATAGGAAAATATGTTGTTGTTAGGTGCTTCCAAGTCGGTGCCTACTCATAGAGATCCTACGTACAAGAGAACCGAACTGCCTGTCCTGGCCCACTCTCCCAGTCATTCCTTTAGTAGAGCCCATTGTAGCCACTGGGTCAGTTTATCTTGGTGAGGGTACTTAGGGTTTAGAATTTCAGATATAAGCAATATAAATATTTATACAGAGTACATAAATACATTGTACATCAGCATAAATTATAAAATTATTCTGAATGGAGCAATAATATATTCAGTAAATCTGGGGAAGGAATTATATTGTTCGCAGTATATATGCAATTTTAATGCTAACTATATCATTTGGCCCAAATACTCTTATGTCTCATTAGGACAGAAGCTTAATGTTTATATGCACATTCTTAAACGACCCATGAGAAAGAAAAAAAAAAGTTTGGCTCTTTTTTTCAATTATAGATATAATGAATAGAACTTGATCTCAGTTAAAATTGAGAGAATGCTTGTATTGTTGTTGTTATGTGCTGTGGAGTCAATTTCAACTCATAGCCACCCATATAGGGTTTTTCAGGCTTTAAATCTTTTGTGGGAGCAGAAAACCTCATCTTTCTCCCTCCACAAGGCATCTGCTAGGTTAGAAATGCCAACCTTGTGGTTTGCAGTCCAGTGCTTATCTTATGGACTATGTTGTTGTTAAGTGCTGTCAAGTCGGTTCTGACTCATAGCGACCTTGTATAGGGTTTCCTAGGAGTAGCTGGTGGGTTTGAACTGCTGACCTTGTGGTTCACAGTCCAGTGCTGATCCTACAGCAGATCCTGTACACCAGGAGTCCATGGAGTATAGGATATATTAATTAATAATCAAATGTATTCAATACTTAGGTGCATCATTCAGGAAAAGCCAAGTAGAAGAGTGATAGTTGTTACGTACTGTTGAGTCAGCTCTGACTCAGCGACACTGGATAGTGCTAGCAGTCCAGTGCTTATCCTACAGTGCTATGCCAGGACTCCAGAAAACCACTGTGTTGTTGTTATGTGCCGTCGAGTCGATTCTGACCCATAGCGACCCTGTATAGTGGTTCCAAGGAGTAGCTGGTGAGCTTGAACTGCCAACCTTACAGTTCAAACGGCTTTGCAGTCTGGTGCATTAACCCATAGCACCACACCAGGACTCCTGAAGAGCAATTGTTGTTGCTGTTGTTAAGTGCCATCGAGTCGATTCCGACCCATAGCGACTCTGTATAGGGTTTGCAAGGAGCAGCTGGTGAGCTTGAACCACCGACCTTGCAGTTCAAGCGACTTTGCTGTCGACGCATTAGCCCAATAGATGAGGTAAATTAATTCAAAAAGTGTGCTTGCTTCAGAAATGATTTTATGACTTGCTTCCTCATTTCCATGACTGTGAGAGGATGCTATGGTTTTTAGTAGATGGTATTGCATTTCTAAAGTACGGCAGATTGCAACTAATTTGCAAAAGGGTTCTCAATTAGTCTCTGAGTTTTACAAATGGATATTTACAGTGTTATTTTGATAAGTTTGTCCTTTTTTCCTGTCATTGCCTTCCTTAGTAACTGTTGTCACATGCGTGTGTCCCTTAGAAGAAGGTTTGCAACATTTTCTGTAAAGGGATAGATAGCAAATATTGCCGTCGAGTCGGTTCCTGTATAGGGTTTCCGAGGAGCAGCTGGGGAGCTTGAACCACCGACCTTGCAAGTCCAAGTGACTTTGCAGTCCAGCACATTAACCTGCAGCACCACGCCAGAACTCCTGTAAAGGGATAAATAGTAAATATTGTAGGCTTATTGTTGTTAAGTGCTGTGAAGTCAGTTCTGACTCATAGCGACCCTGTATAGGGTTTCTGAGGAGTGGCTAGTGAGTTTGAACCACTGACCTTGTGGTTCATACCAACTTTGCAGTCCAGGGCATTAACCCATTGTGCCACACCAGGCCTTAAAGGGAATCCTGGTATGGTGCTGTAGGGTAATCACTTGACTACAAGGTTGGTTTGAACTGTAAGGTCGGTGGTTCAGACCCACCAACTGCACCTTGGAAACCGTATGCAAGGTCGCTATGAGTGGGAAGCAACTCAACGACACTAAACAACAGGACTTACTTAAGGTATCTGATAACTACTCAGCTCTGCCATTAAAATGGAGAGGCGGCCACCTATCAATGAATATATATGCCTATGGCTCTATTTAACTTTGGAGTCCTGGTGTAGCGCTGGGGGTTCATGCGCCAGACTGCAAAGCTGTTTGAACTGCAAGGTTGGCAGTTCAAGTTCACCAGCTGCTCCTCGGAAACCCTGTACGGGGTCGCTATGGGTCGGAACCAACTCAACAGTACTTCACAACAACAACTATCTTAACTTTAGTGACATAAGCAGAGTGCAGATCAAATTTGGCTGGTGGATCTCTGCTTTAGACCATGGGCAATGAAAAGGGTTTCTGTCTCTGGGTCTTAGAGAGTTCTAGAACTGTGTTATCTTTTAAAAGATAATATTTAACTTTTCTTTTTGAACCAGTAAGTAAGGGGGTACTATAGTTGTGCGCCCTAGTGGCACTGTAGAATAACCTCCCAGCCGCTAAACTGCAAGGTCAGCAGTTCAAACCTCCCAGCATACTGATAGGAAAAAAGGTGAGGTGTTCTGCACTTGTAAAGATCTGTAGCTTCAGAAGTCTTATGAATCAAACCCGATTCTTTGGCTGCAGGTTTGGTGTTGGTTTACTGCTGAAATAAAACAAAAACCTTAACTTTTACCTGAGGAATGGCATAAATGACACCTGTGGTTTTGTATTTGTTTTTATTTCAAATCGACAAACTCTTAACAAAGACCTAGCAAGTATTAACTAAATGCTGGAACATAAAGGTAAGAAATTTATGAACTCGCCGTCAAGGAACTTGTTGTGTAGCCAAGGGACAGATGTTTTTAGTTTTTGTTTTTAAATGCCATGGAGTCAGTTCTTACTCATAGAGACCCTGTATGGGGTTTCCAAAGAGTGGCTGGTGGGTTTGAACTGCCAACTTTGTGGTTAGTAGTGCTTATCCTACAGCACCGCACAAGGCTAAATACATGATCTGTGTAGTATTGAATGCCTTTTGAGGTTAATTTTATGAAAAGATAATCAGAAAATATAATAGTTTAAACTCTGGAGCCTGAAGGGGAAGTTTCAGATATCCTTCCAACTCCTCTGCCAACAGCACCTATCTTTCTTCATTTGCAAAAGAAAATCCATTGACTATCAGATGCAGTGAGGAGCAGAGGAAACTGTTTTCTGGGAGAAGTTGAGATCTCAAACTTTCTGATGAGCAATGCTGAGACTTTGGGCAAATCGTTTATGCTTCCTCATCTGTTTTTTAACTAGAAAAATTCGAACCTTTCATAATTTAAAAGAAAGAGCCCATCAGCAATTCACAGACATTTTTTGCCTGTCAGGTGTCTGTGCTGGACACTGATCAATAGTATATCTCATATGATGTCTCTTGGACCAAGCTATTACAGGTATGGCTGAAAATTCTTGCCACCAAAGAATAGCTGGCATGATGTTCGTGTCAAAGGTTTATAATTGCAAACACAGAAAAGAAATGAATATAGAAGTATTGTAATGTAAAATCTGCTAAGGCTATGCACTTATAAAATTAGCATGGGTTCCTGGAAATGGAATTTTGAATATGTAGATGAAATATGAACTGAAGTAGCTGACAGTTTGAGACATGATTTCTGCCAGGTTTGGACGATTATGACAAGGTTTTATGGCAAGGATTAAACAGGAGTTTAAGAAGGAAAGATACCTTTTATTAACACCAGCTTTATATGAGAACTAGATTGTCTCATCTTGTTTTGTATTGTGTCATTAACATGAAGTTACAGCTTGATGTTAGGGAATTTCTTCAATAAGAAGCACTCAAAATGGAATGATTTTAATTGGCAGTGGAAGTAATGAGCTCACATAAAATAAAGGTCTAGATCTTTCACAAGCTGGGTTTAGTTAAGTAGCAGGGAACTTGGTCGTCCACACTTTCCTTTCAAGTGAATTTTCCCCCCCAACTTAAAAGTTCAAGTAACTGTTTTTCTTAGAATCTTGCTGCTCATTTGTTATCACACCCCACCGTACTTTTTTTTTTTTTTTTTTCATATTCTAAGAGTGTTTTACTTTAAAGTAAAGAGATACTGAGTTATCAGGTTTATTTTTCTAGGAATTTCTCATATAACTGAAAGGTATCTTTTCCCTTGTAATTCTGTGTTTAACATAAGCCTAAACTGGGAGCTGAGATGCCTAAAGAACACATTTGGACTGACCAGAGGATTTATTTCATTCTTAATCTTAGTAGCTAATAGAAGTAAGTACACATTTTCATTTTGAAAAGTGTATCATTTCACTTTATATGCATTTAAAGACTTGTCACCCTCCAAATTCAGATATACCCCAAACTATGAGACACGTTTACCTGAGTAGGGCATTGCCACACCATTTGTTCCAGTCTTGCTCACCACAGGCTTGGTAAGCACCGTTACCCCTTCAGCTATGACACACAACTCTACACAGAGCCCTAAAGGGAATCCTGGCCTTCCTGGGCAAACGTGCCAGGGCTGAGGTGGAGGAGACATACTTTGGACTCTGAGGACTGAAACAGAACGCTAAAGTCCACAGGTTCAAATCCCAAATCTCATGAGAAATTATAAGCAAAAGTTGTATCTAAAACGCTTCTTATTTTGAGCTATTTTTTTTTTCTGATATATTCTTTAGACATCATACACCTGATGTTAACTTTTTTCCAGATGTAATTGTAATGCAGGGCACAGTGCAGTGGCATAGTGACATATTGGTATTTTGAAGTTCATGCTGTACATTGCAAGGATCGCCTTCCTACATTTTTAATAGGAAAGTTTTTGAACTATTCGTTTGTTTTCTTTCTTTCTTTCCTTCTGGATTTTTCTTTCTTTTCCTGTCTTTGTAAAGTAGAGCAGGTTGAAGTTGAGACTTTTAGTAATAACATTCTTACTCATTTGCATTCTGATTGCTCTTTTAAGTAGAAGACAAGAGGGGTGAAGTTATAGCTAGTCAGCCGGGAATTAGGATAACTGGCACACAGCACTGCATCCCACAAATGAACGTCATTTGTCATATGTGACAAGTAGACACAAAAGATGGGGACTCACTCACTGGCCTATATGATATGTCATATGTAAGAACTTTCACCTATTTGCTAAATTTAAAAAAAAAAAAAAAAAAACTAGATAAATGCTTGTGAGTTTCTTTAAAAAAAAAAAAAGTCCAAGTGACAAGTCGTATGTAATTTATGTAACTAATTCAAAGAGTGTCGGTAAGGTTTAAGTTTTCCAAATGTGCATTTCATCTAGAGAATTGGTTATATGTTGTTCTGTAATTGAATTCACGAGCAGCATGTGATTCGTGCTATATTTCTTTTTTGTTCAGAATAACCATAAAATTCGTATTTTGTGCTTTGCTGGTGATACTGTTACCATAGATAATAAATGTAGTTGCTGGAGAGGCATGCTTGGGTAGCACAGCTACTTCTAGGTTGAGTGTCAGAAGTGTGGTGTTAAAAGACTTCTGTCCCCTTAGGCTGAATGAACCAGACTAATTTTCAGAGGGAGGGATAATTTAACTTAATTTCAAATTGAATAAATAAAAATGGCAAAAGTGCATGTACGTTTCTGGATTTAAGTCTCCAGTGGTATTTTACATCACCGGTCTTGTCTTTTGCTCCTTTCTGAGAATAGGGAGGTGACATTGATGGGTGAGTGTTTGTCAGGTAGGCGGTGGTGGTCACACTTCAATGGTGGTCGTCAACCAGGAGCACGAACCTTTGGTTTTTGATGTCTAAATGCTGGGCCTGAATTACAGAGAAGGTGTCTGACCTATTACCATGTGTTAATCATTTTAGTTCAGGCATGTTTCCTGTGTCGTTTACACATCAGTTCTTTCTGTAGGCTGCGTTCTCTCATTGCTGATGTGAGTTCAGGACCCTGCTAGCGAGGGCCTTGAAGATTTTTAACAACTGGCTCACACTTGAAAAGGGCACTTTAAATATGACTTAAGGTGTGACAGCTTCTGCCTTATGCCTTCTTGGAAAAACAAATGTAAGGAATTTTGTTTGGATTTCTAAAGTGGAGCCTTCTTTCTTTTATATTCATCTTTAGTGAGACCTTGCGATTCTTTGTTCTCCAGTTTGTCGATCCTCTTGCCCTGCCTCAGTGAGTCCACAGTCTTTGGGGTCATGGTTGAGCTGTGTTTCCACTGCTTACCTTCTTTTCTCCCTCAACAAGGATTGTTTCTGATTGCTAAATTCTGTTTACCTTTGGCATGAATACATCTCAGCATCGGCTTGTATCCTCTACTACGGCGGCGTAGGGGAGACTGTCTAGAGCGTGTCTCTGTAAACTGATAGTCTTTGAAGTGACAGTCTGCTGAGGAGCAGGGACGTAAAATTCCATAGGCCAGGATGAACCCTAGAGGTCGGAGTTCCCTCCTCCTAGCACTGCCTGGAGACATCTGTAGAAACCAGTTGTTTTTCAACTTAACAGGAGGGGAGTTACAACCACCTTGTGTTGCCCTGTTGTCATTCAGTGCTGTAGAATCAGTTCTGACCCACAGTGAACCCTATATAGGATTTTTGAATAGCAGCTGATGAGTTTGAAACACTGACTTGTGGTTAGCCATCCAGTGAATTTAAAATGTGTTACAAACACTGCTCACCCCAGATTCAAACTTCTGCCTCTGGTGGCCTCTGAATTCCCAATCTCACTTGCCTGAAACTTCTTGTGTAGGTCCCATGTTCAATCAGCAGATTGGCTTCCTGTAATTCCGCTGTTTCCTTCCTCCCCAGAGTTCTCAGTCGTATTCCTTTGTCTGTGTAGAAGATAATGTTCCTACCCCTTGTTCCCTTACACACCTTTCTATAGAGTATCTTACTGTTCCAATAAGGAGCTTCTGGTAGTGTAGTGGTTACGAATCGGGCTGCGAGCCGCAAGGTCAGCAGTTCGAAACTACCAGCGGTTCTGCGGGAGAAAGATGAGATGGTCTGCTACCGTAAAGATTTACAGCCTCGGAAACCCTGTGTAGGGTCCCTATGAGTTGGAACCGACTCCACGACACATAACAACAACAACAACAACTGTTCCAATGTTACATTTATAACTTGATTACTTAACATTTCTCATTTCTGTTGCTCACTTTGGAATAGCTTTTCTTCCTTTTCTGACAATGCTCCAAAATTCAGATCAAATCTTACCCAAGTTAGCAGAGTGTGCTGTACACATTCAAAGTACAGTTTTTCCCACTATAGGATAAGCACTGGACTGCTATCCACAAAGTCAACAGCTCAAATCTACCAGCCGATCCTCAGAAATCCTTTACAGGGTCACTTAAAAAAAATGATAATCAAAAAATAGAGCATTCCTATGAACCCCTTCACAAGGGGGTTGTTGTTGTTGTGTGCCATCGAGTCACTTCTGACCCATAGCAACCCTGTAGAGGGTTTCCGAGGAGCAGCTGGTGAGCTGCAAGGTGAACCGCAAGGTCGGCGGTTCAAACCTACCCTGCAGTCCAGCGCATTAACCCTCAGCACTACACCAGGACTCCACAAAGGGCAGAATGGCATAAAACAAAAAAACAATTACCATGCATTTATAAGGGAGCATTTTGTGAGCATTCCCAGATACGAAAACATCGTTGCACGGACGGCCCCAGTTGAGAGCTGTGGCAGCCAGCTTCTTGCTGAGATGCTGAGGAGGAGGCTAACCACCACGCCTAGACTCGTGCATCTGGGAGCACGTGCCGCTTCTACCAGCTCGCTCCAAAACAAACACTTAACTCCAATTTCGCTTTTCTCCTTTTTTTTTTTTTTTTTTAAATAAAAGCAAAAATTCTCTCAGATTTCTTTCAGTCAGTAAAATCAGGTACTAATGCAGGTCTCTCATAAAAGGAAGTGACCTAAAGTGAACTTTGAACCGCGGAGGATACCTGTTCCTTTTCCTTACTCCCCTGACAATTACAGTGCTTGTTGTCATGTGATCTCCATTCTGACTAGAACGTTCCTAAACATCTGTATCCCATGAATCTAG
Organism: Chrysochloris asiatica; assembly: GCF_000296735.1. NCBI lineage: Eukaryota > Metazoa > Chordata > Mammalia > Afrosoricida > Chrysochloridae > Chrysochloris > Chrysochloris asiatica. The sequence goes on along the minus strand of NW_006408547.1, from coordinate 17,213,239 downwards.
ATTAGTCCTTCACTAGAGGAGAATTAAAAACAAAACAAAAGAAAATGTTGAAATGTCATTGAATGAGTGAATGCGTGATTATCTTGCTTTTTTACCTAATGTTAATGCTCAGAAATTAAGGTTTTGATAATTGTATTGCACTTAAAAAAATGTTTAGCTTATTTAGAGCTTATGGAGATCTAATGAAAAGAGTTGCATTTCAGCATCCTTGAAAACTTAAGTGTATATTTCACTGCCCCATGAATTTGCAAATGTAAACGAAAAGTACAAATTTCTGCAGTTAGCCCCACTCCATTTATATGACCTTATTTTTAAGTTTGAAATTTTTAAGGAATTAGAGTTAACATGAGATAACAATGTTTAGCCAACTGTTGGGGGCACGGTGGCTCGTTAGGATAAGAACTGGACTGTGAACCTCAGGGTTGGAGGTTCGAGCTCACCAGCCACTCTGCAGGAGAAAGACAAAACTCCCACAAAGTTTTAAAGCTGCGGAACCGTCTCCACATAACTGAACAACAACCAACTGTTATTATACAAATAGAATAGCCTTGGATTACAAATCTTTCAAGAAGTCAGTCAATCCATTGGTATTACTGTTGTCCAGTACTGTTGAGTTGGTTCCGACGCCTAGCAACCTTGTGTGTAGAGTTTCCAAGGAGCAGCTGGGGGGGGGGGGTTTAAATGGCCAACTTTGCAGTTATCTGTCCAGCACTTAAGCTACAGTGCCACTAAGTCAGTCCATAGGATCTTGATTCTGTCCTCAGTGGTGGTACTGGGGTTCATCTCACAGCTTAGGGCCTGAGTTGCAAAATGCAAACTCATTTACGGGTGAAAAGCAAGTCTAATGGAATTTTAGCAAATGCCTACTTCTTAAGGGATACAAACAAATTCGGTTCTCAGTGCTGCAGCCTCCTGGGACAGAACAACCCAACAGTAATAAATGAGTAGCCAGCCGGAGAACAGATCTGCCCTTACAAGAAAATGTGAGGCCTGATTTTCAGCTATTAAGTTCTATTTGCAAAACTCTGTTTGCCTGTTAAATTTTTAAAGGACCACAAGCTTTTTAAAAATGATAAGATAAAACAGCACTGCCTCAAAAATTAGCAGAGCAGGGAACTTTCTAAATGAGACATGAAAAGATACCGTATTTATTTTGCACTTTGAGACACCTTATCTGTATTTTTGGCTGTGTTATGTAGTATCTCAAGTTTATAGCAAAGACTATTTGTTTAGAGAGCAGAACATGAGGATCATTTGGGGACCCTCACTCTGAGGTTCAGGATCCACTAACAATGTTTCTTACTAGGATCAGTCTGCTGAACTTGAAATGAATAGGAAATAATTAGATTCACACAAAAATAAAACAGAGAGAATAGTAAGAGTATAGGATGAAAATTTGAAATGATATTAGAGAGGTGTTTAGAAATGCAGTTTATCTAATTATCAACTGACAAGCAAATAAAATGACCTATTTAAGATAGGAAAGGACCTACAGTGATCATGAATAGCTGTGATTGTGAATCATGAAATTTAACAACATGGTGTTTTTGTTAAAAAGCCGAGAAGCTTAAATAAAGAAAAAACTAATGTGTTGGTAAATGTCAAAGTGTCCCAAATCTGGTTTGTCCCTTAAAGAAGGAATAGATCAAGTAAAAATGAGCTGAAAATGTTGGAAACTGAGAAGGGAAAGGAAGATGCAGTTAGATCTGGTTAAGTACACTTGCTTCAAATCATCACTGAGCTCAAACGAGAGTAAGTTACTTAAACTGGAACATAGGAAAATCCAGTAGCTAAACCTTTTGTCTGATGGTGAGGTTGTGTACAGATAAATGTGCCACTAAAGGAGTTTTTGAAATCTTTGGTCATCTTCAAGACTGTTGTTAGGTACCATGAGGTCAGTTCCAACTCATAATAATAATTATAATCTTTATGGGAGCAGAAAGTCTCATCTTTTTCCTTCTGAGTGACTGGTGGCTTTGAACTGTCGACCTTGTGGTTTATTAGTCCAGAGCTGATCCTACACAGCTACCGGTGCTCTTGTAGATTTGAAATCTTTGGTCATTTTCAGGAATAGGATAGGTTATCCAATTGGAAGAGTTTCCTAGGAGCCAAAGTTTGGAGTCGTTACTTTTCCCACTTTGTTAATGTACTGGATGCCGGTTTGATGAGTATAGTTTACGAAGCACTGAGCATATTCTGTGTATTTTCTTGTACTAGCCCCACAGTACATATGACAAACGGAGATTAGAGTGATTGTCCCCATGTCACAGCTAACAACTGAAGGGGAAAAGCGGCCCTTTATATCCTCTTCAATGGAACAATTCACAAAAACACATGGGAATGTTTTTGTTAAATTGAAAATATAAACCGTACTGAATAGTCCTCACAACTCCCTGTAAACCCAACAGGTTCACTTCCAGGAAAACTGAATTGGAGCTTACACATTGAGCTTGTTTATGGAAAATGAAATGAGTTAATGTTTGTTTCTCAAAATTGGTCACTTTTTGAAAATGACACAGAAGTGAAAAGCAGGGTGATGCACTTGGACCCAAAGGTCCGTTTGAACCGCAAGGTCGGCAGTTCAAACTTACCAGCTGCTCCTTGGAAACCCTATACAGGGTCGCTATGAGTCAGAACCAACTTGACAGCACTTAATAATAAGAAGGAGGGCCTTTTCTATAATTCTAAACATTGCCCTGTTCTTGTGAAAGTTACTATGTCTTCGTTTCTCTTTCAGAGTGAAGATCTATCTGACTTTATCACCATGACCTCCCACATTAAAAGAAAATACTCAACTTTTTTTTCTTCTTCTTCTAATACGAAGCTGCTTACAATTTACTGTTGGATCTGAGCAGTTAGTAAGTTTTGAAACTCTTAACGGACGGTATTAGACGAGGAATCACCACAAGGAAATAACACCTGCCTGACTTAGTTGTCCCCTGTATTTGGAATCCATCCATCATTGTGCTGCTGTTTTTGTGTTGTGTTGTGTTTTGTTTTTTGTTTGTTTGTTTTGAAGAAATTATTCTCAAGAAAATTGGATGTTCTCATTGGCCTTCATAAATGATGGCCGGTGTCTTCATTTCTTTTTACTTTCATTTTGACAAAGCAAATTGACCACTCAGCATGCTAGGAGACTCTAGGAAACCCATTCGAATGGTAAAATCTGGTATTTACTGGCATACACTCAAAACGACCACAGTCCTACCTCAGTTCAAGATAAAGCCGGATTGCGTGGTTGACGTATGGCAGGACTGCCGCTGTATCTCTGCTCTGGAATGTGTCTGAAGTTGGTCATCGGCCTTACTGAACTGGTCCAAGTAGACAGCTGCTTATCGGACTCAACCCAGGTACCTGCAGTGTTTACTCACAAACAGAGCCCAGTGTGGGACTGACATTTCTAAACAGAAATGAAATTTGGGATCAGACTTTGAAGATGGATTAATAAATAATGATTATTATATTAACTGAAGCAACCTACTTTTGAAAATCATCGACTGTATTGGGTTGTGGGGGGGCGGTGGGAGGGAAGGGATTGGGGAGAAGGGGTTGAGTATCTCTTTTTACCTTTAACATACTTGTCATCTTCTCTCTGTAGATGTGTATGTAGGTACTTCAAATTGCAAAAGCCTTTTATCCTATTGGCAAGCTCAAATCTCTCTACTATCCTTAATTTTGAGCTTGCGTTTCTTAACCAAAAATTCATGTAGGCATGCTCGCGATTCAAGGGTGGTCATGGGTTTGGCAGATTTAAAAATACATATTTATTATCTTTAATGGAATGTGGTCATGCTAACCAACAAGGCTGTCCTGAACAAGAAGGAAAAAGAAGATGAAGAAAAGGAAACAGATGGGGGAAAAAAAAAAGAAAAAAGGAGGTATTCTAGCCCCTGGTGGTGTTCATGGAAAAAGAAGAAACACAATCTTGCAGTACATGTCACCTGTCAAGAAATTTCTGACAAGGCTACCCTTGTTTTATGTTTTCAGTATTCAGAAAATACCAGTGTTGTAGCGATGATCACAGATGTCACCTAGAACCGCTGAACTAGACCAGCAAGATGTTCTGCCGTCTTGCTGCTCACCTGACACATCTGACTGGAGAGTTGTAGATGTTTTCTCCCCTGGCCTCCCCAGTGCCTGTCTTCTCTAATAGTCATGTAGATGGTACACTAAGTCATTGGAGATATGAGATTTTTTTGTTTTGTTTTGTTTTGTTTTTTTAAGATCCATACTATGGAGAAAAAAAATATATATATATAAATATATAGATCTATATCAGATAGAATAATGCATTAATAAAAATGAGGTTGTTAGAGGAAGACCAAAAAATTCAGTGTCTTAAAATATATATTTAATGGTAATGCAAAAGTCTTCCTGCTTTCATGCTGAACTTTTAGAGCCGAGGATTGTATTACAAGACAAAGTTGAATGTAAAGTATTTCCCCTGGGCATTTTTAAGGTTTTCATTTTCTGAAATTACACATTGCAGCAGTGCATAGACCATACGATGTTAGTTTGAAGGTCAGTTTCAGTGTATAATAGACTTTATTAAGATGTATAAAATGTCCTCAAGTTTTTGTTTTTGTTTTTCCAATCTAGCTTTGGGAATAGGAATGGATGGGTAGTATTTGCTAGGCAACTGCCCTGATACAGTAGGATGAATATGGACCCTGCTGAATATACAGTATATCGACTCATATTTAAGTAGCCCTCTAGATGTAGAATAGCCAAGCCACTATACGACTGGTACATGTTTATACTGCAACGTAAATGCGCAAAAGAAAAAGTGGATAATAGACTAAATTTTCCTCTATCCTGTACATTTCAAAAAAAGGCATATGCAATATTTACATTTTTAATTTAGTTTACAGAATGGAACCAAAATGTATAAATGTTATGTTTGCTAATTCTTCACGATGTATATTGGGTCTTTGTACATTTTGCCTGACTTACCTTAAATTTAAAATATTTTTTGCTATATAAACTTTAACAGTTATTAAACAGTGTTTTCTTTTTGGGTACGTATTGTTTCTGGATATCAAGATGTTAAATATATTTCTTGCTATTGTGATATGACAAGAGACTTACCTTGCTCTGTCTTCCAATGTACACGCTGTATATAAGGATAAATGTAACGCTGCTGGAGACAAGAATAAATGAAACAAGAATAGTGTATTGTATTTAGTCTGTATTGATCATGGATGCTCTCCTTAATAGCCATATGCAATAAAATAAATACATTATTTATGAAATGAAGAAAGCTTTGAGGGTATTTTCTCTGTGGATTCTAAATTTAATATAAAGCTTCTTTGTTGTTGCTGTTAAGTGCCAGCAGGTTGCCTCCGACCCATAGTAACTCTGTATAGGGTTTCTGGGGAGCAGCTGAGGAGCTTGAACCACTAGCCTTGCAGTTCAAACCAGCTTTATAGTCTAGCGCATTAACCCGCAGCACCACACCAGGACTCCTAAAACTACTTTGATAGTTTTTAATTTTGAGATTTTTATTCTAGAAACCAGAAAATATATATTTTTAATCACAAAACTTCCCAAAATTAACTATTTAAAAAACGTTTTACAAAACGTGCTGGATGCTGTTCTAAGTGCTTTACAAATATTAACTCCTATCTAAATTACTGTTGTTTTGTTGTTGTTGTTGTTAAATGTCATCAAGTCAGTTCCGACTAGCAACCCTGTTTAGGGTTTCCGAGGAGCAGCTGATGACTTTGAACCACTGACTTTGTGGTTCAAACCAGCCTCGAGGTCGAGTACTTACCCTATAGTGCCACATCAGGACTCCATCCAGATGATAGCAACCTTGGAGAAAACAACAGTTGAGTCTGCCTTATGGCAGCATCACATGTGCTAAGAGTAGAACTGAGCTCCTTATGGCATCTGATGGATGATTTTTTGGAAGTAGATCGTCACACCTTTCTTCTGAGGGGTCTCAGGTGCACTTCAACCTCCAAGGACTCCATAACAACTTTGTTACATGCAGGAGAGTAGATGTCTATCTAGAGCAACTCTATATGACAGACTAGACCTGCTCCATAGAGTTTTCTAGACAGATGTCTTTAGAGGAGTGAATCTTTATGAGACCAGTAGTGGACTTGCTTGGTGAGTTTTGAACTGACAACTTCTGGTTAGGAGTCTTGAACTGACAACTTCTGGTCTAAGAACACTTGTCATTAGACCACCTGATCTTATAACAATTCTGTGTGTGCTGCTCTCGAGTGAATTTAACTCATAGACATGCTATATGACAGTAAACCTGCCACCAGGGGTCTTCATTGGGAGGAATTGTCCTCTTGTAGCTAGGCACCACGGAGTTGCTTCTCACTCTGTAACCCTACTACAACACAATGAAACACTGCCAGGTCTTGTGCCAAACAACTATTTCTGTGCTTGAGCCCCTTGCTGCAGCCACTGGGTAAAATTGATTTCATAGAGGGCCATCATCATTGTCACTGACCCTCTACTTGATCAAGCATGACATCCTTCTCTAAGGACCCCTCCCGATACCATGTCCAAAGTAATAGGACACAAAGTCTCCCCGTCCTCACTTGTGAGGTGTATTCAGGCTCTTGGTAAGTGCCTCTGCCCCATAGCAACCCTGTATAGGGTTTCAAAGGAGCTGCTGGTGAGTTTGAATCACTGACCTTGCGATTCAAATGGCCTTGTGGCCCAGTGCTTATCCGAGGATGCAACACGATGACATCTTCCCAAGCAGATTTGTCCAACCTTTTCAACAACATGAGCATTCAAACACATCAATTCTTTGATCTTCCTTATACATTGTACATCTTTCATATGTGTTTGATGTGATTGAAATTATCTCAGTCACCCAATTTAAAACGACATCCTTAATACTTTGAAAGAGGTCTTTTGAAGCAAAATTTCCAAGTGTATACGTCATTTGGATTCTTGGCTGCTGCTTGCGTGGGCATTGATTGTAGATACTAGTAAAATGAAATCCTTGACAACGTCTATCTTTTCTCCATTTTTCATGGGGTTGTTTAGTTGTGAGGATTTTTGTTTTCTTTATGTTGAAGTGTAAGACATCCTTTGATCTTTATCAGAAAGTGCCTCAAATCCATATTTGTGATCATTAGAAAGGTGGCCCTAGAGAATGCGGAAATTATCAAACAATATCATGAATAGTACAGGCAAGTTAAACTTTGCTGACGATAAGTCAAAGCACGTCGATGGAGCTGCTGCAAATTCAAATTGGACTCAGAAGAGGACTTGGAACAAGGTATATGTGAGTCTGTATAGCATTTTCAAGGAGCAATTGGTGGATTTGAACTGCTGACCTTGTGGTTAGCAGTCCATTGCTTGTCCTGCAGCACCACACCAGTATTCAATCTGCATACTGAGCAAATAATCCAAGAAGCTGGATTAGATGAAGAAAAATGTGGCATCAGGATTGGAAAAAAACCTCATTAACAACCTGTGACACGTAGGTGACACAACTTTGTTGAAAGTAAAGAGAACTTGAAGCATTCTCTGCTGAAGATTAAAGAATACAGTCTTTGGTTTGGATTGTGACTCAATGTAAAGAAAACAGATCTCCTCACAAATCTGATTTCTTAGTGACGGCTGCTTCCATGAGTATTCATTATGCATCCAAGTAAAATGAAATCCTAGACATCAATAGTTTTTCTGTGTATGCTCTCTAACGAACAAACAGAAACAATGAATGGAAAAAGCCAGGGCAGGGGGCAGACCCAGAGAGGAGAAAATTCTGGGCTCACCTGTCAGCCAGGGACCTGACGTGCTGGGTGGGCAAGGGATGGAACAGTGGCGCTCTGGCCATAGATGGAGTTTCTGTAGGGTTAGGTAGTGTCTGTTTGAGGACAAGGGTGCTCAAACTGGAAGAAGTTCATGCAGACCCCAAAACAGCCGATGGGTCAGGGTCTTTCTCTCCCAGTGGTTTGGGTCATTAGAGAACATAAACAGAGAAATTACTGAAATTGTCAAGGATTTCATTTACTTGGATCCATTATCAATACTCATGGAAGCAGCCGTCAAGAAATCAAAACGATGTAATACATTGATCTGTTGCAGAAAAGATGTCAGTTAAAGACTAAGGAGCTCCTGACCTAAACGCTGGTCTTTTCAATAGCGTTATGCACATGTGAAATTTGGACAATGAATCAGGAAGACCAGAGAAGAAGTAATGCATTTAAATTATGGTGTTGGCAAAGAATATTGAAAGTACCATGGGCTTTCAGAACAAGCACATCTGTATGGGAAGAAATATAGCCAGGATAGGATATTCTTTAAAAGCAAGAAGGATAGACTTTGTCTACTGAACTTGAGACATGTTGTCAGGAGGGATCAGTCCTTGGAAAAGTACATTGTTGTCGTTGTTGTTGTTTAGTGCTGTCGAGTCAGTTCTGACTCATAGTGACCCTGTGTAGAGTTTACAAGGGGCAACTGGTGAAGTTGAACTGCCGACTTTGTCATCCAGTGCCTACTTCAGAAAAGTACATTATGCTGGGTAAAGTAGAGCATTAGTGAAAAAGGCGAGACTCTCAGCAAGTTGTACTAACACAGTGGCTTCAACAGTGGGCTCAACATATGACAGTGTGAATATGGTGCAGGTTTGAGCAGGATTTCATTTTGTTGTAAATGGAAATAGACTGATTTAGTAACAACAGCAACATTATCATAAAAGTTCAAGAATAAATTTACAGATATATGGAAAAATGGTGGACTGGTCAAAGATACTACATAACCTCTCTACACCAAAGATAAGGAAAATCAAACAAAACTGTCCTGGAGCCCCAAGCTTCAGAAGGACTGGAGAAATGGATTGAATACTCAATCTGAGAGGAAGATGAGCAGCTGCTGCAAAATCAATAAAGAGGCAGTCAGGTGATCTGAGCAGGACGGCCATCTTAAACTTTCCCCAGCAGCTTCAGAGACAAAACAACAGCCCCCACCTGCATACACCCCATTGAAGTTCCCACTTTCCCCGTTTTTGGAGCCACACAATGGTGAGCAGTGGAACTGTGAGCCCCATCGAGGAGATGGGGGAGGTATCCACACCAAACCCAGTGCCTGGATTCATGTGAGCTCTGCACCAAACCTATGGAGTTGGCCTTGGTCAGCCGGGGACTAGGCGAAGCAGCTGAACAGACATGTGAGTTGGGAGGCATGGGAGAGTGGCGGGAAGGAGGAGGGTAATTGTGTCAACTGGCCAGGCACCATCTGGCCATCTTGACCTTTTGCCAGTGGCTTTGAAGAGAGAGAGCAGTTGGTGCAAACGTATACCCCTTACTGGCAAGGAGACAGGTGCGAGAATTCTTCATGTGCACCACATTACGCTGGTGATTAGAAACATGGCCGGCCCCCACTCACATATCCTCCCAGCAAAGCTCCTGCTTTCTGGGCAGTTGGTGCTGCAGCAAAGTGAGTTGGGAGCTAGCAGCAACAGCTCTGGCACTTGGAGTCAGATGTGGCCTGCTCCGGACTTGCAGAGCTGGTTCTGGCCAGCCCTGAACTAGTGGGACCCTTCACCCTTGACTGCCCGCTGGGAGAGAAAGACCCTGACCCCCCCAGCTGCTTTGGGGTCTGCATGAACTACTTCCAGATTGAGCACCCTAGTCCTCAAACACACACTACCTAACTCTACTGAAAGTCCATCGAGGGCCAGAACACCACTGTTCCATCCCTTACCCACCCACAGCATGAGGTCCCTGGCTGAAGGGCGACCTCAGAATTTTCTCCTCTCAGTCTGGCACCTGTCCTGACCTTTTCCATTCATTATTTCTGTTTGTTTGTTCTTTCTTCCCCTTCTTCCTCCCTTTCCCTACCCTTGCTTTTTTATTGTTTCTAAATTCAGTTTCTTTCTTTTTATCTACTTCTCTTCCAAAAATGCTGATACTTCTTTATTTTCTTTTTGTAAAGTCTTGGTTTTTCTTTACTACTCTTGGATCTCTTTCCCTTTTATTTATCCTCCTTCTTAATTGTGTTTAGTTTTTTTTTCTTTTCTTTTCTTTTCTGGGTTTTTTTTTTTTCCCTCTCCCTCTTGTCTATTTTTGGGTTTTATATTATTTTTCTGTTTGTTGCATGCTAAAAAATTAGAAATCAACAATAGGAAGGCCAAGGGAAAAAAAATAAAATACATAGATATTGAATCATACATCGCATAAAAGCTACTAGATGAGACACTTGAGTGGAATAGAAAGAAATATCGGAAAACATGATTACAGAACTCTTGTAAGCCTGTCTTCAGCCTATAAGTGATTGGAATACCTAAAAGGGGTTCTAGAACTTGTCTAGTGAAATACGCTTCCAGCAGAGCAGCCTGGAACAGCTAGAAGAACAGAAGATACTTCTTGAAAGAAAGACCAGCAGGAAAAATCAAAAATAAAAATGGCAGTCTGACTGTTTGCTACAAAAACAAGCAAGTTGTTCGCAGGAATCAAGTCCCTTCAGGACAAATCCCCATCCAAGACTGAAACTCAAAGGGAATACATGAGTAGGCAAATAAACTTGCTGGCAACCATGTTGGTTTCCTGGTGAGTGGAAGAGGAGGAAAGGCAGCAATGAAGATATGGGCCAAGTTCGACCACATTCCGTAGACTCCCATCAACCTGGAGATGAGAGAGAGAAGAGGAAGGGCTGATTGGTCCAAAGTTTGGTGAGACCTGGGGACACCTAAGTCCATGGACAAGGACATAGCCAAGGAGCGTTAGAGCTGAGAGTGAAGCATCCAGCTGATATGAAGTAATGGGAGATACACAAGAATGCTCAAACTTGTAGATAGTACCCATATTACCTAGCTTCAAAGACTTGATGATCAGAACTCAACTAGATAAATAGAAGATAAAGATAATTAGAATATAAAGAAATTTGATAAAGGAAACAAGTGTAAATTGTTACAATTTGATGAACTTGACCTATGGATGTAGTAGTTCAAAATACTAACTGAAAGCAAAGGAGTCTTTGCTATCCCCTCTGTGTACAGGGTTGATAGGGATGGATAACTTAGACATTGGTTACCTAAAATGGGGGAGGGGAGCTATAAAGGCACAAAGTGACTGGCTTACAAGTTTTCAAGAAGGAGTTTAATTTCATTGTGTGCAGGGAAAGGCAGAATCTCCACTGAAAAGTTTTCACCTTGTCTAGACGGGTCTGATGAAAAGAGATGGGGATAACATTCTTATGATTCAGTAGTGAATAATTGTTGTCATGACTAATTGTGACTGTCACAAATGTAAAAGTAGATTTTTTATAACAAAAAGTGGGGAGTAATTTATCTTGCAGTCCAATAACAGAGGACCCCAGGACCATGAAGGGAAAAGAGCAAAGCAGAATATGGACCCTATCCAGAGAAGCAGTGACACCAGGGATGGAGACAAAGTTGAGGGCATGAAGAAATAGAGCAGCTGAGGACTCTAGATTCATGGACAGAAAGTCTGTGTGATAGTGGCCAGGTGTTGGTGGCCAGGAGGCAGGCTTGCAGAATGTGCCCTGTGGTTGTTTAAATAAATGATTATATATTCCTGAGTGTTTTTGTGTGTATCCTCCCTCAAAAACAGAGGGAATAGAAGCAAATACTGTTGAATGATGATGTACAAAGAAAATTGTAATCATTGCAATGAAATGGTAAGTGTAAAACTGATGTTCCCCATTAAACTCTCTCAATTCACAAGAAAAACTTTTTTTTTTAAGGTATTAGGTGATACAACAAATAAAAAATGAAATTTAAAAAAATTTTTGAGACCGGGACAAGGTTAGTGAGGGGACCTCGTCTGGGTCCGGGTTACAGCCATCATGCCGGGAATAGTGGAGCTGCCCACTCTGGAGGAGCTGAAAGTGCAGGAGATGAAAGTCAGTTCTGCTGTCCTTAAAGCTGCAGCTCACCACTATGGTGCTCAGTGCGACAAGGCCAACAAGGAGTTCATGCTCTGCCGCTGGGAGGAGAAAGATCCAAGACGGTGTTTAGAGGAAGGCAAGCTTGTCATCAAGTGTGCTTTGGACTTCTTTAGGCAGATAAAGCGTCACTGTGCGGAGCCTTTTACAGAATATTGGATCTGCATTGATTATTCTGGCCTACAGTTATTTAGTCACTGTCGCAAACAGCAGGCAAAGTTTGATGAGTGTGTGCTGGACAAACTGGGCTGGGTGTGCCCTCACCTAGGAGAACCGTCAAAGGTCACAAAAGTGAAAACAAATCGGCCTTTACCTGAGAATCCTTACCACTCAAGACCAAGACCAGAGCCCAACCCTGAGATAGAAGGAAATTTGAAGCCTGCCAAACATGGCAGCCGCCTTTCTTTCTGGACCACGTAAAGATGGGTCCATGGCCCATGCTCAGTCACATGCCCAGACAACAACTGATGAAAACTCTGGTGCAATTTGTATTGTCTGATAGTGTGTTCTTTCTGGGATCACGCACAGAAAAGTTAATTTATGTGGCATGACAGTTACTCTATACCATTTCCTTGCCATTAAAAATTTTAAAGGAAAAAAAAAATTTCTTTGAACCAATTAAGAACAATGACAGAACATACGAAAGCCTTTGGGACATATCAGAAGTCGTGTGTAGAGGGCCATTTATAGAAATAAATGCACACATCCAAAAGAAGAAAAAACACATCAATGCAACATCTCCAACAATTAGAAAAAGACCAGCAACGGAGGTGTACAACTCCAGAAGGAAAGGAATAATAATGATTCAAGCAGAAATAAATGAAACAAAACCCGAAAAACAACAGAAAACATCAACAATACTAAAAGTTGTTTTGTTGAAAGAATAAGCCCTCAATAGCAGAAGAAGCTAAACAGACATGAGGGATAAAAAAGAGAAAGAGAGACAGGTAACTTGTGCTGGCCAGACAGGTGCTGAATGACCATTTTGAACTTTTTAGAAGATGCTTTTTAAAGGCAGAGGGCAGCTCCGTGGCATACCACACAAATACAACAAAGGAAGAGAACCACGTTATCATATTCATTGACACAGAAAAGGCATTTGACAAATCCAACATTCATTCCTGATTAAAAAATAGGAACAGAAGGGAAATTCCTTAACAAATTAAAGGCATGTATCAAATCCAACAGCCAGCATTACTGTCAATGACTTGAAACTGAAAACATTCCCTTTGTGAACAGGAACCATATGAGGATGCCCTTTGTCACCACTCTAGACTGTGAACCACCAGGTTGGCAGTTCAGACCCACAAGCTGCATCTCAGAAATGCTATACAGGGTAGCTGTAAGTCAGAAATGACTCAACGGTGCTTAGCAATAAACAACGCAACAGTTCGATGTTGTGTTAGAAGTCTTAGCCAGAGCTATAAGGCATGAAAGGGAAATTAAAGGCATCCAAATTGGCAAACAAGAAGTAAAACTCTCTCTATTTGAAAATGATATGATTCTACACAATGAAAATCCCAAGGACACAGAAAGAAAATTATTGGAACTCATTGAAAGATTCAGCAAAGTAGCAGAGTAGAAGATCAACATAAAAAATAAGCTGTATTTCTTTACACTAATAAAGAAAGCTCTGAGAAGGAAATGAGGAAAGCAATACCATTTACAATAGCCACCCCGAAGTTTAAATACTTAGGAATAAATTGAAGCAGAAAAACAAAAGGCCTATACAAAGAAAACTACAAAACACTACTACAAGAAACCAAAAGAGACTTGCATAAATGGAAGTCTATGTCATGTTCATGTATAGGAAAAATTTAACATTACGAAAACGTCAACACTACCCAAAGCAATCTACAGCTATAATGTAATCACAATCCAGATTCCAATGTCATTCTTTAAAAGATGGAAAAATTGAACCATATAGTGGTTACGAATCAGACTGCTAGTCTCAAGTTCTAAACTACCATCTGTCCTGCTGGAGATAGATGTGGCTTTCTGCTCCTGTAAAGATTTCCAGGCTCGGAAACCTTATACAGGGTCACTACGAGTCGGAAGTGACTCCACGGTACACAAACACCAACATTATATGGAAAGGAAAGAGATTTTGGATAAGCAAAGCTTTACTAAAGAAGAACTACAAAGTGGAAGGTCTTACATTTCCTGATTTCAAAGTCCCCTGCACAGCCATAGTCGTCAAAACAACCTGGTACTGGTCTAATGATAGATACGAGGGTGAGTCAAAAATTTTCCACACTCTGACTGTAGAATTTACTTTAGTCAACTTTTAGAAAAGGCAAGTAAATGTTTACAGAATTTCCTTCCTTTGTCCATCTGTCAACAAGCTTTCATATTCCCTTATTAAAATATGTTTTAGGATGAACTTTGAGCCATGAATTCAGTGCTGGCTTCACTTCTTTGTCAGAGGTGAATCCTTCATCCTCAAAGGGCTGGAAGGTGGAAACCTGGTGGAGAAAGATCAGGACTATAGGGAGGATGCTTTAGCACCTCTAAATGAAGTCTTTGTAGAGTGTCAAAAGTGTGGGCAGAGATGTGCGGACAGACGTGCATTGTCATGCAAGATCATAATGCCCTTGGATAGCAGTCCTCTGCATTTAATCTGAAAAATTGGCTTCAGCTCTTCATTGAGCATCTAACAGTAACCAGAATTGTTGATTATTGAACCTTTTTCCAGATAGTGTTCCAATGCAAGTCCTTGAGAATCCCAGAAAACTGTAAGCATCAATTTTCCAACCGATGGTTGATTTTTGAACTTTTTCTTGGTAGGCGATTGAGGAATTTTCCATCCCATACTCAGCCGTTTACTCACTGGTCTGAAAAGGGCTGGAGGAAGCCTAGAGGCTACTGACCTAAAACACTCTTCTAACTTCAAGCTAAAGACACTCCCAAAGGCCACTTTTCAGCCAACTAGTAGATAGGCCTACGGAAAAAGCAACAGCTCCTTGTAAGAATGTGTTCTGGATCGCAACTAACTAGATGAGAACAAAAAGTTAACATTTGCTTAACACCAAAGGTGAAAAGTCAGAGTGACAGAGAAATGGGATGAATGAAAGTGGGGAGCCCAGAGAGGAAAAGAAGAAAGTGCTGGCATATTGTATGGATTATGACCAATGCAATGGGAAAATGTGCATGTGAGTTACTATTGGAAAACTAATTTGCTGTGTAAAGTTTCACCCAAAGCACAATAAAATGTTTTTTAATTGTATAAAGCTTTTTTTTTTTTTTTTCTCTTTTTTTGCGGGGTGGGAAGACGTACACCAAAACACTCAGGGATATACAATAATTTAAACAACCAAAAGTCACATTCTGCAAGCCTGCCTCCTGGCCACCAGTACCCAGTCCCTCTCTTTCCATGAGTCTAGAGTCCTCAGCTGCTCCCTCTCTCCATGTCCTCATCTCTGTCTCCATCTCTGGTGTTGCTGCTTCTCTGAACAAGTTTCCTCATTCCACTCATTCTCTTCTTACTTGATGGTCCTAGGGTCCTCTGTTTCTGGACTGTAAGATTAATTACTCCTTTGTTTTTGTTACAAAACTTCCACATTTACAGTTGTGACAGTCGCAATTAGTCATGATAACAATTACTCACTATTGAATCATAAGAATGTTATCCCCACCTTTTTTCACCAGACCCGTCTAGACAAGGTGAAAACTATTTAAACGTATAAAGTTTTGAAAGGATTCTAAGTGTTGCTTGACATGGTAAAGGAAGAGATAAAGATTAATTGGGGGAGAATTTGATTATGATCCACAGTGGGTCACAACAATCAGCTTGGGAAATGCAAATTAGTTAATAATATTGCCATAGTATTTATGAGCCCTCAATTACTGACTGACCTGTACTATTCTACCTAATCCCTTCACAAAACCTGTTATAGGTAGTTGCTGTTGTTAGGCGTCATTGTGTTGATTCCAACCCATAGAGAGTTTATGTACAACAGAAAGAGCACTGACCAATCCTGTGCCAATCTCATAATTGCTTTTACATTCGAGCCCATTGCTGCTGCCACTGTGCCAATCCATCCCGATTGCGGTCTTTCCCTTTTTAACTGACCCTCCACTTTACCGAAGGATGAGAAATGAAATCTGGTCATTTTAGCTTCTAAGGAACATACTGGTTGTACTTTTTTCAACACAGATTGGCTTGTTCTTCTGGCCGTCCTTGTACTTTTAATATTCTCCACCAAAAATATAACTCAAATGCATCAATTCTTCCTCATTCATTGTTCAACTTTCACATGCATATGAAGCTATTGAAAATACCATGGCTTGGGTCAGGCGCACCTTAGTCCTCAAACTGACATCATTGTTCCTGAATACTTTAAAGAGATCTTGTGCAACAGAGTTTCCTAATGCAATAACATTGTTTGATTTCTAGACTGCTGCTTCCATGAGTGTTGATGGTGAGTCCAAGGAAAAGGAAGTCTTTGATGACTTCAATCTTTTATCTACTTACCATGATAGTATTTATTGGCCCAGTAGTAAGGATGTTTGTTTTCTTTACATTGAGATGCAA
>NW_006408547.1:17193211-17195516 GCF_000296735.1 Chrysochloris asiatica | reverse complement strand
CCCCTCCTTTTGTTACAAAAAACGTCTACCTTTACATTTGCAACAATCACAATCATTCTGAATAGCAATTATTCACTATTGAACCTCAAGAATCTTATCCCCATCGCCTTTTACCAGCCCCATCTAGACAGGTTGGAAACCACTCAGTGGAGATTCCTACCTTCCCCGACACCCTCTAAAACTATGATCCCTCTTGAAAACTTGTAAGCCAGTCACTTTGTGCCTTTGTTGCCCTCCCACCCCACCCCCCATTTTGATTAGCCATTGTCTAAGTTGCCCATCCCTGTCAACCCTGTGTATAGAGGGGATGGGAATGATCCTTGCTGTAAAGATTCATTCCCTCTTTTAAGCTACTTCTTGTTGTTGTTATGTGCCGTGGAGTCGGTTCTGACTCATAGCGATACTACATCCATAAATATAGGTCAAATTCATCAAATTGTATCACATCACACTTTTTTTTTTTTCCCTCTAGTATAGTTCTGATCACCTAGACATTGAAGCTAGGTCAAATGGATATTATCTGCAAGTATGAGCATTCTTGTGCACCTCCCCTCACTTTACATCAGCTGGATGCTTCACTCTCCACTCTAGTCCTCTGTGCCTATGCCCCTGTCCCTGGGTTCAGGAGTCCCCAGGTCTCACTATACTGCTGGCCAACCAGGTCTCAATCCAGGTTGACAGGAGTCTTTTGAACATGGTCGGGCTTAGCCCACAGCTTCATTGCTGGTTTTTCTCCCACTTTCCCTTATTGGTAGACCAACATGGTCACCAGCAAGACTACATGCCTGCTCATGTATTCCCTTTGAGTTTCAGTCTTGGAAGGGGGTTTGCCCTGAGGGGACTTGATTGCTTGCCTTGATGGCTCCTCTGCAAACAACTTGCTTGTTCTTGTAGTAGTCAATCAGATTGCCGTTACTGTTTTTGATTTATCCTGCAGGTCTTTCTTTCAAGAAGTATCTTCCGTTGCTCTTCTACCTCCTCACTTCTTCCTTTTGCTTAAACATCTCTATGCTGGAGAGCAAGTTTCAGAGTCTCTTCTAATAGCCATTTCTTTCTTTCTTGTCTTCTTAATGACCTTTTGCTTTCTTCCTGTATGTTGTTCTTGCTGTCATCCCCCAACCCCTATGGTCTTTGGTATTTAGTGTTTAATGCATCAAACCTGATCTTCAGATGATCTCTAAATTCAGGTGGGATATATTCACGGTCATATTTGGCTTTCGTGGACTTGTTTTAATTTTTTTCATCTTCAACCTGGGCTTGCATATGAGCAATTGATGCTCAGTTCCACAGTCTGTCCCTGACCTTGTTTTGGCTGATGATATGGAGCTTTTCCACCATCTCTTTCCACAAATGTAGTCAATTTCATTTCTGTATATTCCATCTGGTGAGGTCCATGTGTATACCCACTTTTTTTTGTTGTTTCAAAAAGGTATTTGTAAAGAAGAAGTCATTGGTCTTGCAAAATTGTATCTATCATGTGATCTCCAACATTATTTCTATCACCAAGGTCATATTTTCCAAATAGTGATCCTTCCTCTTTGTTTCCAACCTTTGCATTCCAATTGCCAGTAATTATCAATACATCTTGATCGCATGTATTGATAATTGCTGGTGATTAGAATGTGAAGAAGTTGGTAGAATTCTTCAAATTCATCATCACTGGCTTTAGTGATTGGTGTGTAAATTTGAATAATAATTAACTGATCTTCCTTGTAGGTGGATGGATATACTTCTATCACAGACAGCATTGTACTTCATGACAGATCTTGATATGTTCTTTTTGATGATGAAGGTGAGGCCATTTCACTTCAGTTTGTCATTCTGGCATAGTAAACCATGATTGCCCAATTCAGAATAGCCAGTATCAGTCCATTTCAGCTCACTAATGCCTAGGATATCAATGTTTATGCATTTCATTTCATTTTTGACAATTTCCAATTTTCCCAGATTCATACTTTGTACATTCCATGTTCTGATTATTAATATATATTTATAGCTATTTCTCTTAATTTTGAGTTGTGCGCCATCAGCAAATGAAGTTCCCGAGGGCTTCACTCCATTCATGTCATCATGGTCAACTCTACTTTGAGGAAGCAGCTCTTTCTCAGTCGCATTGTAAGTGCCTTCCAATGTGAGGGACTCATTTTCCAACACTGTATCTGACAGTATTCTGGTGCCCTTCCTCATGTTTCAGTATTGAACAGTCTGGTGCTGACAGTGTTGCACTGCTATTCATAAGGTTTTCAGTGTCTAAATATTTGGAACTAGTATATCTCTCCTTCTTCCTGTACAATTCTTCCCAATA
>NW_006408547.1:17180826-17192265 GCF_000296735.1 Chrysochloris asiatica | reverse complement strand
GAAATCCTTTGATAATGTTGTTTTTAGATGATATAGAGTTGTTTCCAACTCAGTGACCCAGATTAGGGTTTCTGGGGCTGTAAATCTTTGTGGGGGCAGAATGCCTCATCTTACTCCTGCAGAGTGGTTGTTAGGCTTGCAGTCCAATGCTTAACCTACAGAGCCACCATGCTCAATGAGGGATATTGAATATCAATATTGGCTTTGAAAGAACTAAAGATCTCATTCACTGAAGGGCTTACAAAATAAGATTTTGTAGTCACCTTTCTTTCAAGTGATGGGAGAATAATTAGCTAGTCCTTACATATTCCATCAAGTCTTCCCATCCAGGACCATCATAGTTCAGAACTTGGGTTCAGAGGAGGAGTAAGAGCAACACTTTCTTGGTCATGGGAGTAGCACCCTAGTATTTTGTAGGGCTCAGCCTGAATGGCCCCACATCCTGGTATCCTTTATTGTCCTAGAATCTCTTAGGATTATATGAGTAGAACTTTTTCAACGTTTGTAGTCCTGGTGTGGCACTGTGGATTAATGCACTGGACTGCAAGATCGTTTAGAACTGCAAAATCGGCAGTTCAAGCTCACCAGCTACTCCTCAGAAACCCTATACAGGGTCGTTATGAGTCGGAACCAACTCGATGGCACTCAACAACAACTTTGACACTGGATTTAAGAAAATAAATACCAATGGGAATTGTACCCTTGGGATTGTGCAAGGCAGTTTGAGGACTATTGGACTCTTTAGCTTACTATGTGGTTAGAGTATATTCCAAAGTCGTGTTTACAATCTAAGAATGTGTAGGGAAGATACAGAGATGAGGTCTGCCCTGACCGCAGTCTCTGGTTAGATGCTGTGAGGCCAGTCCCAGACTCATGGTCACCCTATATGCAATGGAATGAAGCATTGCCTAGTCCTGCGCCATCCTCATGGTCACTTGCCGATTAAAACTTTGTCATCCATGTGGTTTTTATTTTCTGGTTTTCAAAAGAAGATTGCCAGGTCTTTATTCTTAGTCATCTTAGTCTGGAAGTTCTATTGAAACCTGTTCAGCATCATAGCAACACCCAGTCTCCACTCACAGGTGGGTAGTGGTTGAACAAAAGGTGCATTTATTGGCGGTGCCTCCAAATGAAGAGCGAGAATTTTACCACTGAACCAACAATGCCCTTCATGATAGTTTAGCCTTACAATATCATGTGAAGAGCATTTCTAATTCATGTCACTTAAAAATCATTTTTTTGCACCCTAGTGACTCTGGTAGCGTAGTGGTTACGAATCGGGCTGCGAACCTTAAGGTCAGCGGTTCAAAACTACCAGCCGCTCCGCGGGAGAAAGATGAGGCTTTCTACTCCCGTAAAGATTTACACCCTCGGAAACCCTGTACAGGGTCACTATGGGTCGGAATCGACTCGACGGCACTTAACAACAACAACAAGTGACTCTTTAGAATCAGCACAGGACCTCAAACTACAAGCTCAGCAGTTTAAACCACCGGCAGCTCTGCAGAAGAAAGATGAGGCTTTCTGCTCTTACAAGGTTTTTGTTGTTGTTGTTAAGTATCATAGAGTTGGTTCCAACCCACAGAGACCCTGCATAGGGTTTCCAAGGAGCAGCTGGTGAGCTTGAACTGCCGACCTTGTGGTTCAAACCAACTTTGCAGTCCAGTGCATTAACCCACAGCACCACACAAAGATGTACAGCCTCAGAGACCATGTGAAGGGTTACTATGAGTTAGAACGAACACAACCGCATTTAACAACAGCAAAGAGAATTTTAAACACATTGTAGTCAAGTTCTTTGTAAACAGCACATAGGATCATGTCTCTCTCCCGGTTAAATGTTTCTTGATGCCAACCCCATCCTGCTTGCTATTGTAGAGAAAGTCAAAATACCTTAACATGGTGGGCACAGGTATTTATGGTCCAGCTTCAGCCTACTGCTTTAGGCTCATCTTCATGTCTCTCTCCTCGGTTTTCCACCCTTCCCTGCATCTGCACCTAAACCTTAATAAACTTAACTTGTGTCTTATGGAAGATAATACAATGAAACTGAAAAGAATTGTTGAACATCAGAAACACTGCTTTCACATAAATATGAGGCAATTGAAATGACATGGCTTGGGTCAGGAGCACATTAGTCCTCAAAGTTGGATCTTTGCTTGTTAACACTTTTAAAGAGGTCTTTTGCCACAGACTTGTCTAACACGATACCATTTGATTTCTTGACTTCCATGAGCATTTACTGTGGACTTAAGAAATTAAATCCTTGACAACTTTGATTTTCCATTTATCATGTTGGTTTATTGATTCAGTGGTAAGGGTTTTTATTTTCCATATTAAAGGCTGTATTCTTAGATCTTCATCAGTAAAGTGCTTCAAGCAAGCTCTCTTCACTTTTAGCAAGCAAGATTGTGTTATCTACATACTGAAGGTTCTTAATGACCCTTTCTCCAATCTGGATGCCACATTCTTTTTCATATAGTCCAGATTTTCGGATTATGTGCTCAACATACAGTTTGAATTAGTATAACACACCCCTCTCCTGATTTTAAACCATTTAGTATCCCCTTGTTTTATTTAAATGACTGCCTTTTGATCTATGTATAGCATCCTTATGAACACAATTAAATGTTCTGGAATGCCCATTCTTCACAATGTTATACATAGTTTGTTATGATCTCCATATATCAGTTGGTAAATAAACAAAAAAATGTTTTTTATGTTCAACAATACTTTTTAGTTTCATTGTGTGTGCATAATCAATAAAACTCAAGTAAACATCTTTCTGGTGTTCTCAGCTGTAAGTCAAGATCCATCTGATGTCATCAGTGACATCATCATTTCATGTCTCCTTCTGAATCTGGATTGAATTTCTGGCAGCTACCTGTCAATGTACTGCTGCAACTGTTTTTTAATTGTTGTTAAGTGCCGTCGAGTCGGTTCCGACCCATAGCGACCCTGTACAGGGTTTCCGAGAGTGTAAATCTTTACGGGAGTAGAAAGCCTCATCTTTCTCCCACGGAGCGGCTGGTAGTTTCGAACCGCTGACCTTAAGGTTCGCAGCCCAATTCGTAACCACTACACTACCAGAGCTCAGAAAAATGTTACTTGTGTGTGATATTAGTGATATTGTTTGATAATTTCTGCATTCTGTTGTGTTGTCTTTCTTTATTGTTGTTGTTGTTAGGTGCCACCCAGTGGGTACCAACTCATAGTGAACCCAAACAAACAAAATGAAACACTGCCCAGTGCTGCTCCAACCTCACAATCATTGCTACATTTGAACCCATCGCTACTGCCACTGTGCCAATCTGTCTCATTGAGTTTCTTCCTCCTTTTAGACCCTCTGTTTCACCAAACATGACATCCTTCTCGAGGCTCTGGTCCCTCCTGACAATACGTCCAAAGTCTGAGAGACCTTGCTTGGAATAGGCACAAATATAAATCTGTTTCATTTGATTGGCCAAGTAGCTGTCTTCCATACTTTTTTGGCAAAGACTAGTGAGTGCTTCCTGGGCTGTATGAGTTTATTGAAACATTTCCATTTATATTCTGTCAGTTCCAGGAGCCCTGCATTTTGCTGATGGCTTCATTGCAGCTTGGACTTCTTTTGCAATACCATGGATTCTTGATCATATGCTGTCTTCTAAGATGGTTAAATGTGTACCACTTCTCTTTGGTACAGTGACTCCATTCCATCTTCTTTTGTGCTTCCGTGTGTTATATATTTTGCCCATTAAAACTTTCAATATAGCAAATTGAATCTCGAGTTTTTTTCTTCAATTCTTTCATCTTGAGAAATGCTAAGCTATTCTTCTCTTTTGGTTTTCTAATTCCTGGTCTCTTCACATTTCATTATAATATTTTATTCAATGTTTTTTTCAAGCACTTGATGGACTTTCTTCCACTGTTTTCTGGCACTGACTATAATTGTATAAACACCTTACCTAGCCTCATTTATTTCTCTTGTTTGTATTTTCCTTTCTGCCTGACACATTCTGCCTTTATCCTTTAAGTTCATTTGGTTGATGCTGAAACTAGGATATGCCTCAGTTTTGAACATTTTGTTTCAAATATTCTTGGACTGTGTGCGTTTTGTATTTGCAGATGCAGATGTCTTCATTTCAGTTTTTTTTCTTATATTCTTTAATGTTTTTAATTTTTCTCTACTTTAGGGACAGTGATAATTCTTTATTTGGATGGGCTCTCCCTGACTTTTATTTCCATGTCCTTTAGCTTAACTCAAAATATTTTTACCTCTTTATCCTTTTCATCTGTATTCACTAACATTAGTTGAAATTCCTCTAAATCAGTAATTCAAATTTTACCCATGTGTATTCCTACTCTTTAAGGAGCTCTGGTAGCGTAGTGGTTATGAATCGGGCTGTGAACCGCAAGATCAGCAGTTCGAAACTACCAGCTGCTCTGCAGGAGAAAGATGAGGCTTTCTGCTCCCATAAAGATTTATAGCTTCGGAAACCCTGTACAAGATTGCTATGAGTTGGAACTGACTCCACAGTACTTAATAACAACAACAACAATTCCTACTCCTTATTGTTTCTAATTTATTGATTAATTACATTATATATGTATCTCCTGTTGTGGTGCTGTAAGATAAGCACTGGACTGCTAACCACAAGGTCAGCAGTTCAAAGCCACCAGTTGTTCCTCAGAAATCCCTTAAAGGGTTGCTATGAGTCCGAACAAACTCACCAGCACTTAGCTATGACAAAATCTTGTTTTGATCCTTGATCTATTGCCTAGAAATCTATTTTCATGTGCTTCATCTTTATCTTATATTCAACTTCTTATTTTACTGAATCATTTATGAGTTCAAATCAGTTTGGGGGAATTCTGCTTCTTAATATTTTCTTCTAGACTGACTTCTTAGTAGATTCCATATTATATTTCATTTTTCTCTTTGGGAATGTTGGGTCTATGTTTATGTTATTTCTTCTTGTGTTCCTCCATAACAGAATATCTTTTCACGCCTTTGATGTATGCTGACATATTGTGGGTCCTTTGAGTTTGCTTGCTCACCTTATCTAAGATATGTTTGTTTGAAAGCTTGGTATAGTGTGCTTTATCTACTTTCTCTGTCCGATGAGTTCATAATGGAAGAAGAGGTTTGCTAAGGCAAGATGTAAGTGGATACCTAATATTGCTAGTACCATTTTTAAAAGAGACTATCTTTTCCCCATTTAGTGGGTTTCAGCCATTTGTCAAAGCTCAGCTGTACATGGGGAGCTAGACTAACTTCTGGATTTCTCAAATTTGTCCTTTTGGTTTATGTGTCTGTTGTTGTACCAGTGCCAGACTACATTGACTTTGTAGTAGGTTGTGAGATTAGGAAGTGTGACGCGTCCTACTTCATTCTTCTTCTTTGGTTGTTATTGTTGTTGTTAAGTGCCATCAAGTCAGTTCTGACTCATAGTGACCCTGTATAGTGTTTCCGAGGAGCAACTGAGTTTGAAATACTGACCTTGAGGTTCAAACTGCCTTTTGCAGTCCAGTGCATTAACCCACAGCTCTACATCAGTGCTTTCCTTATCTGGTGTCTCTTTTCTTTCCATATAAAGTTGGTGATTCAGTTTTCTATCTCTTTAAAGAATGATGTTGTGATCTGAATTGAAATTGCATTTTATCTGTGGATTACTTTGGGTAGTATTGACATTTTTACTATGTTAAGTCTTCCTATCCATGAACATGGTTGTTGTTATTGTTCTTAAGTGCTGCTGATTTGATCCCTATTTGCAGTGAATCTGTATAAGTTTCTGAAGAGTAGTTGATATATTTGAACCACTGAACTTGCAGTTAGAAGTCCAGAGAGTACCCTACAACACCACACCAGGACTCTAAGCATGACAGACTCTTCTATTTATGTAGCTCTCTTATAGTATTGTTTTGTAGTTTTCTTTGTCTAGATCGTTTATCTCTGTGGATAGATTTACTCCTAAGTATTACATCTTTAATACTTAGGAGTCCTGGTGTCGCGCTGTGAGTTAATGCGCCATACTGCAAACCCATTTGAACTGCAAGGTAGGTGGTTCAAGTTCACCAGCTGCTCCTCGGAAACCTTATACAGGGTTGCTATGGGTCAGGATCAACTCAATAGCACTTAACAACAACAACAACATTACATCTTTAAGGAGCTCTGGTAGTGTAGTGGTTACGAATCAAACTGCTAACCTCAGGGTCAGCACTTCAAAACTACCAGCTGTTACGTGGGATAAAGATGAGGCTTTCTGTTTCTGTAAAGATTTACAGCCTCAGAAACCCTGTACAGAGTCACTATGAGTTGAAACTGACTCTATGGCACAAAACCACCACCATAACATCTTTTGGATGGCTATTGTAAATAATATTGCTTTCTTGATTTGTTTTTCAGAACTCTCTTTCTTAATGTAAAGGAATTGACTGATTTTTGTATGTTGATCTTGAATTAGATAATTTAGTTCTAGTAATTTTCTCACTCAGCATTTGAGCTTTTGTATGTGTGATGCGTTATGTTAAGTGCTGTTGAGTCGATTCTGACCCACAGCATTCCTGAGGAACAGCTGGTGGGTTTGAACCACTGACCTTGTAGTTCGAAGTCAAGTACTGATCCTACAGCACCACACCAGGAGTCCTTTCTGTGTATATCATCTTCAGTTAGAGATCGTTTTACTTCTTCTTTGCCAGTTGGGATGTCGTTTATTTCCCTTGTTTCCTTATTGCTCTGGCTAGGACTTCCAGTGCAATTTTGAATAGAAGTGGTACTAAAGGGCATCCTTGTCTGGTTCCTGTTCACAAGGGAAATGTTTTCAGTTTCTCTTCATTAAGACGAAAGTTGGTTGTTGCTTTTGTCTATAAGCCATTGATTGCATTAATGAATTACCCTTCACTTCCTATTTTGGTGAACATTCTTAATCAGGAATGGGTGTTGGATTTTGTCAAATGCCTTTTCTGCATCAATTGATATGATCATGTGGTCCTTTTCCTTTGTTTTATTTGTATAGATGGATTATGTTGATTGTTTTTCTAATGTTGAACCATCCTTGCATATCAGATATGTATCTCCCTTGGTCATGATGTATTATTTTTTTCATATATATTATTGGGTTCTGTTTACTAGCAGTTTGTTGAGACATTTTTCATCTATGTTCATGAAAGATATTGGTATATAATATTCTTTTTTTAGTGATATCTGTGCCTGACTTTGGTATTAGGATTATGCTTACTTCATAAAATCAGTTCAGGAATCTACACTCCTTTTATATATTCTTGGATTGTTTGAGTAGACTTGGTATCTGTTCTTCTCTGACTGTTTGGAAAAATTTGCCTGTGAAGACTTCTGAGCCAAGAATTTTAATTTTTGTCATTGTTTTATCACTGGTTCAGTTTCATCTTTTGTTATGGGGCTGTTCATAGTTTCTACCTGAGTGTGTTAGCTTAGGTGGTGGTGGTGTGCCATGGAGTCGGTTCCAACCTCATAGAGACCCTGTACAGGTTTTCCAAGCCTGTAAATCTTTATGGGAGCAGAAAGATGAAGCTTTCTCTCGGAGAACCGCTGGTAGTTTCAAACGAGTGACCTTGAGGTTAGCAGTCCAACTCGTAACCACTAAGCTACCAGAGCTCCTTGTTAGCATTAGTAGGTACTGGGTTTCTAGAAATGTGTCCATTTCCTCTAGATTTTCAAATTTGTTAAAGTACAGTTATTCATAGTATTCTTATTATCCTTGTTTTTTTAATTTAAGGTTTTTATTGTGGATTGAGTGAAAGATTACAGGGTATTATCCTTTTTATTTCAGTGGGTTCTCTTGTGCCATCTTCCATTTCATTTTGTATTTGTGCTATTTGCATTTTCTTCTTTCTTTGTTAAATGTGCCAGTGGTTTGCTGATTTTGTTCATTCTTTCAAAGAATCAACTTCTAGTCATGTTGATTCTTTCTACTGCTTTTCTGTTTCTTTTTTAAAAAAATCATCTCATTTATTGGTTCATGTGTTCTTTTTTCTTTTTGGAATTAATATTATTGTGAATTGAGTGAAGGTTTACTGAGCAGATCACCAGTTTTGCATCCAACGGATCATACTTTGTTTCATCTCCAGGATTTCAATCTCCTCCAAGTACTTATGCTGCTTTATCCCTGTGATTCCCATTTTCATTCCACCCTCCTCCCCAACTTCTATGAACCTTGTCTCCAGGTTAAATGTTGCCCTTTTGATCTTGAATGGTTGACCATTCCATGGTGAGCCTATATCACTAGCATTGTTGTCTCCCCTAGATACCTTTCCACTGCTTAGTTGAAAATTGGGCCATTAGAATGAGTTCCATTCCAGACCTGAACAGTGGCTGAGGGCCATAGTCTTAGGGTTCTCCAGAGTCTTCCCAGTAATTTCCATAATTTTGAGTTTTGTTCCGTATTGTCTCCCACTCTATCTGGGAACATCTAATATGATTCTTCTCAGACCAGTTGGTAGTAGTAGCCAGGCATCATCTAAGTCTTCTGGTCTCAGAGATATAATTGGTGCATCTGATTAATTGATTCCAAGCCTCTTCAATTCTTATCATTCTTCTTTCTTCTAAACATAGAAAGAATTTAGATGGCCACTCATGAGCTTTTAAAATCCCAGTCACTAGTCAGCAATGTAGGCTGTAGAACACTGTCTTTGTGTGTTATATTATGCTAATTGACCACGGTGTGTCCTGAAACTCTGGTCCTCAGACCTCAGGACCAGCAACCTGTTGCCTCAGGTGTTTGGTAATTTCTAAGAAGTTTCCACCATTTTGTTCCCTTTCCCTGTATGCTCTACCACATTCAGAGGTGTGTTGAAAGTAAAGGCAAATATCCATGTGCAAACATCCTCTGTCAAAGCTCTCTACATATGTGGGTGTACTTCTACTCTCCTCCTATACCTGTTTAGCCTGTGTATCTGTCCATGTAGAGCATTGTTGTTTAAGGGTTGTGTATATAAAAGTATTTACCTCTAGCTCCTTTAATACTTGCATTCCTCCCTGTGTCTTCATCTGTCTTCATCATTGTCTGCCAACCTCCCTTTTGTTGTATATTGCCTTTCCCTTCACATAACAACATGTGTCTATCACTATCAATCATAACTGACTTCACGGTGTATAACAACACCACCCTCTAGCAACACATTACCTCTCTCTTCCCTTCCACCCCATGGTAAATATCAAAGCATGTTTCTTTTAGCATAAAGATCTTTTCTTAAGGTTTTACAATAGTGAGCTCATATAATACTTGTCCTTTTGTGATTGACCAATTTCATTCAGCATAATGTCCTTCAAGTTCATCCATATTATGAGGTGTTTTGTGGATTCATTGTTATTCTTCAATGTGGTGTAGCATTCCATTGTGTTTAGGTACTAAGGTTTGTTTAGCCATTCTTCCATTGATGGGCATTTAGGCTGTCTCCATCTTTTTGCTACAGTGAACAATGCTGTGATGAACATGGGTGTGCAAATGTCTAGTCGTGTCATGATTCTTATTTCTTAGATATACTGGGATATAGGGTATTGCTATTTGCAACTTTTTGAGGCGCACCATACAGTTTTCTGGAGTCCTGGTGAGGCACTGCAGGTTAATGCGCTGAACGGCAAGGTTGGTTTGAACTACAAGGTCGGCAGTTCAAGTTCACGAGCTGCTCATACCTTAGCTAAATTGGAATTGACTTTATGGTACCTAACAACAACAATAGTGGCTAATGATGGTGAACATTTTTTCATATGTTTGTTGGCCACCTGAATGTCTTCTTTGGTGAAGTATCTGTTCATAGCTTCTGCCTATATTTTAAGTGGATTATTTGTTATTTTCTTATAGAGATTTTGTCGTTTTATATACGTTTTAGAAATTATACTCTTGTCTGATATGTCATTGAAAAAAATAAAAACAGTCTGCGGGCTCTCTTTTTTTCTCTCTTTTGGCAGAATCTTTAATGCATGTAAGTGTTTAATTGTTACAAGGGACCAGTTATTTCTTGTGTCTTCTATTGTTTGTGTGTTTTTAGCTATTTTGGTAATGTATTTAAGCCATGTATCAGAGTTCCTTAAGTTTTTCCTTATTTTTTTTCACTGATGGTCTTTATAGTTCTAGATTTTACATTTAGGTATTTAATCCATGTTGGTTTTGTTTTTGTATGTGGTGTGAAATATGGGTCTTGTTTCATTTTTCTGCAAATGGCTTTCCAGTTTTGCCAGCACCATTTATTGAAAAGACTATCTCCCTACTTACCATGTTTTGGCCCTTTGTCAAAGATCAGCTGACTGTATATGGATGTATTTACTTTTGGGCTCTCAATTCTGTTCCACTGATCTTTGCCTTTTTTTTTTTTTTTTTTTTTTGTATCAGTACCAGGATGTTTTGACCATTGTGGTTGTGTAATAGATGTTGAGATCAGAAAGTGAGAGGCCTCCTACTTTGTTCTTCTTCTTAAGAAGATATACTTTGCTTATCCAAGGTCTCTTTCCTTTCCATAAAAAGTTCCTGATCAGTTTTTCCTTCTCTTTAAGAATTACATTGGAATGTGGATCGGGTTTGCAATATAGCTGTAAATTGCTCTGGGTAGTGTTGACATTTTCACAGTGGTGTCTTCCTATCCATTATCATGGTATATTCTTCCATTTTTGTAAGTCTCTTTTGGTTCCTTATAGTACTGTTTGAAATCCTGGTATGGCACTGTGGGTTAATGTGTTGGACAGTAAAGTCAGTTTGAACTGCAAGGTCAGTGGTTCAAGTACACCAGCCGCTTCTTGGAAACCCTATCAGGGTCACTGTGGGCCAGAACCAATTCAAAGGCACTTAACACAACAATATAGTTGTGTTTTGTAGCTTTATTTTATAGGTGTTTCGCATTTCTGGTTAGATTTCTTCTATTTCTGGCTATTGTAAATGGTGTGATTTTCCTGTATTCCTTTTCAGAGTTTTCTTTACTCATGTAAAAAAAAAAACAACTTAATTTTATATACTGATTTTGTTCCCTGTCACTTTGCTGACTGACTCTTTCAATGAGTTCCAATAATTTTCTCACTGAATCTTGGGATATTCAATATATAAGATCATAAAATCTGCAAATTGAGAGTAATGTTGGCTGTGGGGTTTTTATGTTGTTGTTATAAGTGCCATTGTGTTTGTTCAGATTCATAGTGACCCTGTATAGGGTTTCTGAGACTTTAAATCTTTGTGGGATGAGAAAGTCACATTTTTTTCCATGGAATGACTGGTGGGCTTGAACCACCCACCTTGTTGTTTGTAGTCCAATGTTTATCCTATGGAGTAATCGCACTTCCTTGAGTTTGTATGTTGTTGTTGTTGTTATGTGCCCTGGAGTCAGTTCCGACTCATAGCGATCCTGTACAGGGTTTTTGAGGCTTTAAATCTTTACGGGAGCAGAAAGTCTCATCTTTCTCCCATGGAACAGCTGGTAGTTTTGAACTGCTGA
>NW_006408547.1:17136046-17179576 GCF_000296735.1 Chrysochloris asiatica | reverse complement strand
GCTCCTTGGAGGCTAAGATGGCTAGGCTTCGTCTCTCATACTTTGGACACATAGTCTGGAGAGAACAGTCACTGGAGAAGGATATCGTGCTGGGTAAGGTGGAGGGTCAGAGAAAAAGAGGAAGTCCCCCAACAAGATGGATCAGCCAGGTGGCATTATTGATGGCGTCAAGTGTGGCGGCGGTAGTGAGGTTGGCCCAGGATCAGACATTGTTTTGTTCTGCTGTGCATGGGGTCTCTATGAGTCAGTTCCAACTCGATGGCACCTGACAACAACATGTTGAGTAATTTCCCTTCTATTGCTATATTTTCGAGAGTTTTATCAGGAATGGATGTTGGATTTTGTCAAATGATTTCTCTGCATCAATTGATATGATCATGTGGTTCTTTTCTTTTGTTTTATTCATGTGGTGCACCATGGAGCTATCCTCTGCCTTCAAAACACAGATCATAAAAGTTCAAAATGTTTATGCTATGTCTGTCGGCCAGCACAAGTTACCTGTCTGTCTCTTTCCCCCCCATGTTTGTTCAGCTGCTACTCCTATTGAGGGCTAGCACAAGACTGCTTAGGTTTGGTGGTTTGGAGCACAGCTCACCTGAGTTCAGGCACCACGACACCAGGGTTAGTGCAGATAGCTCCTGACTCACTTTGATGGGGCTCACAACCATGTGGTTTGGCTGGACTGCCAAGAGAGTGGTAATTTCACTGAGGGTGTATGTGGGTGGGAGCTGGTCACACCTCTGGTCACAAAGGTAGTGTGTGGAACAACAACAAAAAATGCACCATCGTGTCTTCAACTCACTGGTATATCTCTGGATCAACAAGCCTCTGTCTTCTTTCTAAAGCTGCTCAGGAAAGTTTAAGATGGGCACAAAGAGTCTGATCTGACAGCACAAATCACCAGTTTCTGCATCCAGCTTTCTTTCCTAGAAGGCATTCACTCCACTTTGTTTGAAGCTCAGGGTTCCAGGACTATCTTCTGCATCTGTTTCATTAGGTTTTCCGTATCTTTGTGGCAGAGGGTGTGTGTAATGTTTCTGAGTAGTCCTGTTTCATTATTTCTGCACTGGAAAGGAGTTTTAAGGTCTTCCTTATTCATTGTCTAATTTCACATGAATGTTGTTGTTGTTAAGTGCTATCGAGTCAGTTCTAACCCATAGCAACCTTGTATAGGGTTTCTGAGGAGCAACTGGTGAGCTTGAACTGTCGAACTTCTGGCTCAAATGACTTTGTAGTCTGGCTATGTATTAATACACAGTACCACACCAGGACTCCTCACATACATAGGAGGTAAATAAGAATACAATGGCTTGGGTCAGGTACACCTTAGTTCTCAAACTGACATCTTTGCTCTTCAACATTTTAAAGATGTTTTCTGCAGCAGAATTTGAGTTCTTGACTGCTGCTTCCATGAGTGTTGATAGTAGAGCCAAGCAAAATGTTGTCTTTGACAACTTTAATCTTTTCTCCATTTTGTTGTTGTTAGGTGCCATCGAGTCAGTACTGACCCATAGCGACCTTCTGCACAGCAGAACGAAACACTGCCCGATCGTGGGCCAACCTCACTACTGTTGCCATGCTTGAGGTCATCGATGTTGCCACTTGGCCAATCCATGTTGTTGGAGGTTTTCCTTTTTTTCTCTGACCCTCCACCTTACCAAACATGGGTTATATGAAGAAAAACATGGTATCAGGATTGGAGGAAGACTCATTAACAACCTGCGATATGCAGATGATACAACCTTGCTTGCTGAAAGTGAAGAGGACTTAAAACATTTACTGATGAAGATTGAAGAGCACAGCCTTTGGTATGGATTGCATCTCAATGTCAAGAAAACAAAAATCCTCACCACTGGACCAATAAACAACATTCCTATCAACGGAGAAAAGATTGAAGTTGTCAAGGACTTCATTCTTCTTGGATCAATTATCAACATTCATGGAAGCAGCAGTCAAGAAATCAAACGATGTATTGCATTAGGCAAATCTGCAGCACAAGACCTTTTTAAAGTGTTGAAGAGCAAAGATGTCAGTTTAGGACTAAGGTGCGCCTGACCTAAGCCATGGTATTTTCAATAACCTCATATTTCTCCATTTATCATGTTATTTATTGGTCCAGTGATGACGATTTTTGTTTCGTTTTCTTTACAAAAGTAATAAGGAAGACCGTAGAAGAATGGATGCATTTGAGTTTTGGTGTTAGAAAAGAATATTAAAAGCAGACTGCCAGAAAAGACAACCAAATCTGTCTCAGAAGAAGTACGGCCAGAATGCTCCTTAGAAGTCAGGATGGTTAGACTGTGTCTCATGCTTCATACATATTGTCAGGAGGGACCATTCCCTGGAGAAGGACAGCATCCTTGGTAAAAGGGACAGTCAGCAAAAGGGAGGAAGACCCCCAATGTGATGGATTGACACAGTGGTGGCAGCAATGCGCTCAAATGTGACAACGACTGTGAGTCTGGCACAGTGATGGGCAATGTTTCATTGTGTTGTGGATAAGGTCGCTGTGTGTCTGAACTGATTTGGTGACACCTAACAACAACAGCTCTGGGAGCGTAGTGGTTACGAATCAGGCTGTGAACCGCAAGGTCAGCAGTTTGAAACTACCAGCAGATCCGCGGGAGAAGGAGGAGGCTTTCTGCTCCCATAAAGATTTACAGCCTCAGAAACCCTATACAGGGTCGCTATGGGTCGTAATCGACTTGACGACACTTAACAACAACAAACAGGAGCTCTGACAGTTTAGTGGTTTAAGAGTTAGACTGTTAATTCCAAGATCAGCAGTTGGAATCTACCAGTCACTGTGTGGGAGCAAAGTGAGGTTTTTCCATAACGATTTACAGCCTCCAAAACTGCATCCAGGGTCACTATGAGTCAGAACAGACTCAACAGCACACATCACCACCAGCTCCAATCTTTAGGAGTTCTTTTCTTCTGGTGACAATAGGCTTATTTTGCTGATCTTTTTATAATTGATCAAGGTGTTGAGTTAGGGTATCAATGTCGGTTTTTTCTTCTTTTATTTGATTCTTGGTGGCTGTTTCCATGGCTGTTGATTGTGGATACAAGTAAAATGAAACCCTTCACAACTTTAATATTTATCATGAGTTTGTGTAGTGGTCCAGCTGTGAGGATTTTTGTTTTCTTTATGTTGAGGTGTAATCCATACTGAAGAAGTACTGGTATGGCGTTGTGGGTTAATGGGCCAGACTGCAAAGCCGTTTGAACTGCAAGGTCAGCGGTTCAAGCTCACCAGTCACTCCTCGAAAACCCTCTCTAACCAACTCGATGACACTTCACAACAACAACAAAAATCCATATTGAAGGCTGTCATCTTTGATCTTCAAATCTTCTTCACTTTCAGCAAGTGAGGTTGTGTCATCTGCATATTACATAATGTTAATGAGTCTTCCTCAGATCCTGATGCCCAGTTTCTTGGATTATTTGCTCAGCATAAGCTGACAGGATACAATCCTGCTTTTAAACTAAACTATTCAGTGTCCGATTGTTCTGTCTAATGCCTGTCATTCATTCTATGTGCAGATACCACATGAGCCCATTTCAGTCTTCTGGAATACTCATTCTTCAGAATGTTATCCATAACTTGCTATGATCCACACAGACAAATACATTTGTATAGTCAATAAAACACAGGTAACCTTAAGGTTAGTGGTTCGAAACTACCAGCTGCTCTGCGGGAAAAAGATGAGGCTTTTTACTCCAGTAAAGATTTACACCCTCGGAAACCCTGTACAGGGTCACTATGGGTCGGAACCGACTCAACAGCACTTAACAAACATATTTCTGGCAATTTCTGTTTTCAGGTAAGCCTTATCTGACATCAGCAGTGATGTTCCTCATTTCATGTCCTCTTCTGAATCCAGCTTGAATTTCTGGTAGTTCCCTGTCTATACACTCAGCGTCCATTTAAAAATAATCTTCAGCAAAAATCTTACTTATATGTGACAGTGTGATATTATTCAGTAATTGACGCATTTTGTTGGATTATCTTTCTTTGGAGTGAGTACAAATATTGATCTCTTCCAGTAAGTTGGTCGGGTAGCTGTCTTCCACATTTCTTGGCATAGATGAGTGACCACCGACAGAACTGTATCTGTTCATTGAAACATTTCAGTTGTATTCCATCTATTACTGGGGCCTTGGATTTTGGCATTGTCTTCAGTGCAGCATGGGCTTCTTCCTTCAGTACCATTGGTTCACGATCATATGTGACGTCCTAAGATGGTTTTGATGCAGTGACTCTGAGCATTCTTGACAGCTTCTTTAGTTGCTTCCTGCAATATGCTTCGCTATATAAAATTGAAAGTAAAAAGAGTTTGTAATGAGCCACTGTCATGTGGTGCTTTGAACATTTACTGTTGTTGTAAGGTGCCATCAAGTCGGTTCTGATTCATAATGGACCTATGCACAACAGAATGAAACACCGCCCTGTCCTGTACCTTCCTTACAATCGCTGCTACTGTTGAGCCATTATTGCTGCCACTGTGCCAATTCATTTCATTGGGGGTCTCTTTCTATTTTGCTGTCCCTCTAGTTTACCAAGCATGGTGTCCTTCTCCAGGGACTGGCCCCTCCTGATAAATATGTCCAAAGTATGAAAGACAATGTCTGGCCATCTTGGATTCTAAGTAGAATTCTGGCTGTACTTCTTCCAACACAGATTTGTTTGTTCTTCTGCCAGTTCATGGTACCTTTAATACTCTACTTCAACTCCATAACTCAATGCATCAATTCTTCTATGGTCTTCCTTATTCGTTTTCCAACTGCCACATGCGTATGAGGCTATTGAAAATACCATGGCTTGGATCAGGCACACTTTATTCCTCAAACTGATATCTTTGCTCTTCAACACTTTAAAGAGGTCTTGTGCAACACTTGTTTGATTTCTTGACTGCTGCAACCCTGAGTGTTGATAGTGGATCCAAGCAAAATAAAGTCTTTGACAACTTCAATCTTTTCTCCTCTCATCGTAACGTTATTATTGGTCTAGTAGTGAGGATTTCTGTTTTCTTTACATTGACGTGCAACCCAAGCTGAAGGCTGTGGTATTACTTGGAAGTAAAGTCCTCTTTACTTTCAGCAAGAAAGGTTGTAACATCTGCATATCTCAGGTTGCTAATGAGCCTTTCTCCAATCCTAAAGCCATGTTCTTCTTCATATAACCATATATTCAGCATACAGATTGAATATGTATAGTGAAACAATACAACCCTGGAGCACACCTTTCCTGATTTTAACCCATCCAGTGTCCCCTTGCTGTATTCTAACAACTGCTTCTTGGTCTATGTACAGGTTCTTTATGGGCACAATTAAATGTTCTTGAAAACTGATTCTCCACATTGTTGTTCATAGCTAGTCATGATCCACACAGTGGAAAGCCTTTGCGTAGTCAATAAAGCACAGATAATCATCTTTCTGATATTCTCTGCTTTCAGCCAAGAGCCACCTGATATCAGCAATGATATCCCTTGTTTCATGTCCTGGTCTGAATCTATCTTAAACATCTGGCAGTTCCCAGTCAATGTACTGTTGCAGCTGTTTTGGAATTATCTTCAGCAAATATTTTAATCACATGTGATATTTATCATATTGTCCAATGATTTCCACATTCTGTTTGATCACCTTTCTTTGTAATACACACAAATGTGGATCTCTTCCAATCAGTTGGCCAAGTAGCTCTCCTCTAAATTTCTTGGCATAGATGAGTGAGTGCCTCCAGTGCTGCATCAGTTTATTGAAAGATTTCAATTTGTATTCCGTCAGTTTTCAGTGCCTTGTTCTTTGCCAATGGTTTCAGTGCACATTAGACTTCTTCCTTCAGTCTCATTGGCTCTTTATCATATGCTACGTCTTTAAACGTCTGAACAGCTACCATTTCTTTTTGGTACAAGTACTCTGTATATTCCTTTCATCTTTTTTTGATGCTCTCTGCATCATTCAATATTTTGCCCAAAGAAACCTTCCGTATTGCAAGTTGAAGATAGAACTTTTCCTCAGCTCTTTCAACTTGAAAAATGCTGAGTGCATTCTCCCCTTTTGGTTTTCTAAGTCCAGATTTTTGCACACTCCGTTTTCATATTTGACTTTGTCTTCTCGAGTTGCTCTTTGATGTTTTCTGTTCAGTTTTTTTTTGCCTCCTCACTTCTTGCATTTGCTTTAGCATCTCTATGCTTTAAAGCAAGTTTCAGAGTCTCTTCTAATATCATTTTTATCTTTTCTTTCTTTCTTGTCTTTTTAATGACCTTAACAACAACAAGAACACACACACACACTTAATGGAAAATTATGCTAAATATCTTCCATTTGCCTTCTCGAGATCCACCTTCTATACTTCATCCAGCCTTTTAACTCTGGAAGGTTACCCTAAAAGAACTACATCACATTGCTGCTGTGGTCATTTAGTCGATTCATAGTAACCCTTCATGGGGTTCCCAAGGAATAGTTGGTGGGCTTGCACTGCCAACCTTGCAGTTAACAGTTCAGTGCTTATCATATGGTGCCATATCAGGACCCTTACATTAACTACACTGTTGTTGTTACATGCTGTCAAGTCAGCTCTGATTCATAGCAACACTGTAGAGTGTTTCTGAGGAGTGGTGGATGGGTATGAACCATCAACCTTGTGGCTAGCAGTCCAGTGTTTATCCTACAGTGTCACACCAGGTCTCCAACCACATCACGGTGGTTGTGGTGTGCCGTGGAGTCAGTTCTGACTTACAACAACCATGGACAGGGTTTCCAAGACCGTAAATCTCTTTGGGAACAGAAAACCTCATCTTTCTCCCTAGGAGAGGAAGCGGCTGGTAGTTTAGAACTGTTGACCTTGTAGTTAGCAGGCTGACTCATAACCCACTACACTACCAGAGCTTTCTTAATATTTGACTTCTGATTGTGTTCAACCACTGGGAGGCACTGACAGGAAATGGGAAGTCAGAGAGAGAGTAGGTTTAAATACTTTTCTCTCACCTACACAGTTCTGGGATAGTATAAGGTAGTTGTATGCCTGCATCATAAGCTTTGTTTTCTGTTGGCTGTCCCATTGTTGAATGGCTCTGAGTTTGGGTAGTTCTTATTTTTCTTTACCTGTCAGGTCTAGGAATGGAAAGGATTCCCCATGTTACCATCACAAGGGGGACAAAGCTACTGTGTGTCTATTTCCCGAAACCACTGCTTGGCAAATAATCTCTTACTATGTCACCTCTTTTTTGGCTGGTTCGCTAACTGATGTTGTGATGTTGTGAAGCGCCATCGAGTTGGTTCTGATTCATAACATCCCAGCATAGGGTTGCAAGTAATGGCTGGTTGAGTTTGAACCACCAACACTGTGGCTCAAATCAACTTTGTAGTCCAGTGCTTATCCTACAACACTACACCAGTACCCCTCCCTAACTGTTTCAGCCAAAGAATCTAGTTAATGCTCTCTCCCGAACCTTACCTTGTTTCTTTATTCCCACTGTCACTGCCTTGTATGAGGAAAGTCCTCAACATCTCTTCCCTAAAACATGGCAAATACTTCCACATCAAACTCCTCACTAGCTCATTCTTTCAACTCTAATTTTTTCACATTTGTAAGTGTCATCATGAAAAAGAGAAAGGAAGGAAGAAATCCAGGGCATATGATTGTGGCCCTTCTTAATCTAAGTCCTACCACAGGATAAGATATAAACCCTTTACATTGTCAAAAAATGCCCTATACAATTTCTCCCCTATCTACCTAATAGGACTCCACTTCTACCTTTCTATCTTATGGGCACTAGTGTTGGTAAAGTTTGTACTGACTTGTCACCAAATTTTACAACCCTTGGAATAATAATTTCCTTCCCACAGAGTGATAATATTTCCTTCTTTGCTTAGAAACTTGTACTTAGTCATTGAGATAAATAGTATCCTTTGTATTAATCAGGATAGGATAGGTAATGTTGCAGTGGTTAAAAAACAAACAAAAAACACCTTAATTCTCAGAGGCTTAGCACACTGTCTTAGACTGGGTTTTCTAGATAAGTAAAACCAATGAAACATATACAGAGAGAAGTTTATTATCAAGAAAATGGTTTACACATTGCAAAGTCCCAGGTCCCCAGCAGAAGAGAGAGACAGAGTTCCTCCCACATGTCCATTATATTGGAAGCAGGCCACACCTCCTAGGAAATATCCCTTCAGTTGATTGGCTGCTAATAGCTGCTCATCATTGAGCTAACTATGTATTGTTGTTGTTGTTAAGTGCCATCAAGTCGATTCCGACCCATAGCGATCCTGTATAGGGTTTCCGAGGAGAAGCTGGTGAGCTTGAACTGCTGACCTTGCAGTTCAAACGGGTTTGCCGTCTGGCGCATTAACCCACAGCGCCACACCAGTAGGTCTCATTTAAGTAATGTGCACATCCCAACTGCTAAACTTTTGGAAATCCTGGCCTAGTCAATTTGACACAAACCCCTAACCATTGCACACACTGAAGTTTTATTTCTCCCTCATAACAGTATGTCTAATGTGAGCTAGTCAAACAGGAGGCATGATGGGAGTTTATGTTATTGTCGTTACCTAGATCCAAGCTGATGGAGGCACATTACCCACTTGCTTGATCATCGAAGCAGTGAGAAGGAAGCATGGCATATTGCCCACCGACTCTTAAAATTTTTAATTAGAGAACATTGTACCTTTCCCATGTGCAAACTTAATATTTTGAAGGTCCTGGGAATTGTGCCAAATTTGCCATATACTGGTAATGTAGCATTCGATACAGGAAAGCTCACAAGAGCTCGAGTAGTTAACTGAAGATTAGGCCCTGGTTACCTGTCATTGACAACCCCCTTGGCTTTGAGCCACTTTGAATTTTGAGGATAGCTCCTCTTCCTCAGGACAGGGAACTTACCCCTATAACAAGAGAAATCAACATTGCAGTAACAAGAGCATCATCTACTATAACAAGAGAAATCAACATTGCAGTAGCAAAAGTAGCATCTACTATGGCCAAGTTTGGCCTTCTCTCTGCTCATACACTCTACTCCATCACCATTGGAGCTACAGCCAGCCGGAGTACTAATGAGGTAGAGTGGTTTTGAATGAACAAAAACGTTATTCTCTGACTGCTTCGAAGGAAAAAAAACCACAAAACTATTTTTGTATATTTACCAATCATGCGACACAAGCATTTATTTCTAGGATAATTAATTGTTTAA
This sequence comes from Chrysochloris asiatica, assembly GCF_000296735.1. Lineage (NCBI taxonomy): Eukaryota > Metazoa > Chordata > Mammalia > Afrosoricida > Chrysochloridae > Chrysochloris > Chrysochloris asiatica. Next base: position 17,170,376 of record NW_006408547.1, on the reverse strand, counting down.
TAAAAAATTCTATAGCCAAAGTGTCATATTAGGAGAAATAAGTAAAAACAAACAATTCTACGTAGACATGTTACTTCTGTTCATTTTTCCTTGTCCAAAGCTGATCCTGGAAATTGAAAGGCGATGGAGAAGAAATCTTTCCATGCATTAGGAGGAAAACCAGAAATATATGTGAAGCATTTTATTTTAATGGCAATACAACCTATTTTTCTCTCAACTAAGTAACACTAATCAGAGTCTTGGTACAGCACTGTAGGATAAGCACTGGACTGCTTACCACAAGGCCAGTGGATCAAACCCAGCAGATACTCCTCAGAAACCCTATGTAGGGTCGCTATGAGTTGAAACTGACTCAACAATACTTAACAACAAAATATAACTAGTTACTCACTTCTTGATTCTAAAATCTCTGCTTACCTCTTTGATACAGCATCTTGCAAGTTTCACTAAATTATTGGTTTGTGTATGTTTCTGGACATTTCTTGATTGAAGAGATTAAATTGCAGATAGAGTGGCTACCAATAGTGTGCTTACCATAACTGATCAGCAGCAACATTAAGACATTTACATACAGTCTCATATCATATTCAGAAACCCCTGTTGGCTAAGTATTATTAAGAAAATTGATGCTGAGAGATTCAACACCTTATTGAAAGTTATACAGCTAATGAATGATGAGCTAGAGTTCAAGGCACTTACTCCAAGTCCACAGAGGAGAACTGATGGTACAATGGTCAACGTTTTCAGCTGCAAACTGCAAGTTAAGGGTTTAAAGCCACTAACCCCCCTGCAGGGGGGTGATGTGACAGTCAGCTTTCATAAATCCTATGAGACAGAGAACTGCCTTGTAAATCCTATGGGACAGTTCACCTCCGTGTTATAGGGTCAGTATGAGATGAAACTGACTCGGAGGCAATAGGTTATTCCAAGTCCAGATCCTTGCCATGTAGTCTGATAGTGGTAACACAATACATCAACGCAGTGACCAGTTTCTACCAATCTCACACTGACTCATACTGATCCTATGTATATCAGAGTAAAATCATGACCCATACAGTTTTCCATGGCTGACTTGTTAGAAGCAGAGCACTGGGCGTTTCTTCACAGGTGTCTCTGGATGGCCTGTGGTCTCCCACCTTTCCATTAGTAATCAAATGTGTTAACTGTTTGCACTACCCAGGGTCTCTTGACACTTGTTAGTTGCTGTTGAGTCCATTCTGATTCAGGAGACCCTATGCGTGCAGAGTATAATTGCTCCACAGGGTACTCAAGACTGTGACCTTTGGAAGCAAATCACCAGACCTTTCTTCCAACATGCCTTTGAGTGGGTTTGAACCACCAATCTTTCAGCTAGTAGTTGAATTTTTAACTGTTTGTGCCACTCAAGACTTCTCCTGACACAGGGTAGATACTCGATCGCTATTTGTTGAATATTTTGATTGAATCTATTTTTCTTATGTGCAGTTTAAGTGACTTGGTTGTTTTGAATGACTGACACTATATTCTTATATGATTTATTCAATATTTACCTTGTTAGTCATGAGAATTTAGCATTACTCAGGAACCTGAAGTGTATTTTCTTAATTATCATGCTGTTACATGCTGTTAAGTCAATTCCAACTTATATGACCCAAGTGGCAGAGTGGAACTGCTCCAAGGGGCTCCTAGGCTGTAATCTTTACAGCAGCAGATCTCCAGATCTTTTTCATTGCAAAGTTGCAGGTGGGTTTGAACCACCAACCTTTCAGTTAACAGCTTGAATCCCAAAAGTTATCCAATATAAATGTATCGAACTTATATTTAGCGTAGGATAAGCACTCGACTGCAAGGTCAGCTGGAACCCAAAGGTTGATGGTTCAAACCCATCTGTAGCTTTGCAAGCGAAAAGATCTGGAAATCAGGAAACCCTATACAGGGTCACAATTAGTTGGAACATACTCAATGGCACTTAACAGTAACAACAACAAACATACAATAGAAAAGCTAATAAAACAAAACTTAAAAAGAAAAGTATCTCTTAGGTAAATATAAAGAGAATATGAGCATTCCAAGATTGTTTTGTTGTTGTTAAGTATAGTGGGATCAGTTCCAATTCATAGAAATACCTGGAATAGCTGGTATTTGATGCTGTGGTTAGCAATCCAGTACTTATCCTATAGGACTTCATTGCAAGATTGGGATGGTGTTTTCATGAAGATTCGTGGAACTCATCCTTCGCCATCCTCAGCACACATGTCTCTTCAGCATCACCTCCAGCTCTCACGTGACTTCTGGACTAACGGTCATTCTATTTGCTTTACTAGCACAAAAGATGAATGAGAAGCATCAAAGGGGTAGCTCTCCTGATGGAGTCACTTGCTCCATAAATGAGCCTTCTACTTAAATCGCATAGGCTGAACTTTATACACATGATGCAGACTACAAGAGAAACTGGGACATAGGTTTTCCACTGGGTGCATTGTACCCCAAACACAACCAGGCTCTGAATCTAAGGAAGATGGGGAGAACGGTAAACAAAAACAACTTCGGAAACATCCACTTTCTAGATATGACTTTAAAAATCACTAACTTGATTCTGTTTGACTTGAAAATGTATCTTTTATGAGATTTTTTTCTTTCAAGAGTTTTTAAATGGTGTGATTCTGGATTGAATGCAGCAGTTAGTCCAAAAACAGGGTTCTTAAGGCTGAGTCTGAAAACACTGAACAGAGTGGAATCATCGTTGTTGAACTTGACCAAGCAATTTCTTTGACTTAAGCAATACTGAATAGGAAGTATGCATATTGATCTCCCTGTTAAAAATTCATTACTGTATGCTATAAAAACACCACACCTTTCTCAGAAGAAAGTATGTACCTTTTAAATGATTGAAAGTACATACAAACCTGAATTCTGGTGGGACAGTCTTCTGGTCCCTCACTTAGCTTCCTAAAACCAATAGGAAGGTTGGTTTAACAGTAACTCACTGCTGGAATCCCTAGACCTGGGCTGAAATCCATTCAGCCTTTCCCACTCAGAAGAAGATATTAGAAAATCATGATGATTCCTGTCCAGCTCGATGATGGCTTGTCTTTAAGTGATGGAGAAGAATATTGAGAGTACCGTGGACTGCCCGAAGAACAAACAAATGTATGTTGGACGAAGAACAGCTAGAATACTCCTTAGAAGCCAGGAAGGCGAGACTTCATCTCTCAGACTTTGAACATGTGATCATAAGGAACCAGTCCCTGGAGAAGGTCATCATGCTTGGCAAAGTGGAGGGTCAATGAAAAACAGGAAGACTCTCAATGGGATGGATTGGCCCAGTGGCAGCAACAGTGGGCTTAAGTGTAACAATCGTGAAGAAAGCGAATGTCCACGCAGTGTTTCATTCTGTTGTGCGTAGTATCACCATGGATTGTAACTGACTGGATGGAACCTAGCAACAATAATCTAGAAGGTACATCATGAACTATGACCTCATATTTGAAAGACACTATTTAGAAAACATTTTCTGTCTCCATTGTTCATATCTGTAGCAAATGTTTATATTGCATATCTCCACATGTGATAATCTTTTAAGAATTAGATATACAGTGGTGAAGAAACTTATGTATCATTTTCATAGAACTTCCTTTTAATTGTGAGTTGTCATTGCGGTTAAGTGCCATCGAGTCAGTTGTGACTCACAGTGACCCTGTATCCAGTTTCTGGGGAGTTCCTGGTGGGTTTGAACCACTGACTTGAGGTTCAAACTGACTTTGTGGTCCAGTGAATTATCCTGCCACATCACACCAGGACTCCTTAATTGTGAGAGATAAACAAGTAAACACATAAAGAACACGGTTTGAAGGCAAACATGACAGGGAATAAGGATTGAGGGGGCTCAGGTAAGGGTGGGTGGAGAGAGCATTATTTTGCATAGGGGCAGTCATGGAAGGCCTCTCTGAGAAGACAATGCTTGATATGGACATGCAGAGGAAAGCGACCCGGACCTAGTGACCAACAAGTGTAAAGGGCCGAGGGCAGTAGCTTGTTGGCTGTATTAAAAAAAAAAAAAAAAGTAAGACGGCAAAATAGTCTGATCCTGCACTGCCTTTTTGTGCCGTGCACTATTTATTTACAACTCCCATGTTGAAATGAAAATCAATGATAAAAGATAATCTGTTAGACTTTTGTCAGTTACTCTGACCTGTCATTTACATCTACTACAGAGAAAGGATGGAAGGGGGTACAAGACAGCCTTAAGTATACAAATAGAAACTTCTTTGATATTGAAGTTTTTTTTTTGTTTTTCCCTAGGGTGCAAATATATTCAATCCATGAGCAAGGTCAGGACATAGTAAATTGAACATGATTGCAGACAATATGTCTTCAGTGATGAGGGGACTGGCATGCATGATGCCCCATGTTCACAGCCATGGCTTTAAGTGAAAAACTTGGCAATAGCCAAGTGATCGGTGCCCAGGTTTCTGTTGGTGGAGTTTCCTCTGCTCTGCTGTTTCAACAAAGCATTTGGTCTCCTTAGTGACCCCAAACTGCCACTGAAGCTGCGGCTGACAGCGCAATTGAATCTGTTCATACTGACATGTCAAAGGATTGTTTGTAAGAGCTGAGGTTTCCAGGGCATCAACAAGCTTTGTCATTGCACATGGGCATGAGGTAGATAAGCTCTGCATTCTTCTGTGTCTGGTACTCTTCCCTGACTGAATTTGTCTGGTGCTGTAGCATAACCTATGTATTATCTAATCACTGTCTAATCAGACAGACACCTTCCATTGAAATCCATAGCTGAAATGTGTCAGACCCCATGCTAACAAGATCTCGATACCAATGCACCCGTTACACCATGATTAAGCGATTGAATTTTATAATGTATTCGAAATGTATAATCAAAAAGTCCCATGCTGTATAGTTTCTTTATTTACCAATGTAATGATTTGTTCTTGGGAATCTTGTGACCTTCGTTGTTATTATCAGTGACATCTGCTAGAAATGCCCATGCTGGCCAAAAGAAAGTAAACACACACAAAAGAGGTTGTCTCTATTCTCATGAAGCCATGGGCATGATGGACTTAGCAGAGGAAATGAGCATGTCCTTGGATAAAAGATTAGCTTTTAAATTTTTCAAATTGTCTAGCTCTGCTTTTATGCCACGTCACTCAACCATCCAGTAATCACAAGCAATGCCAAAGAATGAATAGACATAGTGATGTTTACAGTGACTTTGTAAGATTTAGATTCTTGATTTATAGCTGTGTGATCTTGCGGTGGATGTGTAAGTTTCTCATACAAAGCAGTAGAACCCAGCTAATTTACAAAAGCACTGTTGTTGTTTTAAGTGCTGTCTTGTCAATTATGACCCATAGCAACCCTGTTTCCGAGGAGTGCATAGTGAGCTTGAACCGCTGGCCTTGCGGATCAAGCCAATTTTGCAGTCTAGCACATTAGCCCACAGCGCCATACCAGGACTCCATAAAGACATTCGAAGGCACATTGTTGTTAAGCGCCATCAAGTGGCTTCCGACTCATAGCGACCCTGTGTGCATGTCTTGGTAGAATTCCCATGTCCCAGGCTGGAGACTGAGTATGATCCTTGGCTGGTGGCCCTCAGGAGTAGTCATTACCCCATTACCCACCTGTGAGTGGTGGTTTGCATCTTGTTACATGATGTTGAGCAGGTTTCAGAAGAGCTTCCAGACTAAGATGGTTTAGGAAGAAAGACCTGGCATTCTATTTCCAAAAACCAGCCAATGGAAAGAAACCATAGGAGTCCAATGGTCCTAACTGCAGTGGGTCATGAGATGGTGCATGGCTGGGCAATGTTTCCTTCCATTGTGCAGCACTTCTCTGTCCGTTCAGATGTATTCAGATACCTCTCATATACACGTGACACAAGAAGGGAAGGCAGCCTGTGCTGAAGCTAGGAGGAACTCAATGTTGTTGTTATTAAGTGTCGTTAAGTTAGTTCTGACTCACTGAGACCCTATATACGGTTTCCGAGCAACGGCTGGTGAGTTTAAATTTCAGTAGCCTTTACTTTCTTGATGTTGTTGTTATGTGCCGTGGAGTCGGTTCCGACTCACAGCGACCCTGTCCAGGGTTTCCGAGGCTGTAAATCTTTACGGGAGCAGAAAGCCTCATCTTTCTCTCGCGGAACAGCTGGTAGTTTCGAACTGCTGACCTTGAGATTAGCAGCCCGATTCGTAACCACTACGCAAGCTCCCAGCTTTTGAGCCCGAGACATCAATGAGCTAGAGGGATGAGACGGTCTCTTTTCTTTCACCTCAGTCCTTCCTGTTATTGACTATGTTGCTCTGGGGCAGTCGGGTCTAACTCAAAGCATCAAACATTGAAGCAAAAGAAAAGAGTCTTGGAAGTATTTGCTATTAACAGTTTTGCTGGAATTGTCCAGAGCCTCTTGGGCTGGGGTCAGCTCAGGCCAGGATCCTCACCCACCATCTCAGAGTGGGGGGACAGCAGTCCTTGGCTCCCCATTGCTTCTCTCAAAACCCCGAGGAGGTTTTACCAGCCAGTTCGCTGAGCTTTCGAGGATCTTCTACTTGATTTCAGCGTAGTCCTCCTTGGCAGGCAGCCAGTAGTTTGTTTACTGCTCGCACAGCAAACTCAGGATACTTCTCCCGTCCGGTCCATTTTTTGAAAACATTAAGCTCTTGGCGTGCAGTCATGGCCTCCTGCTTTCATTTGCTCAGCCCGAAAGGACTTCCTGCCAGTGGTCAGAGCCAGAAGGCCACTGCCCGAGAAAGGCAGGCCTCTCCGTGAGGTATGGGAGTTGGAAGCTGACGCAAGCTCCACTTCTCTCTTCCCAGAGTCTCCAAACGTGGTGACCACTGCCACCTTGCAGGAAAAGGTCCAACATTCGGACACGTCAGGGTTGTATTTCTTCTTCTCTTATCACCTTTCTCCTTGTTGTTGTGAAGTGCCATCGAGTCGATTACTACCCATAGGGACCCTGTATAGAGTTTCCGAGGAGCAGCTGGTGAGCTTGAACCGCCGACCTAGCAGTTCAAAGGGCTTTGCAGTCTGGAGAGTTAACCCACAGTGCCGCACCGGACTCCACCTTTCTCCTTGTTGTTGTTATGGGCCGTGGAGTCGGTTCCGACCCATAGAGACCCTGTATAGAGTTTCCAAGGCTGTAAATCTTTACGGGTGCAGAAAGCCTCATCTTTCTCCCACGGAACAGGTGGTAGTTTCGAACTGCTGACCTTGAGGTTGGCAGCCTGATTCATAACCACTAAGCTAAAAGGTGGAACATTTCTCAAGGCTCCACGTGAAGGGCAGTGGCCTGACTCCAGCCATAACAAAACTGTCATGTCATACCCTCATATGTGCTTTGATTGGTGACCATTCACACCTTGTTTTTCTTTCTACATTTACAATATGAAAACCTCTTTCACTTGCACAGAAGTAGTGTCTTAAATCCTGGAGTTGCTCTGGAATTGAGTCTGCCTTCTGGCAACCACAAGAAGGCTAATTGAATACAGCAGGAAGCAGCCACAGAAAGAAAGCCTTTTGGGATATCTATCTCCTTTCAGCAGCGTACTGTTCTAATAGGAAGCAAAACGCTAAATTCAGAAAGAACGCCACTGCCTCCCTTAACACGTAACCTTCCCTCGCTGCATACACATCCTGATTGTTCAAAGGTATGTTGTTTATCTTCCATGAAAAGTTTTCTCCTAATTACCTAGAGGCATCCGGGCGTGGCTTTAAATAGGTTCCACCTTGGGAGTAAATTATCTACACCTAAGGGCAGTGAGTTGCTGAGCAAAACAGCTTGTGCAGGTGAGGGTGTGTTTAAAACCACCTGTAGGTATTTATTTGGTGACTAGGGCAGGATTCAGAGGCCAGGTGGTTAGCATATTGCAAAGACCAACAGTGAGTTGCATTTGAAAGAAGTCCAGACAGGAAAGGGGTTTCCATCCATGCTCCTATGGAGGTCCCAGAGTTTCCTTAAGTTGCTCTATAAACTATTATCTTGGAGGAAGAAAAGATAAAACCTTTTCATCACGTTTGCTTTGAACTCAAGGTCAAGTACAAAGGTAAGACTTGTAATTACTGAATAACACTGAGGAGCACATGAAATATACCAAAAACATGTATGTTGAAAGAGTTTTATATCATTTCTTTAAGTTTTTATTGTGAATTGAGTGATAGTTAACATGGGGGAATGTTGGTTTCATTGTTTCATTGTAATGATTATAATCTCTATCATTCATTATCATTCAGCAGTATTTGCTTCTATTCCCTCTGCCTTTTTGTTTTGTTTTGTTTTGTTTTGGGGGGGGGGAGTGCAAGCAAAAACACTCAGCAATATATAATCATTTAAACAACCAAATAGCACATTCTGCAAGGCTGCCTCCTGGCCGCCAGCACCTAGCCACCAGCACACAGCTTTTCTCTTTCCATGAGTTTAGAGTTCTCATCTGGTCCCTCGCTCCATGTTCTCATCTCTGCCTCCATCTCTGGTGTCACTGTTTGTCTGGATGTTGTTGTTGTTGTTGTTAAGTGCCGTCGAGTCGGGTCCGACCCATAGCGACCCTGTACAGGGTTTCCGAGGGTGTAAATCTTTACGGGAGTAGAAAGCCTCATCTTTCTCCCGCGGAGCGGCTGGTAGTTTCAAACCGCTGACCCTAAGGTTCGCAGCCCGATTCGTAACTACTACGCTGCCAGAGCTCCTTGTTTGTCTGGATAGGGTCCCACATTCTACTTACGCTTCTCTGGGTAAGGTCCCACATTCTGCTCGTGCTCATCTCCCTTAATGGTCCTAGGGTCCTCTATTCCTGGAATGTAAGATTAACTACTTCCCCCCTTTTTGTTACAATACTTCTACCTTTACAGTTGTGACAGTCAGAGTTAGTCATGATAACAATTATTCAGCATTGAATCCTAAGAATCTTATCCTTGTCTATTTTCACCATACCCATCTAGACAAGGTGAATACTATTCAGTGATGATTCTACCGTCCCCCACACACTCTGAAGCTAAACTCCTTCTTGAAAAGCCAGTCACTTCGTGCCTTTATAGCCCCCCATATTAGGTAGCCAATGTCTAAGTTGCCTGCCCCTATCAACCCTTTATACAGAGGGGATTCTATCATTTTTCTATAACATAATTTCTAATCTTTATATGTAAAATACTAATTTTGTTGTTGTTACGTGCCGTAATATTTAGAAAATAGCAACACTAAAGCCCTATAAATGAAAATCAAAATTAGTAGTCGCAAAAAGAACAGTTTACCTCTCTCAGCCACTGGCACAATTGTTGTTGTTGTTGTTATGTGCCGTGGAGTCGGTTCCGACTCATAGCGACCCTGCACAGGGTTTCTGAGGCTGTAAATCTTTACGGGAGCAGAAAGCCTCATCTTTCTCCCGAGGGAACGGCTGGTAGTTTCAAACTGCTGACCTTAAGGTTCGCAGCCCGATTTGTAACCACTACGCTACCAGAGCTCCTTAGCTGGCACAATAGTCAGGCTAAAAAGCCAGAGGAGGTCTAGGAACATTACTCGTAGACATGGTAGCAAGAGGAACTGTAATAAGTTACTCTGAATATCTCTTCTCTGAGGCTGAGGTCTTCATCCTCTACCGAGTTGCCTCCAGGGGAGGCTGAAGAGCAGGGCCTGGGGTCTCTCCACACCAGTCATTTAATTACCGCAGTCACTGACACCCTGTGGTTGGAAGGACCTCCACAAAATCACTGTGAAAGGAGAGAAGACCTCTTGCTACTTGGACGTATCTGCAGTGACCTTGTTTTTTGCCTAAGCATCACTTTAGGATCCCCACACATCACAGAGGGCCCTGCAGAATTCCCCCTCCCTGGATTTCTGAGAGAAATAACTAGAAGTCGTATAAATGTTGTGGCAATAATTCCTTTTCCCTTGTGGTCTTAGCCCACTCTGCGTCATGACTCTTCCTTCTTTCTTTCTGTGGATTTACTGTGCGTTTGAAAGTCATGTGCAAATCAAACTGCCTCTACTTAGGTTTGCACTGCTTGGCTGCCAGAGTTTTCATCGTTGATAAGAATGAGCCGTCATGCTAACTAACATACATGTAAGGAGCTGTCACCGCTTGATTAGGGTTTGTGTAACACAAAGTTCTTTCATGAGCACATTTCCCCCTCCTTGGTCTGTAAGGATTGGAGGTCTTCCTTTGTCCTAATTCTCATCTCACTCTACATCCCTTTCTTGGGTGACTTTATCGACTCTCATTACTTCAACTTCAAAATCTCTATCATAAACTGTAACTTCCCAGGAGTCAAATGCCTGCCTAACAACTCATAATGATGTTCTTCATACTCAACATATCAAAAAAAAAAAAATCACATATCCTGGTGTGATGCTGTAGACTATAGGATAAGCACTGGACTGCTAACCACAAGGTCAGGGGTTCAAACCCACCAGCCACTCCTCGGAAATACTATACAGGATTGCTATGAGTCAGAACCTACTCAATGATGCTGAACAATGCAGGAGAAATTTTCCTGAATTCCCCATTCAGTTGTTCTTGCCAAATAGTCTCTCTGTTCTCATTACTACTGCCTCCTCCAGACCATATGATCTTGAATGGTGATCACAACAAGTCCCAAGCACTTCAAACCTACTTACCACCCCCTTTGGAGATCTAACATGTACGTGCCTTACTAGCAACATGATCAAAACACAATTGCTTTATTTGACACAGCGCCCTCCCGGCAAGCTGCTCTATCTCTAGTCTTCCCCATTTCAGTAAACAGCATTCCCAGCCATTCAAATGCTCAGGCTGCAAGTCTAGGAAACATCTTGGAGCTTTCTTTCCATTTCACATTCCACTTTTAGTTCTTCAGAAAATCCTGTTGTCTTCACTTTCAATGTATGTGTGACCCTATTCCCTATTCCTATCACTTCTAAGCACCACTAGTGGCTGGTGGGTTTGAACTGCTGACTTTGTGGTTAGCAGTCTAATGCTTATCCTGCAGCACCATTGGAACCTAAAAAGAAGATCCAGGTGTAGTGCTGTAGGATAAACACTAGACCACAATGTTGATTAGAATGGCAAGGTCGGCGGTTCAAACTCAGCAGCCCCTCTTTGGAAACCCTAAACAGGATCTCTAGGAGTTGGAATCTACTCATCGTCACTTAGCAACAATATACCAAACATAGGATTCATTGTCATGGAAAATTTTGGGGAAAGTAAATTATGAACTAATCTAATGAACAATTGAACAATGTTTTTGAATTCCATTTCCCAAATCACGGTGTTAGAACCTTGGCAGAACATTTGATTCCTTACGTTAAAGAATAACTGATTTCCTCCAGGAGCTAAGACACTTGTGAGAGGGGGCAGGTGAAGTAAAAATTTTGATACAACTGAATGTTATCATGCCTTCAATCATCATCTTTCCTCTTATCAGTAAGAAAAATACCAATTAAGCAAGAGTAAAAAGGAGATGGGGTGAACCATCATTCATGAAACTGATTCTTACTCTGTGTGACATTGAGAAAATTATTTTACCTCTGAAGGCCTTTCACTTTCTTTTTACATGAGTTACCTCACAGGTTATTGAATTAAATTCATTCCGCAAATATTTATACTGATGTAACTTGTAACAGGCAGCAATCCTTTAGTAAATTCATTAATTTTATGATGAATGTCAAGCACTAACTAAATCATATAAAAATCCTAATTCACTAAATTATATTTGACATGCAGATAATAATAACAACTAGTAAGGAGTCCTGGTGTGGCGTTGTGGGCTAATGCATCCGACTGCAAAGCCGTTTGAACTGCAAGGTCGGTGGTTCAAGCTCACCACCTGCTCCTTAGAAACCCTATACAAGGTCGCTATGGGTTGGAATTGACTCAACGGCACTTAACAACAACAACAACAACAACAACAACAGTAACTAGTAGAGTCGCACATTAGGCCTTATCAGAAGTGACCACCATGCCCTTCTTTGTCTTGTTCAAATTCTTCAAGCTTCATGTGGTAAATTTATTGCAAAAATTGTCCCATATATTTTATCCTTCCACTTACCCCCATATTCGACCTTCTGTAATATTGCTTCAGTATTGCTCTCATTAAGAAGTGGGATCTTTTCTCTGCTCCTTGAATCTGCCTGACCTTGTGGTGTGATTTGGCAAATAGAATGTGATAAAAGTGATGCGGTGCCAATCACAAGCCTAGAGTTCAAGAAACCTCTCACACTTGTGCTTACTCTCTTGGAAAGCTGCCCTTGCCATTTGAACAAGCCCAAGCTAATCTGTTACATGATGGGAAATCACGTGAACAAACACCAGTCAATCCTGTTATCAGAAACGCGAGTGAGATTTCATCTAGTTGACTCATGTACTCATCAGCAAAAACAGATGTTTCTTGTTTGATACTGAGGTTCCATGGTGGTTCAGTTTGCAGGATTATTGTGACAATAGATACATCTCTTGAGCTGGTCCCCCGTCCACTGGTTACTTCTAGTCTCTCACCCTTTTGCCTCCATCTTCCTATCCATGACACTTTAATGGTCTCTGTGTCTTTATATCCATATTTATTCAAAAGCAGATGTGCAAGTATAAGTACATATAAGAGATCAACAGAGGACAAAAGCCTAGTATTTCAAATCCCTGACCCCAGATGGTTCTAAGGCATGAAACACCCCAAGTCAAATATGTAATATCTAATCTCACTTTAGATGTGATGCGTGCTTGGTTATTGTTTTTCTCTTTTATTGGCAATTTCTGATACTCAACACAGGGTTTTTTCACGCCATCTCCTCTGGCCTAATCATTGAACAGTGAGCCTAGTTCTTCTGCAGTGATCCTTATTTCTGTGAGCTGAATTCACCAAGCAGGAATTCTCCTCCTTACCTTCATCCTATTAGTTTTAGACATCTGTCAGTGTGTTATATTGTGGTGGCTTGTGGCTGCTGTAATGCTGGAAGCTATACCATTGGGTTTTTTTGGGTTTTAAATACCAGCAGGGTCAACTATGGTAGGCAGGGTTCAACAGAGCGTTCAGACTAAGGAAGATTAGGAAGAAGGAGAGAGAGTCCTCATCTGAAGGCACTGAAAAGCTTATGGAATAGCAGTAGAACACTGTCTGAAACAGTGCCAGAAGATGAATCCCTTAGGTTGGAGATCCTTTAGGTTGGAAGTTCAGCTGGGAAAGAGCTGTCTCCTCAATGTGGGGTTGACCTTAGTGATACGGCTGGAGCAATGATATGTTTGAAAACATCATTGGCTGATGGGGTACAATGCAAAGGGAAGAAACAGCTGGAATGTGAAATGTATAAAGTATGAATCTAGGAAAATTGGAAGTGGTCAGAATTGAAGTGGAAAACATAAAGGTTGATATCCTAGGCTTTGTTGTTGGTAAAGTGCCATTGAGTAAGTTCTGATGCTCAATGACCCTGTATAGAGTTTCTGAAGAGTGGCTGGTGAGTTTGAACTGCCTGCCTTGTGGTTCAAACCGACTTTGCACTCCAAACTGACCTTGCACTCCAGGGCTTATCCTATAGTACCACACCAGGGCGTTAGTGAGCTGTAATGGACTGGTACTGGTCATTTTGAACTGGACAGTCATATGGCTTACTACGCCGGGAACAACACATTGAAGAAAAATGGTGTCACACTCATCAAAAAAATCTATGTAAAGCGTCAGTGCTATCTGTGATAGGTTAATAACCATATGCTTATAAGGGTAATACCACTGTTTTTCAAGTTTATGCACCAACAAATAAAGCCAATGATGAAGAAATTGAAAAATTCTGTCAACTTCTATAGTCTGAAATTGATCAAATATGCAATCAAGAAACAAAAAGAAAGGATCAGTAGTTGAAAAAATATGGTGTTGGTGACAGAAATTATGCTGGAGATAGCATGACAGAATTTTACAAGACCAATGTCTTCTTCATAGCAAATACCTTCTTTCAATATTAACAGAAACTGTACATGTGGACCTCACCAGCAGGAATACATAGGAATCAAATTGCCTACATCTGTGAGAAAAGATGGAGAAGTTCAATATCATCAGCCAAAACAAGGCCGATAGCTGTCAGTGAAACAGACCATCAGTTAGTCATATGCAAGTTCAGGCTGAAGTTTAAGAAAATTACAACAAATTTGTGAGAGCGAAAAGGTTACCTTGAGTATATCCCACCTAAATTTAGACACCATCATAAGAACAGATTTAATGCATTAGACACTAGTAACTGAAGATCAAAAGAGTTGTGGGATGACATCCAAAACATCATACATGAAGAAAGCAAAAAGTCATCGAAAAACAGAAAAGGTCATTAAAAAAAAACAAGAATGAACAAAAAGACCAATGAGGATGTCAGAAGAGACTCTGAAACTTGCTTTCCAAAGCAGAATGCTAAAGAGAATGGAAGAAATGAGGAAATAAAAGAGCTAAGCGGACCATTTCAAAGGGCAGCTGGAAGACAAAGTCAGGTATTACAATGACATGTGCAAAGATCTAGAATTAGAAAACCAAAGAACATGCTTAACATTGAAAGAACAGAAAGAACAGAATTGAAGAAAAATTTCAGGACTAGACTTCCAATAATAAAGAATTTTATGGGTAAAATGTTGAGTGATGCAGGAAGCATCAAAAGAAGATGAAAGGAATACACAGAGTCATTGTACCTAAAAGGATGAATCAATGTCCAACCATTTCAGGAGGTTGCACATGATCAAGAATTGATGGTATTGAAGGAAGAAGTCTAGGATGCACCGAAAGCAACTGGCAAAAAACAAGGTTCTGTTACTCAGGCACAAAAGGACAGTTATTGCATGAGTCCATTATTGTAAAAACTTAAGTAAAGGTTTCCATACTAAAAGAATAATTCTTTGAAGGTTCCCAGGGGCAGGAGGAAAAGGACAGTAATTCACAGTTCAGGGGATAGATACATGTTAACTCAGGGGACAGGGAGGGTAATAACTGTGAGGGGGAGGGGAATACACAAGAAGGGGAGGAGGGTAGAGGAGTGAGGAAGATGGGGAAAGACTTTGGGGGGGTATCCATAGGCTAAACTGAATAGAGGTGGACTATGATGTTTGCACAACCTTGGAATAAAGGGCTCCGTGATAGAGGGACTGAGACACAGGCTGAAGAGGTAAAGGAGAGGAAATAATGTTAAGATGTTTGTTCACAAAAGGACAAATATTGCCTAAGACCATTATTGTAAAAACTTAAGAAAATATGTCCTTACTAAAAGAAGAAAAAAAAATCTCTGTTATCATAGGTTGGGGAGAGGGAACAGCAAGGCACGGCTTAAAGATAGTCACATCATAGCTTGGGTGCAGAGAAGGGTACTATGCAAGGTAGGGGAGGGCAATACACAGGAAAGGGGAGAGGGTGAACGGGCAAGGAAGATAGGGAACATGTAGGTAGGTTTACATGGGATAAATGGGACAGAGGTAAATAGTAATGTATACTCAACCTTGGAACAACAGGGCTTCAGGCATGATCTAAATGAGTTAAAGAGGAGAAATAATATTAAGGTGCTTGATTGTATTATAGATATTGGTTTCCCTTGCCTTCTATTATAAAAGAGACACTTGAGTAGAATAGAAAGTAATTTCAGGAAATATGATTACAGAAAGCTTGTCAGCCTGTCTACAGCCAAGAACTTTTTGGAATACCTAAAAGGGGTTCTAGAACTTGTCCAGTAAAATAGGATTCGTGTGGTGCCTTTGTAGAATATAGGACCTTAGGTGGAATCCTAAACCCCATCCAGAACCTTCTGAGGTGGCACATTCCCACTTGAAATAACATGTAGACCAACCTGGAACTTCTAGAGGAACAGAAGATACTTCTTGAAAGAAAGACTAACAGAAAGGAAAAAAAGAGAAACAGCAGACTGTTTGGTTATTAGAAGAACGAGCAAGCTGTTTGCCTCGGAGCCATCAAGGCAAGCCATAAAATCCCTTCAGGACAAACCCCCTTCAAGACTGAAATTCAAAGAGAACATAAGAGCAGGCCTGTAAGCTCACTGATGACTGTGTTGGTTGTCTTGTGAGTCGAAGTTGGGGAAAGGCAATAATGAAGACATAGGCTGAGCTCAACCCTGAGATGAGAGAGAAGAGGAAGGGCTGGTTTGTCTACGGTTTGAAGAGACCTGCTAACTCCTGAACCCTTGAACATTGTCTTAGCCACTGGGGGCTAGAGCTAAGAGTAAAGCATCCAGCTGATAGGAATTTGGGGGAGATGCACAAGAATGCCCAAACTTGCAGATAGTGCCCATTTGACCTAGCTTGGATGGCTTGAGGATGAGAACCCGACCAGAGGAAGATAAAGAAATTTGATAAAGGAAACAAGTGTAAATTGCTACAACTTGATGAACTTGACTTTTGCTTGTGGATGTAGTAGCACAAAATATAAACCAAGAGGGAAGGAGTCTCCACATCAAAAATCAAGCCTATCCCTTCAGTACACAGAGTGGATAGGGATAGGCAGATGAGACACTGGCTACTAAAATGGGGGGTGCTATAAATGCACAAAGTGGCTGTTTTACAGGTTTTCAAGAGGGTGTTTAGTTTCAGAGTGTGGAGAAGGTAGAATCCCCACTGAATAGTTTTCATCTTGTCTAGATGGGTCTGGTGAAAGGAGATGGGGATATGATTCTTTTGATTCAATAGTGAGTAATTGTAATCATGACTAATTGCAATTGTCATAGCTGTAAAGGTAGAAGTTTATAACAAAAAGGGAGGAATAATTAATCTTACATTCCTGGAACAGAGGACCCTAGGGCCATCAGGAGGGAAGAGCATAATGGGACATGTGACCCTAACCAGAGAAGGGGTGACACCAGAGATGGAGGCAGAGCTGATGGCATGGAGAGATAGAGCAGCTGAGGACTATAGACTCATGGAAAGAGAAAGGCTGTGTGCTGGTGGGCAAGAGGCTGGCTTGCAAAATTTGCCCTTTGGCTGTTTAAACGATTACATATTCCTGTATGTTTTTGTGTGCACCTAAAACAGAACAAAGCAGGAATAGAGGCAAATACTGTTAACTGATGGTGCAGGAAGGGGATTGTAATCATTACAGTGAAACAAAATATGATTGGTTGAGTGCAAAACTAATGTTCTGCCATGTAAACTATCAATCACTTCACAATAGAAGCTTTATATATATAAAAAAATAAATAAAATAAGACTCTGGCATTCTAAGAATAAAAGTTGAAATGTTTGATCAAACTGATGCAGCTCTTTGGGTGCTCATTCGTTTATGCTAAGAATTTGGAAGACAGTTACCAAAATAACTGATTGAAAGACATCCATATTTGTGTCCTAAAAAGAGGTTGCCTAAGGAAATGCAGAAATCATTCAACAGTATCATTAATATCACATGCAAGTAAAGTTCTACTGAAAATAATTGACAAACGGCTACATAGTGCATCAGCATGGAACTGCCAGAAATTCAAGCTGAATTCAGAAAAGGAAGCTGATGTTAGATGGATTTGGACTGAAACCAAATACCAGAAAGATGCTTACTTGTGCAAGGGCATTTGAAAGTGTGGATCATAACAAACTATGGGTACCATTGCAAAGAGTGCATATTCTCGTGAACTTAGCTGTACTGATGAGGAACCTGTATCTAGAACAAGAGACAATTGTTTGAACAGAACAGGGACTACTGAATGGTTCAAAATCAGGCTAGGTGTGTGTCAGGGTTGTATCCTTTCACCGTACTTGTTCATTCTGTATGCTGAGCAAATAATCAGAGAAGCTGGATTATATGAAGAAGAATGTGGCATCAGGATCGGAGAAAGACACATTAACAATCTGCTAGATGGCACAATCTTGCTTGCTGGAATCAAAGAGGACTTGAAACACTTACTGAAGAAGATCAAAGGCTACAGCCTTAATTCAGTACAGATTGCACCTCAATGTAAAGAAAGCAAAAATCCTCATAACTGGACCAATTGGTAACATCATGACAAATGGAAACTACATTTTGTTTGGATTCACAATCAGAGCTCAGGGAAACAGCAGTCAGGAAATCAAAGGATACATTGCATTAAGTAAATCTGTTGCAAAAGACTTATTTAAAGTGTTAAAGAGCAAAGACATTCATTTTAAGACTAAGGGGCACCCTGACCTAATTCTTAATGAATTTAATTGCCTCAGATGCATGTAAAATTTGGACAATTCGTAAAGAAAACAGTGGCGTTGGAGGCCCAGTGTGGTACTGTAGGATAAGAACTGGACTTCGAATTGCAAGGTTGGTAGTTCAGACCCACCAGCCACTCCTCAGAAACCCTGCACGTGATTGTGATGTGTCCTAACTAACATGATGGCATTTTACAACAAGAAGAATCAATGCATATGAATTATGGTGTTGGAGAAGAATATTGAAAGCATCATGGGCTTCCAGAACAAACAAATCTGTCTTGGAAAGAAGTGCAGCCAGATAGTTCCTTAGAGGCAAGGATGGTGACATTAAATCTCTCTTTGGACATGTGATTAGAAGACCAGTCCCTGGAGAAGAACATCATGCTAGGTAAAATGGAGGATCATAGAAGAAGACGACGGCCCCCAGTGCGATGGATTGACACAGTGGATGCTACAATGGACAGAAACATATCAACAATTATGAGGAGGTGGAGGACTCATCAGTGCTTTTTTCTGTTGCACATAGGCTTTCAGAACTGACTTGCACCTAACAACACAACTAGAAAACTTCTTTCATGCTGCTTCTACCATGGGGTTAGTCATGTATTCCACATGAATTTATTTGGAACATATTAGAGGTCAAGGCCTTCTTGACAAATAAATTACTCCTGTCTGTTGATGACTTGGTGGATAACAAGCGTGTAAGAAGATAAATTATTTCGTCTTATAATTGGGATCTCATACAAAGAACAAAGACCTAATGCGATCCTAGATGATGGAGTCACTAATTAAGATAGTGACTAATTAGAAGAAAGTTTTAGAAAAAACTTGAGCTACAACTTGGTAGGCAAAAAGAGAAGAAAGAAAGAATAAAATATCCGTGTCCTTCCTAGTCACTTATTCCTGATCCTTTTGCAATCTGCCTTTAGCCATGTCCAGCCTTTGAAATGCTTGTGTTGACAACCTTGTAGTTACCCAAACAATGACTTCCTGCTTCTCTCTAACAGCTCCCTCTGTTGACTCATGCCTACTTAATAAAGGTCAGAGGTATCATCTGAGTGCTTATTGTGTGCCAGACCTTTTACCAAACACCTTCATCTTCACAACAACCCACATTTAAAGCATAAGGAAATGTGGACAGAAAGGTTAGATACATTTTCTGAGGTCACATGGCTACCAAAGGGCAGAATTAGGGCTCACATCCAAGTCTGTCTGATTCCAGTCCTGGGCCCATAGCTACACTGCCCCTTTTCTTTGTGGCTTTCACTGGGACTGGAGGGTCCCCTTTCTTCAGCTGCTTCTCTCTGATTGCCCTTTCATTTTTCCTCGGCATTCTAAACGTCATCCTTCTTCATGTGTCCATCTTTGACCTTCTCTTCTGTTCATTTGCTCACTCTGTGATTTTGTTCTTTCCGTTACTTCTATCTTCATCTCTCTCTGTAGCTGCTGCTCCAATCCCAGAAGCCACAATCCTGCATTTACAATTTTGTTGTTTTAGGTGCCGTTGAGTCGGGTCCGACCCATGGCAACCCAGTCTAGGGTTTCCAAGGATTATGTGGGTTAATGCGCCAGACTGCAAAGCCATTTCAACGGCAAGGTCAGCAGTTCAAGCTTACCAACTGCTCCTCGGCTACTGTATACAGGGTTGCTATGGGTTGGAACCAACTCGACGGCACTTATCAACAACAACAACAATAATAGCATCTTAAATTCAACTTAACTTCAAAATGGATCATTGTCTTTCCTGAAAACAAATTTCATCTCCTGGACACTTTCTATGAGTCACTCGACTAAAGCGTAG
Organism: Chrysochloris asiatica; assembly: GCF_000296735.1. NCBI lineage: Eukaryota > Metazoa > Chordata > Mammalia > Afrosoricida > Chrysochloridae > Chrysochloris > Chrysochloris asiatica. Next base: position 17,150,489 of record NW_006408547.1, on the reverse strand, counting down.
AGCTAGCCTCTTCTTCCTGACAAGCCGCCTTCTTCTTCCCCATAGCCAATCAACTTATATCTCTGAAATGTCACTTGCATCCATCTCTTCCTTGACATTTGCACTGATAACACGTTCCTTATTACTTGCTATTTCTCACCTGGACCATAATAATGCCTGACTAGACATCCTGACTCTAGTTTATCTCCGCTTCAATCCACCTGTGAGGCATTACCAGCTGTCATTCTGGTGTTCAAGTCAGATTACATCACTTCTCCACTCACAAAACTGTAATACTTCCACATTCTTACTGAGTAAAGTCCAACTTCAACAGTTCAGGGTCCCAGCTTCATACAACTTGAACCTAAACTGCCAGCTTTATCTCCAGTGGCTCATCTGTACAATGTGTGCCTGTGCTACACAGCGGACCACTGGCAGGAACAAATTACACACTCCTTGCTCTTGTCTCCTAGCTCGATCTAATAAACGCGTTCCCACCTTGAAAACGAACCATTCATTATCATCTCTTCTATGAAGGTTTCTCTAAACCACCATTGCTGGCAACACAATTTGGCTCCTAGTGCCTCTGGAAGACAGAGTAGAACTGCTTCATAGAGTTTTTAAGGCAGAGAGTAGAGTCCGTTTCTCCCATGGAATGACTAGTGGGTTTAAACTGTCGAACATTCTGTTAGTACTTAACCACTGTGCCACTGTAACTCATAGAAGCCTTCTCTGTGGTTTTTAAGTGCCGTCGAGTCTGTTCGGACTCATAGGGGCCCTGCATGGACTGGAGTTTCCAAGGAGCAGTGGGTGGGTTTGCACTGCCGACTTTGTGGTTTGAAGTCCAGTGCCTATCCTACAGCGCCACACCAGGAAGTCTTCTCTAAACAGCTCAAAGCATGTTTCAACGATAGCACTACTTTTTGCTCATGGTATTTACCCTTGACTTTGGAGTAGCTGTCTTACTTCTCTATTAAAGAATTTGGTCTTGGAGGGTAAGAGGAATGGCACACTCCAGTCTACCATGAATCTTGACTCTCATGGATGTAAATAGTAGGAAATCTGAATCAAATGAAGCAATTATGACTGTAAGAATAACTATAGTTTACTAATTTGGAGATAATACTTCTAAAAATTTGAGACTATTCCAAAGAAAGTAGGCTCCAGAGAATACTACGTGGTTGCTAAGGAGCAAATACCTTTTGGGGAGTTTAATCTAATGGAGGAGTCCTGGTGTGGCACTGTGGGTTAATGCTTCAGACTGCAAAGCCATTTGAGCTGCAAGGTTGGTGGTTCAAGCTCACTAGTCGCTCCTTGGAAACCCTATACAGGGTCGCTATGGGTTGGAATCGACTCGACGGCACTTGCTAACAACATATGATCTCTCAAAGAATATGACTGTTCGAGTCTTCAAAATAATTTGTTTGTAGATCAACAAATGGTTAGTACAAAGTCAGTTCTGTGCATTTTGATAAATGACTTTTGTGGCCAAGATGGGTAACTTAGCTATACTCTGTTCTGTGTATTTTGGCAGGTCTGTCCTGGAAAGGTATGATTATCCATAGCTTAGATAAATATATCATGTATGTATTCTCCTTTTTCCGTTTTTTGCCTCTTGAATTTAATGAACCTATTCACCGAAAGAACCTTACATGTTTCCTTAGAAGGTTTGACAAATTAATATCTACCATTATGAGAAATCCTCTACCTGAATTCTCTCATCACTGAAAATTATGTTAAAACCCATAATGTGCTCATGCCTTTTTAAAAACATGTGGAGACATTATAAATAATCATTAGAATTTGGGAGTGGTCCCTCCCATAGGTCAAGTTGTTTTAACTGAAGAGGCTATTTATAATCCCCCAAAGTCCACACTTCTTACTCCATTAGCCTGTAAACAAACAAACAAACAAAATTTCCTCACTCAAATAAGTTGGAAGCTTCCTATTCTTACACTACATTTATGATCCCAAAACTCTACTTTGGTGCCATTAAAGTAAATATATAAACAAGCAAGCAAACACAAAGCAGATTTTGTTGTAGTCAAATGCTTTTCCCTTTGTTTGTTCATTCCTTCTTCCTTTCTTTCCCCATCTCTTTCTCCTTATCAAGTCCCAGGGGTGGAGAGTGCAGAGTTAATCTGCTTCACTACTAACAGAAAAGTTGGAAAGGCAAGTTCACACAGAGGCACCAGGTGAGAGAGGTCTGGAGATCTCCTACCCAGACACACTCGGAAGTGCCCTGAGTCAAAGCTGACGTGATGGCACCTGACACAGGTCTGTCCACATCAGTGTTTCCATCAGGTAGAGTTGACCTAGTAGCTGCACTTGGTGGTGGTGTTGTTCTTGTTGTTGTGATGTGCCGTGGAGTCGGTTCCGGCTCATAGCGACCCTACACAGGATTTCTGAGGCTATAAATTTTTATGGGAGCAGACCGCCTCATCTTTCTCCCGCGGAACCACTGCTAGTTTCGAACTGCTGACCTTGTGGCTCGCAGCCCGATTCATAACCACTATGCTACCAGAGCTGCGGTTGGTAGTACCCCGAATATTCTCTTATCCTTATAGCACTTTCTTCACTTGGCTTCCACAACATCATACGTAACTGGTTTTTCCCTTCATATCTGGCTACTAGAGATCCATGGTTAAAGCGCTCAGCTGATAACCCAAAAGTTCAGTGGTTCGAACCCACCAGTTCAGCAGCTCTGAGGTAGAACGATGTGGCATTCTACGTCAATAAAGATTTATAGCCTTGGGAACCTTACAAGGCAGTTCTACACTGTCCTGTGGAGTCCTAGTGTGGGGCTGTAGGACAAGCACTGGACTGTGAACCACAAGATTGGCAGTTCGTATTCACCAACCGATTCTCAGAAACCCTATATACAGTGTTGCTTTGAGTTGAAATTGACTTGACAGCGCTTAATTGACAACAGCACTGTCCTAGAGGGCTGCCAGCAGTCAGACTCTACTTGATGACAATGGGTTGATTTCAGTTGATCTAGCTATTCTTTCTTAGTCTGTTTTGCTTGTTCCTCAAGCCTTAGAAATACATCTTGTCTATCTATGCTTACCTCGTAGCTGCAAATACCATGTAATACCGATGACTCTCCATTTTGTGTCCGAATTCATGTATACTTCCGCTTTCTCGAGTTAGCACTTGGATATTTAATAAGAATTTGAAATTTAATATGTCCAACCCCGCCATTCTGCTACCAAAGCAAACAGTTCCTTTCTGTCCCTGCGGTCTCCCCAGTCACACGGTATGCCAACTCCATTCTCCTCCATGCTTTGGCCAAAAGAGACATTTCTTTTGATTTTCAGTGTTATGGGTAAATTCTATAGGGCTGAAGGAGCTCTGGTAGCGTAGTGGTTATGAATCGGGCTGCGAACCTTAAGATCAGCGGTTCGAAACTACCACCCGCTCCGCGGGAGAAAGATGAGGCTTTCTACTCCTGAAAGGATTTACACCCTCGGAAACCCTGTACAGGGTCGCTATGGGTCGGAACCGACTCGACGGTACTTAACAATAACAACTTTCAAATATAGCCCAAATTTAAGCACTCCCCACCACGCCCACTAGCAGCAAGCTTCTCTTGCCTGAGTTTTGACAACAGCGTCCTTCCTAAGTGATCTAAAACTCTTTTTGTCCTTGCTCCCTTTCAGTTTATTTAGTTATTATTTTTTTTTTTATTAAGAAGTAACTGTGATCTTGTTATAAAAAGTATGTCAGATTTTGTCACAACTTCACTCAGAGCAAAAGTCTTACTGTGACCTAAAATCTTTGATGGTTGGTTACTGGCTGCTTCTCTGATCTTGTCTCTACTTGAAATGACTGTTTCCACAGCCTGGCCTGCTTTTACCCAGGTACCTCTTTTCTTTCCGGCCTTTAGTCAAAGTTAAGGTCACTGCAACACAAACATTTAGTGTCCTCCCCATTTCCCCTCAACAAAGATCACTTGCTATTTCTGTGGCTAATTTCAGAGGCACTGTTGATTTTAGACCTGAAGCCCCCTTGTCTGTCTGTCTAAGGACATTCTTGACCACTGAGGCCAGAAGTGGCAGGGTGTTAATGCCTCTCCTACCTTGTTCAGGAGGACAGTGCCAGGATATGTTCTGCGCAATCTCTCAAACATTGATCACTGATTGTTCACAGGATAACTCACTCATTCATATATACTTCATTGAATTGTTTTGTCTTTCCTTGAGCCACTTCCACACTTTCTCATTGTGTGTCTTAGAATTCCCTTCCAAATCAGTTTTTGTTGTTAGGTGCTGTCAAGTCCACTCTGACTGGTGGTCCTTCTGAGTACAACAGAACCACCTTTCACCATCTTCAAGATGATCGCTGAACTTCATTGTTGTGACCTTTATGTATGTATTCTGAGTGACTTCCAACTTAGAAGGCTCATCTTCTCCCACCATGGTCTCAGCTGTCTAATGGGGATAGCCAGATGATTGCTTTCTCACTAAGAACTTTCCTGAACACTTATTTAAAATGAAGCTACAGTATTGCTTCAGTATTTCATATGCTCTTCTCCTTTCTTACTTTTTTTAGTACTTGACATTCTTTCAAATGCTCTATGTCCTGGTGTGACGCTGTGTGTTAATACTCTGGACTGCAAAGTTGGTTAGAGTCACAAGGTCGGTGGTTCAAGCTCACCAGCTGCTTCTCAGAAACCCTGTACAGGGTTGCTATGGTCAGAACTGACTTGACAGCAATTAACAACAACAATAACAAAGTTGTACTTACTTACGTTGTTTATTTCCTACCAGAATGTAAGCAACGTGGTCAGTAATGTCTGCTTTGTTCTCTATTAGTTGTCCAGTCCCTTGAACAGTACCTGGCGTATAGTTATTGTTATGTGCCATCGAGTCGGTTCTGACCCATAGCAACCCTGTATAGGGTTTCCGAAGGTGTAAATCTTTACGGGAGTAGAAAGCCTCATCTTTCTCCCACGGAGCAGCTGGTAGTTTCGTATAGTAGGTGCTCAATAAATACTTTGTGACTTCTTTGGCAAGTGAAAGCAGGAAGAGGTCTTTTGAAACAGATATAGCATTAGAGAGTTTTGGAGTTGGAAGATTCCTCAGAGATGGCTAACTCTGAGTCCCTTTCCACGGGAGACATATACAGGGTGACATCCTTGAAAGGCCATCCATCATTTCGTCTCTTCCTCAGTGATTCTAGTGACGCTCGCATTTGCGGTTTCATCACACAGCCCATTCCCCTGCTAGCGGCTTTAGATCATTCTATTCAACAACTTTTTCTAAGAGAACATTGAGTTCCATGCAGACATTACTTCTCAAGGGAACCTGACTACACCATCAGTTCCAGGAGTGAGAACTTAGGTCACCTTCCTTGCTACTAATTGGCACAAGAATGGCACGTCAGCAGAAGTTCCTGTGGGGCTTATGGGAAAGGTTTATCTAGTTCTGTTGAGAATTTGAAAGCAACAGTCTGCAGGTGCATGTATGTTTGCCAGGGCGTATCTTTGTCAGCCTATAACTTCAAGATACATCAAGGTGGATGAAGTATAAGTGGATGAATGAATAGAAAGACGGAAAGAACCTGAGATTTGAATGACATCAGTGAACTTCTGACCTTTTTAATCATGAGGCAGACCCCCTCTATGCATCTGTGAACTTAGAATTATCAGAGTCACTCAATTTCCTTATTAATTGGAATGATCAATTTAATTCAGGATTTCTGCCATCTTTGTCTCTCATACTTTGGAGATGTTGTCAGGAGGGACCAGTCCCTGGAGAAGGACTTGATAACGTGGAAGGTCAGTGCAGACAAGAGAGACCCTCAATGAAATGGACTGACACAGTGGCACCAACAATAGGGTCAAGCGTGGCAACGATCGTGAGGACGGTGCAGGACCCCGCAGTCCTTCATTCTGTTGTGTATAGGGCCATTATGAGTTGGAACCAATTCGATAGCATCTAAAACCTCAAGCAGCAGCAACAATGAGATAGACCACATACAACACCCAAGAGGGAAATACTTACTCCCCAGGACTAAGTTTGTAACGATGGACTGCCAGCTGATGTAGCTGACGTGTGTTAGGGAACTCATCTTGACATGCTCTCATTACAATGAGTCCTGACCTCCATTAGCAACTTTGGAATTTTTAAAAATAAATGCTAAGTAGGAATATTGAGGGACCCTCCCTGTTGGTATTTAAAAAACTAACGCCTTAACTTCCAACATTGTAGCACCATGAAAGTCACCACCGTACAAACGAGAAACCAACTGAAACCATCTTACATTATCTTATATCTAATTAAGTACATGGACGTTATTTAAAAAAAAAACAAAAAAAAAAACAAACCACAGTTAAATTTACTTCCAGTCTGCAATGTAAAATTTAGAATAATCTGCTATTTGATACATAAATTTAATTAGTTCTCATTATAAAGTACCAGTTGTCCCTACATTTTGCATTTCATAGTTTAAATCATTTTACCCTTGTTAGCATAGGGTTCCCAGTAGTAACAAAAAAGCATGTTTATTTAAAACAATCCAAGAAGCTCATGGACACAGTCCAAAATATATTTCAAAACTGAAAAGAATGTATTGGACTAGAGTCTACCACCTAAGGAGGTAACTTTGACTTGATTTTATTATCTTCAATCACATCTACATTAACCATATGTGCGGTACTTAATTGCTGCTGAGTTGGCTCTATCTCATGAGGACTTAATATATAACAGAACAAAACACTGCCCAGTCCTATGCCATCTTCCAGCATGATCCTGGACAATGTTGTGTTATGATCAATAAGGTTTTCATTGTGTCATTTTCAGAAGTAGCTCATCAGGCCTACTGAAACATGAGTGACCTTGTTGGTATTGACAGTATCAGTAGCATGTTGTTGTGTTGTTGTTATGTACCATCCAGTCGGTTCCGACCCATAGCGACCCTGTATAGGGTTTCCAACATTATAGCAACATAAAAGCCACCAAAGTATATATATCAAGCCAACTGAAAATGTCTTGGATTATCTTATATTTTAAATACCACTATGAATTTTCCATTTTTTAAAATATGTTGTTGTTGTTAAGTGCCGTCGGTTCCGACCCATAGCGCCCCTGCATAGGGTTTCTGAGGAGCAGCTGGTGAGCTTGAACCACTGACCTTGCCCTTCAAATGACTTTGCAGGCTGGCGCATTAATCCACAGCGCCACACCAGGACTTTATGATATACAAAGCTTCAAATTGGGACACAAAGTTTGACCATAGAAGAGATTGTTTTACATTTGGACTGTAATGAACAGTTCAGTCCTTGTTTGTGGCTGTCCTCAAACTCTGAGACACCTTGTTATTGTTGTTAAGTGCCATCGAGTCGATTCCGACCCTAGTGACACTGTATAGGGTTTCCAAGAAGCAGCCGGTGAGCTTGAACTGACGACCTTTCATTTCAAATGGCTTTGCAATCTGGTGCATGAACCCACAGCGCCACACCAGGCCTCCTTAAAACATCACGCTTTTCCATAAATGAATGGAAACAAACCAGCTTGTTCAGGAAATGTGAGTTATTTGCATATGTTTTCCAAGCATTGCTGAAAAAGAAGAAAGAAATGAAAAGAAAAGAAAAAAAAAAAATAGACCTATGAATGAGGTGATAGATTTGCAGCAAAATGCTAGGAAGCTCTCTCAACTATTTATAAGACAGCTCTTCACAATCCTTGGGAGGGGCGGGGGCCAGCTACTACGTTTTAAAGAGCAGATTAAAGTGTGTGTTCTATAGAACAAGGCCAGTTCAAGGAGGAGCGTGGGTCTAGGGCAGACTTGGGAAAGTTTTAATCATTGAACTATGCAGAACAACTGTGGTTGTGGCGGGAAGCAGCAGAACCAAGCTAGCCTACAGGCATTCCTGATCTGAGGAAAACACTTTAATTAATATGTAAAACAGTAGTGGGAAGAAAAGTGAAGGTTAATTTCCAAACCACATCACAACCAGTGGTATTCAGGTTTTGAAACGTTGGGAAACTTATAGGTGTTCCTGTTTAAAGGCATAGAGGTGCTTTTGTGTGTGATCACCTTCTAAGGTACTCAAAAGTCTTTTATACGCCCCCCTTCCCCCCAACACACAACAGTAGTATCCCTCTTTCTGTGCTTAAAAAAAAAAAAAATCCGTTGCCATTGACTGGCAGGCTGTTGTTTTTAATTTGCAATGTGCCCTCCATTTGTGAAACCACTGAAGGGCTCACAGAGACTGGAAGGCAGTTGTTTGGGACCAGCCTTAGGAACACTTATGAAAGGGAGAGAGCAGTTCATTTTCCTTTCTGCTTTCCTGTTGCCTCCTTTGTTCCTGCTGTCTGTCGGCTACCTTTTGGAATTTTTGAAACAGTTTATCTTAGGTTGTTCAGGAAACTGTTTTGTACTCGCCTGAGGTAAGGCTGTAGTTCATTTCCTGGGCTGGGGTCTCAAATCCTGACCTGAACAGAGTGTATCAAATTCCCACTGTGCCAAGGATCAAAGGCTGCTGAAAACAGTAGATTCTCTGAGGTAAGACATGTGAAGAAACGGGTGTCTTTGCCTAGGATTAAACGGAAGCAACTTCAGTCAGAGCATGAACAATTAATCCAGTTAGAGATCACGTGCAGATAGCTCCCTACAGATGTGCCAACATGAGAGCGTGTACTTGCCTGTGACGTGTGTGGTTGTGTGTGTTTCCTGGCTCCCTCTTCAATGTCCCCTGGATAACTTCAAAGCAACGTATCTGTAAACTAAATAGGAGAATTCAGAAGCATGGGAATACTACTGTATTCTTCCTGTTCCTTATTATTCAATAAAACACTAAGTCTTAGCCATCCAACCACCAAAAAGTATCTCCAGAAGAGAGTTACTTTATTTATTTTTTTTTGAGTCATAACCTCTGCCTTTGAGAATCTAGGATAACTCTCCCCAGGAAGAAAAGCATATTTACACATATATGCAAAATTTGCATACACATTCACAGTGCTCACCCCCCCACACACTCACAGCCCCCGCCCCCCCTTCTAGCCCAGATAAGAGTTCCACAGTAGAATTGGTCCCTCTGTTCCATTTCTATTGCGAATGCCTCTTGCCTGGAGACTTACTATAACTTCCTGGCTGGTCTCCCAGTCTCTAGCATTGATTTCCGTCCCAACTACCCAGGCTGGCCACAGTTGTCTTACTTCATCCCTCACTGGGAGTCCTGAAATGGCCTTTAGTCCAAACACGTTACGTTGCCATTCAAGGTGGTGTGAGTCTGTTGTCTCCTGCTATAGGTATTTGTATTTCTGTTGTTAGGTGCTACCATGATTATTCTGAGTCAAAGCCGACCCTATGTGGCATACAGAAACCACAGGGTTTTCTTGTCTATAATCTTAATGGAAGCAAATCACCCCATCTTTCTCTCATGGAACCTCTGGGTGGATTGAATCACCAATCTTTTCAGTTAGCAGTCAAGTGCTTAAACCATTAGCACCACCAGGGATTTTTGCGCAAGGCAGACCTCTTTCTTGTGTTTTCCCGAAGAAACCTTACTCATTTTATCTTTCTGCTTCTCTCAACACAAGTTGGTGACTCTTTATAAGGCTCCGCCCCCTGCTTTACATGAATCCCTCTATTGGTCCTTCAAGTTACAGGCCAGTGTGCTCTGGCCAACATCCCTTGTATCTATTGGTAGTTGGATTTTATGCCTCCCCCGGTGCGTTTATAGTACGCTGCGTGTGTCTCCCCTAGCATACTCAACGCACTTTGTTACTATTAACTGAGTTGTCTCTTGGACTTGACTGTGAGTTTTTCCAATCAGAATCTATGTCTTTATTTCTATATTTCTCAGTACAGTGGCAACACCATGATTTCTATATAGGAGGAGGTTGTTGGAAGTTGGTGATTCAGATAGGGCACAGGTTATTACGCTATTTTGTACCAGGCACAATGTTCTTATGTGCATTAAGTATACATTTGGGGTGGCTTGAGTTGTTGATGGAGATTATGGAGATTGGGAGATAAAGCCCCACCATACAACTATACCACTGGGAGTTACGACTGTCCCTGTACGTAGTCACTTGCCTAACATGTAACAGGTGCCCATTAAATATTTGTTGGATGAACAGATTAATGACTAGAGACATGTAGTCAGAGGTGTGGGTGAATAGAGCAAAAGACGCCAGTAGTCAGAAGTCAGGGACCCCAACCCCACTTCTGTACTCATGCTGTCTAGCCTTTGACATCCCTCTTTCTCTTTCACAAATACTTCAAATACTCACATAGATCTGCACCCAGAAGTCTTCTCACTTCTGGTTTTTCCAATGTGTTGCTTCATTTGTTGTTGTTTTTTGGTGCCATCGAGTCATTTCCGACTAATAGCGACTCTCTGAACACCACTGTCCAGTAGCGCGCCGTCCTCACAATTGTTCCTATGTTTGAACCCGTTGCTTATGCCACTTTGTGAATCCATCTTGTTGGGGGTCTTTCTCTTTTTTGTTGACTCTCCACTTTACCAAGCATGATATCCTTCTCCGGTGACTGGTCCCTTCTGATAACTTATCTGAAGTATGAGAAACAAAGTCTGGCCTTCCTGGCTTCTAAGGGGACATTCTGGTTGTACTTCTTCGAAGACAAATTTGTTTGGCAGTCTGTGGTACTTTCAGTATTCTTCTCCAACACCATAATTCAAATGCATTGATACTTCTACACTGATACTTCCTTATTCATTGTCCAACTTTCACTTGCCTACGTGGTGATTGAAAATATGATGGCTTGGGTCAGGCGCACCTTAGTCCTAGAACTGACAACTTTGCTCATTAACACTTTACAGAGATCTTGTGCAGCAGATTTGCCTACTGCAATACATTAATTGATTTTTTTTGACAGCTGTTTCCATGAATGCTGATTGTGGATCCAAACAAAACAAAGCCCTTGACAATTTCAATCTTTTCTCCATTTATCATGATATTATTTATTGATCCAGTTGTAAAAATTTTTCTTTATATTGAGGTACAATCCATATAAAGGATATAGTCTTTGATCTTCATCAGTCAGTATTTTAAGTCCTCTTCACTTTCAGTAATCAAGGTTGTATCATCTGCATATTGAAGATTGTTGTCTTCCTCTAATCCTGATGCCAAGTTCTTCATATAATACAGCTTCTCAGATTACTTACTCAACATATGGACTGAATAAGTACGGTGAGAGGATACAACCCTGTCATATACCTTTCCTCGTTTAAAACCATTAAGAATCCTCTCATTCTGTTCTAAAAAGTGCCTCTTTTTCTACGTACAGGTTTTTTTTTAATGAGCACAATGAAGTGTTCTGGGATAACCATTCTTTGCAATGTTATCCATAGTTTGTTATGATCCACAAAACCGAAATTCTTTGCATAGGCAATAGAGCCCAAGTCAACTAAACATATTTCTGGCATTTCTCTGCTGTCAGCCAAGATCCATCTGATGTCAGCAATAATACGCCTCGTTCCACATCCCTTTCTGAATCTGGCTTGAGTTTCGGGCAGCTCTGTGTTAATGCATTGCTGCAATAGTTTTGAATTATCTTAAGCAAAATAGAACTTGCATGTGATAAGACGGATATTGTTTGATGACTCCCACAATCCTTTGGGTCGCCTCTCTTTGGAATGGGCATAAATACAGATCTCTTCCAATTGGTTAATAGGCAGCTGCCTTCCCAATTTACTAGCAGAGATGAGTTAGTATCTCCAGGGCTGCATCTGTTAGTTGAAAGATTTCAGTTTGTATCCAGTCAATTCCCAGAGTTTTGCCAGTGCCTTCAGGGTAGCTTGGATTTCTTCCTTCAGTACTATCAGTTCTTACTCCTGTAGCTACCTCTTTAAATTGTTGAACACCGACCTTTTTCTTTTTGGTACAGTGGCTCCGTGTAAAAACAAAAACAAAAAATGCTATCAATTTTTGATGCTTTCTGCATCCTTCAGTATTTTGTCCACGAATTCCTTCAAGATTGAAGGTTTGAATTTTTTCCTTTAGATCTTCAAGTTGAGAAATGCTGACTGTGTTCTTCCCTTTTGTTTTTCTAACTCCACGTCTCTTTGTACATTTTATTATAATGGTCTGTCCTCTTGAGCTGCTTTTTGAAATTTTCTGCTGAGCTCTTTAACATTCTCATCTCTTCCATTCACTTTTTCTTCTCTACACTCAAGAACAAGTTTCAGAGTCTCTTGTGACATTCATTTTTGTGTTTTCTTTCTTTCCTATCCTTTTAGTGACCTTTTATTTTCTTCCTATATGATCTTCTTGATGCCATCCCACAACTCTTTTTATTTTCAGTCATTGGTGACTAATGCATCAAATCTGTTCTTGAGATGGTCTCTGAATTCTGGTGAGTCATATTGTGATCTCTAATTCAAGCGCATATTTTGGCTCTCATGAATTTGTCTTACTTTTCTTCAGCTTTAGCCTGAACTTGCATATGAGTGATTGATGGTCTGTTCCACAGTTTGCCCCTGGCCTTGTTTTGACTGATGATATGAGGTTTTCAGATATGAGGTTTTCATTCATACATCATCAGATGTAGTCAGTTTGATTCTTGAGTATTCCATCAGTTAGGTCCATGTGTACTGTTATGGTTGTTAAAATTTATCAAGTCAGTTCTGATGCATAGCCACCCTGAATTGGGGTCCCAAGGAGAGGCTGGTGGGTTTGAAAGTTTCAACAGTCCAGTGCTTATCCTACAGTGCCACACCGGGACTCCTATATAGGTATGTTTTTGTTAAGTGCTATTGAGTCCATTCTGACTCCGAGTGACCCTGTGTAGGGTTTCCGAGGACCAGCTAGTAAGTTTGAACCACTGACTAGTGATTCAAACTGACCTTGCAGTCCAGTGCTTAACCTACAGTGCCATAACAGGACTCCTATAGTTATCTTTTCTGTTATTTAAAAAAGGTATATGCAATGAACACGTTGTTGGCCTTGCAAAATTTTATCAAGAGATCTCCAACATGATTTCTATCAGTAAGGTCTTATTTTCCAACTACTGATTCTTCCTCTGTTTCCAACTTTCACATTCCAATCACCAGTAATTATCAATGTGTCTTGATTGCATCCTTGATCAATTTCAAACTGAAGAAATTGGTGAAATTCTTTAATTTCACCATTACTGGCTTTACCGGTTAGAGTGTATATTTGAATTATGGTGGCATTAACTGGTTGGTTTTCCCTTGTAGGTGTACTTATATTTCAAGATAGATTTGACATGTTATTTTTGACTATGAATGTGACACCATTCCTCTATGATTTGCTATTCCTGGCTCAGTTAACCAGTCTGATTCAAAATGGCCTAGTACCAGTCAATTTCAGCTCACTAATGCTGAGAATAAGGAGCGCTGGTAGTGTATAGTGGTTATGAGTTGGGCTACTTACCTCAAGGTCAGCAGTTCCAAACTTCCAGTTCTTCCGCAGGAGAAAGATGGAGCTTTCTGCTCAAGTAAAGATGTTCACCCTCAGAAACCCTATGCAGGGTCACTATGGGTCAGAACCGACTCCACAGCATACCACAACCAATGTCTAGGACATTGATCTTTATGTGTTCCATTTAAGTTTTAACAATTTCCAATTTTGTAATATTCATACATCATACATTCAATTTTCTGATTATTAGTGGATTAGTTGCATCAGGTTCTTCTCATTGAGTTAACCCCCTAGGCACATGATAGTCCATTCATATCATTATGGTTAACTGTTTTTAAGGAGACAGCTCTTCCCCAGTCCTATTTTGAATGCCCTCCTACCTGAGGGGCTCATCTTCTGGCACTATATCTGACAATGTTTCACTGCTCTTCCTAAGGTTTTCTCCTTCCAGCACTCCATTTGACGTGCTCTGCTGATATTCACAAGGTTTTCAGTGACTAACCTTTCAGAAGTGGTCTGCTTCTCTTTCTTCCAAGTCCGTTTGAGTCTGGAAGCTCCACTGAAATCTATCCACCATGGGAGACCCTGTTGATATTTACAGTACCAGTCTCATAGATAGAGCAAAACAGCAACATGTAAGCCACCACAGCAAAACAAACTGGCAGATGAGTGTGAGTTTTGCTTTGTGATTGATCCTGTGTCTCCTGCTTTTCCATCTGTTTGTACTCGCTTCTATCACTCATATCTATTTATAAACAGAAGAAATGGCCACTCTTAAAACAAGCCTCCATCACACCTCTACTTCACTTACTCGCCCTTCCCCTCCCTACTCTTCATTGCCAAGGTGTCTGTCCTTCCAGGATACTTGCCTGTAGTATCTACATATTCACATTTCAACTTTAGTGGAATTCCTATCTCCACCCTTCTTCTGTGAAAGTCTGATGGTCTCCTTATTTGGTAGACCCAAAGAGCACTTCTAAGTCTACAGTCTTTGTCACCTTGGAAGTGTTTAAAACCACTGACCATATTCTGTTTCTCTTGGAAGTACTTAACGTTATCTTCCATATCTGTACTCTTATCCTTCGTTTTGTGTGTTCTCTCTCATT
>NW_006408547.1:17134952-17135501 GCF_000296735.1 Chrysochloris asiatica | reverse complement strand
TGTAATAACTCCCTGCCTTGTTCCAAAATGTCTACCTTTGCATTTCCAACCCTCATAATCCGTCCTGATAAGCATTATTCACTACAGTATCACGGGATCTCTCATTATCTTTTTATTTTTAAGTTTTTATTGTGAATTGAGTGAAAATGTACAGGGCAGATCATCAATTATACATTCAGTGACTCATACACTTTGTTTTGTTACAAAGATTATAATCCCCTCCATGTACCATCAGTTAACAGTATTTCTCTCTATTCATTTTAGCTCTTTTTTTTTGTAACACTAAGGCATAATAATAATTTAAATCACCAAAGGGCGCATTATGTAAACCTACCTCCAGGCTGCCAGCTCTCAGTCCCTCTAATTCCATGAATTTCGAGTCCTCAGTTGCTCCTTCTCTGGTGACACTGCTTTTCTGGATAGGGTCCTGTATTTTGCTTGTGTTTTTCTCCTCTAATGGTCCTAGGGTCCTCTGTTTCTGGACTGTAAGATTAACCACTCCCCTCTTTTTGTTACAAAACTTCTACCTTTACAATTGTGACAGACACA
>NW_006408547.1:17102164-17134106 GCF_000296735.1 Chrysochloris asiatica | reverse complement strand
ATTTCTTCATTGCTGCCTTTCCCTCTCTTGCACTCACCAGTAGACCAATGTGGTCACCAGCATGCTTACATATCTGTTCATGTGTTCCCTCTGAATTTCAGTCTCAGATGGGGGTTTGTCCTGAAGAGACTTAATTGCTTGCCTTGATGGCTTCCCAGCGAACAACTTGGTTATTTTGTAGTAGCCAGTCATACTGACATTTTTGTTTTGGGTTTTTCCTGCTGATCTTTCTTTGAAAATGTATCTTCTGTTGCTCTAGTTGTTCCAGGCTGGTCTGCTTGTCTTTTTTGGTGGGAATGTCCCACCTCAGAGGGTTCTGGATGGGGCCCAGGATTCCATCTCAGGTCCTATACTCTGTAAAGGCTCCGCAAGAGGCCTATGTCACTCGGCAAGTTCTAGAACCCCTTTTAAGAGGCCTATGTCACTCGGCAAGTTCTAGAACCCCTTTTAGGAATTCCAATCAGTTCTCTCACATTATTTTATTTGGCCATTCATTCTTAGCAAAAGTAACGGTACATAAAAATATTTTATTCTCAACAGTTCTCTCTTCTTTGCAAGAGTTTTATGTTGTTTCAAATAGTTTATTCTTGACTACTAATTTAAAGGTTGACACTTTGGCCCCCACCCAGAGGTCTCATGTTAGAAAGATTTGGAGATCTGCTTCTTTAAATATTACAACCAAGAAAGGCCCATGAAGCAGTTCTGCCCTGATACATATGGGGTTGTTTTGTGTTGGAATCGACTCCATGGCAATAGGCTTGGGTTTTGGTTTTAGCCAATGGCCCAAATCTACACTTCTAGATCTGTGTACTTCTTTGTGTCCTTTACTTTCATTACTAATTTCTATCTACTTAAATCCCTTATATAAATGGCAGAAAATGTTTACTTGAACATACATTAGACTCATCTCAAGGGGCTTGTTAAAATAGGTTGCTGAGCCCTGCCCCCGGGGTTTCTAATTCAGTGGTTCTAAAGTGGGTTGAGAATTTACATTTCTAAGGTCGCTGTGAGTTGGAACTGACACAAAGGCACTTAACAGCAACACAACACAATAAGCAGAGGTGATGCTGCTCTTCTGGGGGGGGGGGTGTCACTGACCCAGTTTCAGGCACAGCTGGATCCATCTGTTCAAGCAATACTGTCAAGAATCCGTTTCTCTCTTTATACATCCATTGTTATTCTATGTGTTGCATTGGTCTTCATTCTGAGGGCCCCCAAAAGTTACAGCCTCCTTACATTTAGTAATTACAACATGCATATGAATCACCGCCCCCACCTCCAGAAACCCAGTGACTGGGGCTCTATCTAGATCACCTGTGCATTCCTGAAGTAGTCACTTGGGGTGACCCATTATGGGGTATCCTGATTGACCTGTCTGAATCTTTTGGGAGCCTATGGTGAGCAGGTGTACTTCTCGACTGAAAACTCCATGTCCCAACCCACATGCAAAAATCCCATCTAAAGGGAGGAATGTAAAGCTCAATTATTTATGTTAGGACTGGTTTTAACTCACCTTCATATTGATGAGGGAGCTACAAAAAGTTCATGGGAAAACTGCATTAAAAGAGAATTGAATGTTTCCATGAGATTTTTGAAGCCTTCTCATTTATATAGGAACCCTGGTGGGGCAATGGCAAGTTTGTCTTATAAAGACTCCAGCTCAAGAAACCCTATGGGTCAGTTCTACTCTGTCACATGGCGTCACTTGTTGTTAAGTGTGGTAGTCATTTCCAACTCAAAGCAACCCTGTATAGGATTTCTGAGGAGCAGCTGGTGAGTTTGAACTGCTGACCTTGTGGTTCATGGTGACCTTGTGGTCCAGTGCTTATCCTCCAGTACCTTGGGGGAGTCACTAGCAATAGAATTAATACTTAATACAATAGCACATAGCTATGTATATAGTTGTTGTTAAGTACTGTCAAGTTGGTTCCGACTCATACCAACTCTGTATAAGGTTTCTGAGAAGCGATTGTTGGACTTGAACCGCTGATTTTAGATTTAGCAATCCAGTTCTTATCCTACAGATCCACACCACTCCTAGTGACCCTGTATATGGTTTCCAATGAGTAGCTGGTGGGTTTGAACTGTAGCCCTTCTGGTTCGCAGTCAAGTTCTGATCCTACAGCACTACACCAGAACTCCGTGATATTCATACACATAAATATACACATATGTATGATTGATATATATATATATATGGAGCTCTGGCAGTGTAGTGGTTACGAGTCAGGCTGTAACCTCAAAGTCAGCAGTTTGAAACTATGAGCCGCTTTGAGGGAGAAAGATGAAGCTTTCTGCTCCCGCAGAGATTTACAGCCTCGGAAACCCTACACAGGGTCAAAATGAGTCAGAACCGACTCCACAGCACATCACCACCAACACCACCATGAGTTGGAATTGGTTGATGGCAATGTGTTTGCTTTGTTTTCAGTTTCTTACGTACCAGGCAATATAACCAATGTGTTAGCCTTTCAGTTTTACAAATGAGGAAGCTAAGTCTTAGCGAGACCAACACTTACTCTAAGATTATATAGCAGTGCCCAGCATGGCAGAGGCAACATTCCGGTTCAGGTCTGTCTGACTGATGCCAAAGTCAGTGAATGGCGACCTTCTGTTGAGTGTACCCTGTTCTTTCAGCTCTCTTCAGACCTGGATTAGATTTCTCCCATGAAGAGAACCGGGCAACATTAAGTTGTTGATGTTGTTGTTATTTTTAAATTGGATTACATATAAATTCCCTCTCACTCCAATATTCAGTGAGATTTTTGGCAGTCAAAGATGATCCCTTGCCTAATTGTTGCCATGGGTGATTTTCTCAAATCACTGCTCCGGGCCCAGGGCCATCACACCGATTCACCACACTTAAGAGATGCCTTTGTTAGTGGAAAGGTAACCTCAGGTAATCCACTTATTGACCTACCTCTGATTTTAAGCACCAATTTAATTTCAGAGGTTACATAAGAAAAAAATTGACCCTTGTGTTTTCTTGTAGAGTGTGGTAAGAGAGCAGCTTAGTGAGAGATGAGCCAAATTCTATCTTGGTCCCAATCTTTTCCAAGCATGCTTTCATAGAACAAGAGCTTCTGATCGAAACACACAAGACTTAGAATATCTTGAAGATTAACATTGTTGTTGTTGTTAAGTGCCGTTGAATCAGTTCTGAACCATTGCGACCCTGTATAGGGTTTCCAAGGGAGTGACTGGTGAGCTTGAACTGCTGACCTTGCAGTTCAAACTGACTTTGCAGTCCATCACATTAACCCACAGCGCCACACTAGGTTTAAATCATGAACAGTCCCTATTGCAAGCTACAGAAAGCTATCAGCATTATTTCCTTTCTTGACAGATATATTATTTGATTAACATTTCAGTGGTGTCTAAAAGTAAAAAATAATTACTCATTTGTGGACCCTACATAATTATATGAATTGATGCATTTAAGTTACAGTTTTGGAGGAGAATATTGAAAGTGCCATGGGTTGCCAAAAGAACAAACAGATCTGTGCTGGAAGAAGTGCAGCCAGAGTGCTCCTTGGAAGTCAGGATGGCCAGACTTTGTCTCTAACACTTCGGACATATTATCAGGAGGGTCCAGTCCCTGGAGAAGGACATCATACTTGGTAAAGGGGAGGGTCAGAGAAAAGGGGGAAGACCCCCAATGAGATGGATTGACACAGGGGCAGCAGCGATGAGCTGAAGCGTTGCGACAATTGTGAGGATGGTGCAGAATCAGACAGTGTTTCATTCTGTTGTGCAGAGGGTCCATATGACAGCTAACAACCACAACAGCACATGATGCTATAGAAGCCCTAGGGACTCAGCGGTTAAGCTCTTGACAGCTAGCTTGTGTTTCACACCCCGCAGCAGTTCCATGTCAGAATAGACGTGGAGATCTACACCCACAAAGATTACAGCTTCACAAACCACATGGGGCAGTTCTGTGGTATCCTCCAGGGTCACTATGACTCGGTATCAACTTGACACATCATTTTATACTGCAACCCTCCTATCTCCTTTGTCTGGTATATTGCTCTGAACCAAGTGCTCCCCTAATGAACTAAAACACTTGAGAATAAACACAATGATCACATTTCCATTGGCACTAATCAAAGCTCCTGAAAAATGTAAGATTAATTGAAAAGTATATCGAATTTAAGGAGAAGACAAACATAAATCTTTGGCTATACAAAACCATTAAGGAAACAAAACATCTCTCCAAGGAGATCCAAGATAGCTTCGCTTTAAACCTAGTGCTGGGTCTTTGTGACTTGAGAGAGACAAGGCTTTTCTTTGACCTGAAAACAGTTTACTGAGTAATGGTCACATTGGATGAGATCTCATTAGGAAGGTTTTATTAGACTCTCCCAGGAGCAGGTCAAAGCATGAATGATCAAACCATTTTGTCTGGTCACCTTTCTTACTTTCTTGTTTTTCCTTTTCTGTGAACTGTGATGTGTACTACCCCGTCCTCGGGGAGGGTAACAAGTCCATCACCATTTGACTGGGTGTTGAATTTAAGGAGGCCTGGAGGTGAAAATAGGAAACCTTGTGATTAAATTCTGCCTATTAATGAAAGTTCACCTCAATCAAAGCCCAATTAGCTCTACTTTATATAAATAAAATATTATGCCTGGAGGTAGGAGGGAGGTTTTATATTATATACTGGTGTGGCGCTGTGGGTTAATGTGTCAGACTGCAAAGCCGTTTGAACTGCAAGGTTAGCAGTTCAAGCTCACCAGTCACTCCTCGAAAACCCTATATAGGGTCGCTATGGGTCGGAACCAACTCAATGGCACTTAACAACAACAAATCTTCATTAATCAGAAAGTTTGCTGTTCACGATTGAGGTTATAAATAACTTTAGAAAACAGCCATTCCTGTGCATACTATTTTTCCAGTCAAGGAAATAGTCTTACTTTGGTAAGACAGATCTCTTGTCTCTAGTAAGCAACTGGCTATAAAATCTGTCATTGAAAACTCTGTGGAGCACAGTTCCACTCTGACACACATGAGGCTGCAATGAGTCAGCATTATTAGATGGCAACTAGTTTGGTATTTAGTGTTTTTACTTTTTAAAAGTTTACAAAATTCGGCATATTTAGATTGGCTAAGTCACCACTGGAAGGTGCCCACTGCCCAGATTTATAATGATGAATATTGTATGATTTTTATACTTGTAGAATTATTATAGTTTCCTCAGTCACAGGTCAAATATGTTATCACTGTAAAGACTGTTTTGGAGCCAATATAGTTATTGACTGGACCTGCAAATGCGGTGGCTAAGGTGGTTTGCCATGTTCAAAATTCAAGGCTACAGGAATGCAGGAAATGTTGACATTGAAGCCTTTGTCTTTTGTTTGACAGTTATCATGAACGCTGGAAAATGTGAGCCACTAAATATTTTGGTTTGTTTCAATCAAGCAGTGGTTGTGACCTAGTTTGACAGTTATTCAGGATGTTCAGTAAGGTTATTTTTCTTTTAGATTATCTTATCAACCAAGCAGATTCATCCATGCAGCCATCTGCTCAGTTTTGCAGCCCTCAGCTGTTCTTGGAGCTGGAAAGAAAAAAAAAAAATTCTACTGTGGGGGAAAAAAATCAATGTACTTCTGTCCTATAGATATAGATTTAATGTGTCACAGAAGTAGATGGTATAGAAATATCTAAATTGATAACACTGATCGTATCTTCATTTGACTGAGAGATCTCAAGGTAAATAAAACAGGGCTCAGTTTAAGGTCAGTCTGGTTTTTTAGATTTTTTTTTTTTCAAATGATAAATTCAGTACTTTGAGAAAGTAATATGATAACACCATAGCAATTTTCATGTTGAAAAACTGCTTAGAGGCAGGCATCTTTCATTTTGGTAACATTTTTTTCAGATTATTTCGCTGGTGCTTTTGAAACTAGTTTTGTTTGTCGTTACAAAAAAAATAAAAGCTATGCATTTGGCTCTGATTGGGGTTCAGCAAATGAGTGCAGTTTGTTCTGTTTTTGATTGGAGGTTCTGTTTGGTAGAAGTCCTTGGAGTAGATTCCGTGTTTGTGAACAGGGCCCACTTTCATCTGACCATGTCAACAACTGGAAAAGCTGGACTGGCAGCCTGCCCCCTTAATTGCCCCCAGAGCATTTGCATTCATACCCACTACAGCATAAAAGGCTGCATTCGTACCTAGAGAAGAGATTCTCTAGCCTACATTTTCAGGGGTGAGTCAAAGGATAGAGACATAGAAGTAGCAGTTTGTGGATAAATATCAAAATCAAGACACCTGAATTCTGTTCCCAACACTAGCAGACCTGCTGACTCAATCTAGGTCAAGTCACACACCTACCATGGACTCTGTTTGCCATGCTAAAAATGTGGAGGCTAAAACGCTGCCTGGGAGCTCTCTAAAGTGATGAGACATGCATTGTTGTTGTTAAGTGGCATCGAGTGGATTTCAACTCACAGAGACCCTGTACAAGGTTTCCAAGGAGCAGCTGGTGAGTTTGAACTGCCAGCCTTATGGTTAAACCAACCTTGTGGTGCATCAACCTCTCATGGGCCAGGCAACGCATTGAACCCTTTCATATACATCAGTTGTTGTTGTTAAGTGCCGTTGAGTCTATTCCAACCCATAGCGAGCCTATACAGGGTTTCCGAGGAGTAGCTGAGAGACATCATATTTGAAAGTAATACGGCAATACGTGGGTATCAGTGTGCCACTAAGTCTATCCTGAATCATAGCAAGCCCGTACATGATTTCCAAGGCTGTAAACCTTTGGGAAAGCAGAAATCCTTGTCTTTCCCCTTGGAGCAACTGGGTGATTCACTTTGTTGACCTTTGTGTCAGCAGCCCAGTGTGTGATCCACTATGCTACCGGGCTCCTTTCGTTCATTAGTAGCAGAGTGAATTCACGTACCTTTTGGCTCCCAAGCTCTTCTGCTTTCTGCATTATAGCATCCATAAATACAAGTGCGGTTGTTGTTGAGGGCCATTCAGTCTGTTCTGACTCATAGTGACCCTGGGTAATATTTCCAAGAGTGGCTGGTGGAGTTCAACTGTCAACCTTTCCTGTACCAGTGCAGTGCTTAGTACACACCAGGTTGTCGGTAGTGTATACATTGTAAGCGTCAGTACTTACACAGCTGAAACATCTGTGAAGAGCTCTTGTGAATAAGCATGTATTAATATTATGGTTAATCCCAAACCACAGCAGCACCTTTTGTATACTGAATATGCTATATTCTAGGCTAAGCAATATTTCCTTGTAGCGTAGTGGTTACGAATCGGGTTGCGAACTGCAAGGTCAGCAGTTCGAAACTACCAGCGGTTCCGTGGGAGAAAGATGAGGCGTTCTGCTCCTGTAAAGATTAACAGCCTCGGAAACCCTGTACAGGGTCGCTATGAGTCGGAACCGACTCCACGGCATATAACAACATGATCATTATATCTAGTAAACTTTATATATATTTTCAAACAGTTTTCCTTATCATCACCCCTGCTCCAAGAATGGCCATATCTAGTCTTGGTGTGGTGCCGTAGGATAAGCACTCAACCTCAAGGTGGGTGTGAACTATAATACTGGCAGTTCAAACTCACCCGCCGCTCCTGAGAAACCCTACACGGGGCCACTATGAATCAGAACTGACTCTACACAACTTAAGAACAACAACAACAACAACAGATAAAATATAGACTCTGGAACATTTTTCTTTTCACAAGAAGTAGGTAAGCTCATGGAGCTAGAGGAAATGATACATTCTCAAGTATTTCATTGAACGCCCTTGACTTCATTGAAGTGGATAAGACACATCAGTGTTCACGCAGAAGGGTAAACCTTGGGATTCAGTGAGTGGCTGCGGCATAGTCTAAAATTTATCTCAGTGTAGAATTTTCATGTACTTAGGATCAGTAAAAACCAAACATGCAACAGGAATAAACTGCTGGTGCAGAAAATGAATAGAATAAATACCTGAAGTCTTCCCAGCAGCTGCGACTGTTAATTTCAGTGTGGAGTAAAACTCAGAATGTTGCTTTAGGTTTCTGCTTGTTTGATTTTTAATTTAGGAACGTTGTTTTCTATTTAATCTTCATTTTCTGTACTTTGTTGTTTATACTCCTAGAAATTTCCATTTGTGTTTACCCCACTTTCATTTCACATACATCTTCTTTGCTGTGTCTCAGTAGATCATTACAGTGGCCCTTTAAGTGAATAAAATGGTCCCCCTGCACTGTGGAATAGGTGAACAACCTTTTGAAATAAACGCATACTCTGGTGCAATGCAGCCAGAAAAAAACAAATGAATGGACAGCCCAATCAAAAATGATCAGCTCAACTGAGGTACACCTGCCAAATCAAGGCTGCCACGGCAGCAACGTTTGTATGCATTTTCCTAAGTGACTTATATAAAATATTGAGGCTATGTGCATCTGTAAGTAGCCACTACTATAATACTTTAATAGTTTAAGTGCCTTGTTTTTTTTTTGTTTTTTTTTTTTACTTCCTGAAATGGAGAAATCAGAGACTAGGGTTTATAGATTAAAAAACGAGAAACCAAATCAAGCAGTGGTGTATTCTTTAAAGTAAACAGAGCAAAGGCTATCTGCGGCAGATGTAACCAAAAGTTTGCTCTATGCAGACAAAAAGGAGATTATGAAAACAAACATTTCTTCCACTGAAATAATTATCTTTAATTACTGATTCAGGAACTGCATTTAATGGTTTTCATTTCCACAAATATTTCAGGATAAATGATGCTGGCAAATACTAACAAGAAAGCTGAAATGATTGGTTTATAGGGATTTTTGTTTGCTTTTGTGTCTTTGGTCTCAAAGTCCCTCTTCTCTTCGTCAGTTCATACCCTACTGCTAACCATAGGGGCAGCATGGTGGCTTCACTGGATAAGCACTGGTTGGCAGTTCCAGCCCACCAGCTGCTCCGTGGGAGAAAGATGAGGCTTTCTGCTCCTGCAAAGATTTAAAGCCTCAGAAAGGCTGCAATGAGTCTATGGCATTTAACAACAACCACAAACCTAAAGTACAAGGTTGGAAGTTCAAACCCACCAGCTGCTCCTTGGAAACACTACACAGGGTCGTAAGAGTCAGCCCAGACTCGATGGCAATTAACAACAACAACAATGTCTTTCAAAGCCCTGCTAAAGTCCTTCCTCTCCAAAGAACACTTCCTGAACACCCTACACCATTCTAACCTCCTCTCCTTGGTCTAGGAGTCCCCAAGCAGTGCAAATGACTAAGCACTTGACTAGTAATATAAAAGTTGCCAGTTTGAACACACACAGAGGTGTGTCTGAAGAAAGGTCTGGCAATGAGTTTCGGAAAGGTGACAGCCTGAAAAATCTGTGGAGAAGTTGCTCTCTGCACACAGCAGGTGGTCATGAATGCCAGAATAGATTTGATGGGCACTAGATTATGTTTTTTAAAATTGTTTTCTTGTTTTTTTTCTGTATTTCAGCCAACCCAATACATCTCATCATTTTGTTTAACTGGTTCTCTTTCCCTGATAATTTCTGGGAACAAAGATTGATTCCACTTAGGCAGAACTCATAGCTGAAAAACCAAAAAAAAAAAAAAAAAAGAATGTTTGCAATTGATCTTGTTCAGTTTGAGCTTCTCTGTCATTCCATCTTTACAGAAAGCCTTTCAAAGGCAGGAGTTATTTTATATCTGCCTCCTATCTCCACAGCCCCCAGCACAATACTGAGTAAAAAGCGAATGCATGATTGATTGACGAATGTGGAGACGTGTCCAAGTGATTGCACTACTGTTTTAAAAGTTTATTCAAATATTTGGAACAAGATCATAGACTATCTCCAGCAGGTAGCAAAATTCACTCCTTAGCCAAGTAGTCAAAGGTGAACGAGGCTGACTAAACTTGCTCCAGAGTTACTCCTGATGCCAGCTCGCAGAGAAGTTGAGTTCAACTCTGAGTTTCAGGTGCTCAGACGACAAGGCTGATCTTTCAGAGCTGCAAAATATTTTTGTGTGTATTTTTTATTTTCCAATTCTGGTTGGAGTCATTCTTTGTTCTAACCAGTTCTGAACTGAAGAGGAAGAGTTTTAACAAAGTGGCCAAGTGTTGCAATTCTTGTTGTTGTTGTTAAGTGCCGTTGAGTCGGTTCTGACTCATAGCGACCCTGTATAGGGTTTCCGAGGAGCTACTGGTGAGCTTGAACTGCCGACTTTGCAGTTCAAACGGCTTTGCAGTCTGACGCATTAACCCACAGCGCCACACCAGGACACCTATCTCTAGTACACATTTGATTGTTGTTGTTGTTGTCAAGTGCAGTCGAGTCAGTTCCACCTCATAGCGATATTTTCTGAAGGAATCATTGGAACCTTCCAGATTATGGGACTAGCTTCTCATCAAAGGCCATGCAACAGAATTCCATCAAAGAATTCAAGAATTTTAGACATGTGTTGCCAATCCACTTGTTTGTTGTTGTTAAGTACCATGGAGTCTGGTTCCGACTCACAGTGACCCACCCTGCACAGTGTTTCCCAGGCTGGAGTCCTGGCTGGTGTGGCACTGTGGGTTAATGCACCAGACTGCAAAGCCGTTTGAACTGCAAAGTCGGTGGTTCAAGCTCACCAGTTACTCCTTGGAAACCCTATACAGGGTCGCTATGGGTCAGAGCTGACTCGACGGCACTTAACAACAACAACAACAAATCTTATGGGTCTTTATGGGAGCAGAAAGCCTAATCTTTCTTCCGTGGAACAGCTGGTAGTTTCGAACCGCCAACCTTGAGGCTAGCAGCCCGATTCGTAACCACTACGCTACCAGAGCTCCTTGTTTATGCTCAGTAAAAACTAATTCTTACTTGGCACACCACCAACACTTCTTACAAATATTCCACAAGGACTAGCTTTTCTCCTTCTAGAAAAGAAACCACCTCCTTCTCTATTTTTGTAAAGTTCTATTGAGAACTTTTAGATACTCAATTCCTAAAGTGTCTGAGAGATTAGCTATGAATTTTAAATTAAAAGCCGGACTTCAATGTAATAGAAGGAGCCCTGGTGGCACAGTGGTTAAGCACTTGGCTGCTAAGATGCCAGGCTTCGTAACCCTGTGGGGCAGTTCCACTGTTTTATAGTGTCCATCTGATTCAGAATGGACTCAACAGCAGTGGGTATTTAACGTAGTCTCTAGCCCTGGTGATCAACACTGTGATCACATTGTTATTAGATGCCATCTTGTCAGTACCAACTCATAGCGACCCTATGCACAACAGAACGAAACACTGCCCAATCCTGGGTCAACCTCAGTATTGTTGCCACGCTTGAGCCCATTGATGCTGCCACTTTGCTAGTCCATCTTGCTGGGGGTCTTCCTCTTTTCCTCTGACCCTCCACCTTACCAAACATGATATCCTTCTCCAGGGACTGGTCCCTCTTGACAATATGTCAGAAGTATGAGAGACGAAGTTTGACCATCCTGGCCTCCAAAGAGCACTCTGGCTGCACTTCTGCCAACACAGCTCCCATTTAAATGCCAGCAGTGTGATGATGGCATCACTGTATTAAATATATATTTGGTATAAATAATTATTTTGGTGTGTATATACATACAATATATATATGTGGTATGAATCTGATACATATATGTGATATGTATGAATATATACTGTATATGTATAGATGCATTCTGGTGTGTATTGTCGTTGTGTAGCCTGGAACCAATTCTGACTCATCATGATCATGTATGACAGAGTAGAACAGACTCATAAGGTTTGTTTAGTGGGCTGTAATCTTTACCCAAGGAGTTTTGGTAGCATAGTGGTTACGAATCGTGCTGCAAACCACAAGGTCAGCAGTTTGAAACGACCAGCTGTTCCATGGGAGAAAGATGAGGCTTTCTGCTCCGGTAAAGATTTACAGCCTTGGAAACCCTGTACAGGGTTGCTATGAGTCGGAACCGACTCCACGGCACTTAACAACAACAACAATCTTTACCTGGTGTGGCACGGTGGGTTAATGTGCCAGACTGCAAAGCTGTTCCATGGGAGAAAGATGAGGCTTTCTGCTCCGGTAAAGATTTACAGCCTCGGAAACCCTGTGCAGAGTCGCAATAGTCAGAACCGACTCAGTGGCACTGAAAAACAGCAACAGGGTTTCTGAGCAGCTGGTGATCTAGAACCACCGACCTTGTGGTCAAACCTAACTTGCAGTCCAGCGCTTTAACCCACAGCACCACACCAGGGCTCACTCTCTCTCTCTATGTATGTATATATGCATGTATGTATACACACACACACACACACACACACATATATATAAATACATATAAATGGATACATACATCATATATATGTTTGTATATGTATATATATTGTAATTCCAACTCCCTATAACCCTGTAAATCTTTGCATGAGCAGAAAACCTCATCTTTCTCTGTCAGAACAGCTGGAGGACATGAACAGCCAATCTTGTGATTTGCAATCCAGTGCTTATCCTATAGAGCCACCATGCTCTGTCTCTCTCTCTTTATATGTGTGTATACATATATGTATTCATCTAGCATATGTACGCACAGCATATGTATAATATATATACACACACACATATAGAAAGAGAGAGAGACATATTTTCAGTCCTTTTGAATCTGCTGTCTATTTCTTTACACAATTACAGTCATCCCGCTCAGACCCCCAGTGGGTGCCTGAAACCTCAAATACTGCTGAACCCTGTATGTAGTTGTTAATTCTCACTCAGAGTGACCCTGTATAGAGTTTCTGAGACATAGCCGGTCAGCTTGAACCACAGACCTTGCATTTCAATGACCCTGTGTTTCAGTGCTTATCTTACAGCACCACACCAAACCCAAAATGTACCGGTGTTCTGAACCTTATATATCCTGTTTTGTTTTTTATCCTACATACATACATACATACATACATACATACATACATACATACATACCTATGATAAAGTTTACTTTCTAAATTAGGCTCAGTAAGAGATTAACAATAAACAAATAAGAAACATCAGTAACAATTCACTGAAATAAAAGTTACATGTGATGAGGTGACGTAGCATTTTTGTTGTTGTTTAGTGCCGTGGAGTGGGTTCTCATGGTGACCCTGTGCAGGCTTTCCCAGGAGCAGCTGGGGGACAGACTATTGTTTTCAGATGGCAGTTGACGAGGGGTAACTGAAACCATGGGAAGAAAACCATGGTTAAGGGAGAATTATTGTACGTGTTTCTTCATCCCAAAGCAACATTTGTCTCATGAATGTACACTTGAAATGTTTAGGTTTATACAAATAATTATCCCTGAAAAAATACTTGATATTTGTTTAGTTTCAAAGTGTGGTGTGATTCCTTCCCATGCCCTAAAGAACTAAAACTATAAAGGAATTTTGTTCTTTTGCCCTTTCCCATAATCCACCGATAATCAGGAATCCAGTTCCAGGGACAATTGAAGGTGTTTTACTGAAGCAATTGTTGTTGTTAAGTGCCATCACGTTGATTCCAATTTATAGTGACTCTTATACAGGGTTTCCAAGGAGTGAGTGGTGAGTTCAAACTGCTGATCCCACAGTTCAAACTGACCTTTCAGTTCAGTGCATGATCCCGCAGTGCCACACAGGAGAATTCTATTTTTTTTTTTTTTTCAGGGTTTCTTTACTTTCTCATTGTCCAAAGTCCTGCTGTTTTCAGGTATCTTACCTAATAATCAGTCAAAATCTCTATACAAGCCAACTCATTACCTGAGTTTGCTATTACACAGAAGAATTTCCAATTTCCTTTTAAAATAGAACCATGTGTTGTAGTACAAAGAATAAATCGCTCACATGTGCACATGTGAGTTAATTTATATTCAGAGTGCATGGTGAAAGAGACATATTGAGTTCGAACTTTTTGTGTGTCCCATTTCTTTTGTAAAAGAACATTATTAAGGCTCATTTTTTGAGTTATAATTAAGCCATTTACGTAACTAATAGATTGTTGTTATTAAGTGTACTCGAGTTGATTCTGATTCACAACTACCCTGTGTAGCATTTTGAGAAGCAGCTGGTGGGTTTGAATCACCGACCTTGCAGTTCAGCACGTTAACCCACAGAACCACAAACCAAACACATTGTCTCTGAGTTACTTCCAACTCACCATGACGGTGATTCCATGTGTTAGAGGATAACAGCTTCATAGGGATTTCTTGACCATGGGCAGTAGAAATAGTTATGCACTCACCCAAGATACTGTCAATTCCAGCCTGCCCAGAGTTGGCGTGGTCGATAAGTCTGGTGATGTGCTTCTGAAAGTTCACAGCTTTGAAAACCCTATGGAGCAGAGTTTTTATTCTGACACACATGAGGTCTCTTTGAGTCTGAATCAAACTTACAACAATTAACAACAACAGTGTTTACAAGAGCAGCCTAACCTGCCTTTCTTCCATGGTTCCACTTTGTGGGTTTGAACTGCCAACTTTTTAGTAGCACAAACCATTTTTGTCACCCATGGACTCAGTTTCAAAGATATCATGCGTTTCCCTGGAATGAGTACCTTCTGCCCTAAAAATGATGATGGTGACAATTAATGTTGCTTATTAAAACAACAGCAATAGCTAAAATAATAATACTATGTACTGTGTGTTTGTGGGAGCATGGTGGCTCTGTTTGATAAGCACTGGACTGCAAACCACAGGTTGGCAGTTCAAGCCCACCAGCCACTCCGTGGATGAGGTTGTCTGCTTCCACAA
Organism: Chrysochloris asiatica; assembly: GCF_000296735.1. Lineage (NCBI taxonomy): Eukaryota > Metazoa > Chordata > Mammalia > Afrosoricida > Chrysochloridae > Chrysochloris > Chrysochloris asiatica. The sequence continues at coordinate 17,119,404 of NW_006408547.1, read as the reverse complement.
AGATTGACACCCTTGGAAATCCCTTACAGGATCACTTAGAGTCAGGTCTGACTTGACGGCCCTTAGCAACAACTGTGTGCTCCTAATGTGTACAGGTACTGCGTGCTCCTAATGTGTACAGATACTGCGTTGCTTTTAATCTCAGTTGAGCTACTCTTGCAACTCCAGATCATTGGAATGAAATGTAGAGATTCAGAAACTTGCCGCAAACCACACAATTAGTGGGTGATAAATCCATGGTTCACATTCTCAGTTTTGACTCCAGAATGTAGAGACAACCAACTACCAGAGAGGTTTGTTTCCCTCCATTCAAGCTTCATGAAGTCCTTCTAGTTGTAGAATCTTAGTCGCAGGTGACCCCAAGTCAGGAAGTGCTAGAAAAGTAGCCCATTCATGTTTTCTTTTCCCTAAATCAGGTTAATATTCAGAGAACATTAAGTTACATAGGGCTTCTCACATTCTTCTCACCCCTAAGCTGAAGAATCTGTTAGAATGAAGGAGGTAATCTCATTAGTAAACAATTACCATTACTGCAGAATAAATACTCCTGTTATTTCTGGCAATAGAGAGTTTTGGTCCGGAACACACGTTAGCCTGCTGCAAGATAGTATCTTTTTAATGACTAGGTCATACTGGTTATAGCTCTGAACTAAAGGTTGCTTTAGAGTCAGCCTGGCTGCCTGTCATATGGGTCAGGGGTTGGCAGTGGTCAATTTGGATGTAGCAGGTCTCTGCGGAGTCACATGGCCATGGAAGATTTAAGCTCCCTTCTGCCCCAGTCCCTCACTGAAGCACTTGAGGAAGATCTTTTCTTCTGGCAGATATGGAAATTGTTTGACAGTGAGGTCAGAGTGAGAAAGAGCCTTTGAAACTCAGACACGATAGACTATATATCATGCATTTTGATAAGCTCTTGTTAGCATTGTACCCTCTGGGGTTGGACTTGGCTTTTGTATATGGTTTTTCTATCTTACTTTTTTTCTTATTGTGCAACATTTATTGCTTCTTCTGAGAATTATTGATTTCTCATACAAAGATTTTCATATAAGGAAATCAGAATAGTTTTTCAGCATTTATATGACTTAGTATTTAATAGAACTTTCCCCCTAAAATTGTTTAAAGTCCAAAATCTGATAACAAAACATCATCTCTCATTTTTGGTGGTTTCAACTGAATTAGGTAAATTGAATCACTTGTTCTTATTAACTTGGTAGAATTCTTGTACTAGTTTGGAAAAAAATAAATGATGAATCTAATAGCTTCATTGTTCCTTATTACATTTTCCCCTAACCTAACTTGACATTTTAAACTAAGATTAACACCTCCCTCTCTTTGAAATTTGGCTAGTTTTGCCATTTTAAACAATACAGGGTAAACAATAATTCTTTCTCAATTGTTAAGATAAGACACTGAGAGGACTTTGTGGAAAGATAAAAGGCTGTGAAGTTTGATGAGATAAAAGCCACCTCACAAGATACCTGTGATTACTAACTAGATGGTAAGCATCTCACAGAAGTCCTTGTGGCACAGTGATTAAGTGCTAGGCTGCTAACCGAAAGGTCCATGCGTTTGAACCCACCCAATAGATCTATGGGAGAGAAGATCTGGTGACTTACTTCTGTTGCCTAGGAAACCCTGTGGGACAATTTTACTCCGTCAGACTTGACTGGAAAACAGCAAACAATAACAAAGCCAGCATCTGATGGTACAAAAACAAAAACCGAAAGCAATTAATGGGGCCTCCAATTCATGGCAGCCTCTTGTGTGTCAAAGCAGGACTGTCCTACTGTCCACTGACCTTGAGGTAATTCTGTACATCTTTTTAGGAGCAGACAGCCTCATCTTTCTCCGGTGGAGAGTTTTTAATCTCTGATTTTTCAGAAGTGAATTGTTTAAGTCTTCCTTCTGAACAGCCATTCCAACCCATAATGACCCTCTAGGACAGAGGTGAACTGTCCCATAGTGTTTCCAAGGCAATAATCATTAGGTCTGCTGATAGCCACATCTTTCCCCGTCACAGAGAGATGGGGCAGTCTGCGTCTGTAGAGACTGACCGTCCTGAAAACCCTGTGGAGACAGTTCTACTCTATCCTAGAGGGTCACTGTGTGTTGGAATGGCTAATGAAGTCCCTTTGGATTAGGAGCCAGTGCTTTAACTACCTGGTCCCTTGGCACTACCCAGGAACTCCACAGGGGACAGATGCCCTATGAATGTTAGTTTTCCCTTTCAATGAACTTGACTCTTACCATAGAACTCTGCAGTCTGGAAACAGAAAGGAGGTATCTCATTTTGATGAAATGTTCTATTTTGTGGGTGAACAACCAGAGCTGACAGAGACAAAATGACTTGTTCAGAGTCACATAACTAACTAGTTATTTCATAAATTAGACCCCGCCTGGGAATTGCCACTTTGTGTGTTCCTGAAAGACAGTAGCTATTTGCTCTCCTTATGTTTTTCACACAGTTCCTACTGAATAGAAGAAGCTTGTCAAATGAAAGCACAAAAGGACAGACAAACCTTCCCTTAGCAATCATTTTCAAAATAAATCTAATATGCATTAGGAATATTACTTGTTGTGACCTTTCAATCGCTCGTGAATAAGGAGTCCTGGTGTGGTGATGTAGGATAAGCACTGGCCCGCTAACTGAAAGGTCAGTGGTTCCAACCCACAAGCTGCTCCTTGGAAACCCTATACAGGGTCGCTGTGAGTTGGAATGGACTCAACAGCACTTAACAACACTAACTGCAAGGTCGGTGGTTCAAACCCACCAGCAACTCCTTGGAGGTCTCTATGAGTCAGAACCAATTTGATGGCACTTAACAACAATAACATGGTTGCCCGACCTTGAAAACAAAGGAAATGAAGTAAAATTTGCTTCTGTTTACCATGCCATGGCAAAAAAAGAGATAAAAGTCAATGGGAAAATGGAGTTTGTAGATAGCTTACTATATATCATCTATCTGTGTTCTGTTTGTCCCCCATGATCACAAATGGATAAGTGAAGGCAATATTAAGAGACTTGATATTTGTAAAACTCACACCTTATTCAACAACATGTGGCAATACGTATGGTCATCACAGTCTAATACTCCAATCACAGACCTAAAGAGGCCAATTAAATTTTGAAAAGCTTGTTTCGCTTTATTGCCCCTAAGAAGGCAATAGGAAAAGCACAAACATTTCAGCAAACTATGTCCAGTGTGATATGATTCCAAGAAAGCATCGGGACAAGGTTCTGACCTAAATTGTTCAAAATAAGTAGACATCTGAAGTAATGTATTAAAAACCTAAGAGGAGAAAAGATACTTTATGGAACCACCAACTTATTGGATAGCAGTCAAGCCACCAGAGGGGTGGTTGTTATTGATAAGTGCCGTCGAGTCGATTCTGACCCATAGCGACCCTGGGTAGGGTTTCCGAGGAGTGACTGGTGAGCTTGAACCGCCAACCTTGCAGTTCAAATGGCTTTGCAGTCTGGTGCATTAACCCACAGCGCCACACCAGGACTCCACCAGAGTGGTACTCCCCCCAAAAACACCAAACCCACTGCCTTTGGGTCAATTCCACCTCGCAGTGAGCCTAAGAAAGATGTAAAATGGACTCCTGAGAATGAAGGGAACGAATGTTTTTTCTCTTCCCTTAGTGATTGTAGCTAATTTAACTTCACTTTAGTGTGGGAAAGGTACCCTGGTGGTGCTGTAGAATAAGCACTAGACTGCTAACCACAAGGTCAGTAGTACAAACCCACCAGCCTCTCCTTGGGAGAAAGAGGAGGCTTCCTACTCCCATCAAGATTTGGTTGTGGTTGTGGTTGTGTGCTGTGGAGTCGGTTCCTGTAGAGGGTTTCTGAGGCTGTAAATCTTTACAGGAGCAGAAAGCCTCATCTTTCTCCTGTGGAGTGCTTAGTGGACTCTAACCAGTGACCCTGCTGTTGTTGTTAAGTGCCATGGAGTTTAGGGTTTCTGAGGGGAAGCTGGTGAGCTTGAACTGCTGACCTTGCAGTTCAAATGGCTTTGCAGTCTGGCGCATTAACCCACAGTGCCACACCAGTCCAAAATATAACCTACTTCACTACCAGAGAAACTTCCATCAAGAGTTACAGCTTCAGAAACCCTGTATAGGATGGCCAAGAGTTGGAGCTGACTCAGTGGTGGCCTTGGTTGGTTGGTTGGGTGGTGTGAGTCAGAATAGACTCAGCAGCCCATGGTTGGTTGTATGAGTCAGAATCGACTGTATGAATGGATCTTTGTGGTGCAGTGATGAAAGGATTGGAACTAACCTAAAGATTGGCAGTTGAAACCCACCAGCATCTCCACGGGCAAAAGATGTGGTAGACCCCTTCCATAAAGATCTACAGTCTGGAAAACCCTAGGGACACTTGTATTCTCATACCATAGCATCGCAATGAGTTGGAATGAATTTTGGTTTTCGGTGGAAGGCTCAAAGTCTTGTCAATAATTTAAACACTGCCCGCACAGCAAATAAAGGTGATTGTGTTGCATTTGTTTCTAGTAGGGATTGATTCAATGATTTCAAAGTGAGGACAAATTTATATGAAATTAAAGGGGTCATCAGCAAATTGGATATTCAAAACCCAGGGACTCTCTATAGCAAAACACAAGCCAGTCATTTGAGAAGTTGTCTGGATACAGAGTCCTGAGACCCAGAAGCTCCAAAGTGGACCAAAATGCTTTTGAGAAGGTGAAATTCGTGTGTTTATCAGCTAATCAACAGATGTGTTGACTAGTTAACTTTCTCAGCAGGCAGGCAGATCCTCCCCCATCTAACCCCAGGCATCTAGCCTAAATCCTATTCTTTCTCTCAGCAGGGTGTCCACTAATCTCTCTTAAAGTGTTAGCTGATAACTTAAAGGGTGACCGCTCCCAGGAGGGTTACATTTCAAAAAAGGCCTCCAAGATAGAAAAAAACAAAAAAGAAAAAAAAAACAAAACAAAAACCTTCAATTAAAGGAGCTGAAGAAGGGAGGAAGGTGGTTATTCTTGAACTTACTTGTAAATTGAGTTCCAGACAATTTAAGGAAGTTTTTAAGCTAGATCCCCTCTGAACTCCCCTTTCTCCAGTCTTGGATCCAGTGACTCAGAGCAGCATTTCTTCCTCTTTAAACCTCGCCTCACAACCATTTTAGCCTAAAATTTATTTTACTCACCTGTGTTTTAGCTGTAGCTTGCAGTTGTGTAAGTGTTGTTGAATTCATGCAGAACAGAAATTGTAAAGCTGCTGTTTTTGATTCCCACATGATACCTTAATAGTATGTGAAAGAGAAAATTCCTATTTGCACAACTCAGCGGTGCCTGCTAGGAGATTTATGTGGACCCAGTTTTCAGAAACATAGTTACATATTTTATACTTTGAACTTGAATGCCATTACCAATTCAGTTCCCTGTTTATTTAGCTATTTGGAGACAGTATAAAGCAACTGGCATGCCAGAGTTTTCTCCATAAGGTTTTCTCCCACTGAAGTCTGTGTGAACTAAATGAAACTGGCTACCACTGAGTCCCCTCTGCCTCATGGTGACCATAAGCATGTTAAAGTAAATAGAACAAGGCTCTGTAGTCCTACCGTGGTGCTGTGGGTTAAGGCTCTGGACTACAAAGTCAGTTTGAACCACAGGGTCCATGGTTCTGGCTCACCAGCTGCTCCTCAGAAACCCTATGTAGGATCGCTAAGGAGCTCTGGTAGCGTAGTGGTTATGAATCGGGCTGTGAACTGCAAGGTCAGCAGTTTGAAACTACCAGCTCTTCCACGGGAGAAAGATGAGGCTTTCTGCTCCCGTAAAGATTTACAGCCTTGGAAACCCTGTACAGAGTTGCTATGCGTCAGAACCGACTCCACGGCACACAACAACAACATGAGTCAGAACTGACTCAACAACACTTAACAGTACTCGATGGATTTTTAAGGTTGTGACCTTTCAAAGATCGCCAGACTTTTCTTCGGAGGTATGTGTCATGGACTTAAATTTCTAGCCTTTCAGTTGGCAGTTGAACATGTCAGTCACCTGCACCACCTACGGCCTCCTATCTACACTATATACCCACTGCTTTTGGGTCGATTTTGTGATCCTGTGTTTGTGACCCTTTATTTAGGGTTTTCAAGACTGTAAATCTTTACAGGAGCAGTAAGTCTCATCTTTCTACCAAGGGGCGGATAGTGGAGTCCAGTGCCTTCCTGAGAGGGCCACCAGTGTTCCTTATTTGTGTTGTTGTTAAGTGCCATCGAGTTCTGACTTCTTCATAAGGTTATAAAGAGTGGCTGGTGGGTTTGAACCACCTCTGTTGTGGTTAGCAGTCCAGTGCTTATCCTATAGTGCCACACCATACACATATGTATTTTTGCCAGTATTTTCACTATATTAATATATGATTACAGATAGAACAATGATTGATATATTCAAGACAAACCTTTCTTCAGCTTTTCACTATGTTCAGCTAATACCACGCACTTGATATGCAACTAGGAATATATATACAGAATTTAGCTTATGAGGATTTCTTTTCTCTTACCCTAATTCAATCATACTCCATTTTCCTCTTTCAACGCACAGTGACCCAGTCCTGGGTTTCTGAGGAGCAGCTGATGGGTTTGAACTGCTGACCTTGTGATTCAAGGTCCAGTGCTGATCCAACAGTGCCACAGCTGATAAAATGAAGACTATCAAACTGGGTCGAACCGACTCGATGGCAGTTAACAACAACAACAACAATCAAGCGACAAGCTGATTCTTATACTTAGCAACTCCATAGAACGGAGCAGAATTGCCCCATGGTGTTGGCCCAGCTGGACACCTTTATAGAAGCAGACCACCACACCTTTGTCCCTCAGAGTGGCTGAATCGTCCATCTTTTGGGTTGTACCTGAGGGATTTAATCTCTGCACCACCAGTGATCCCACCTGCTAGGATGCAGTTGCTGTTGTTGTTAGCTACCGTTGAATCCTTTGGACTCATTGAGACCCTGTTTAGGGTTCCCAAGGAGCAACTATTGGGTTTGAGCGACCAACCTTGCGGTTAGCAGTCCAGTGTTTATCCTATACCATCACACCAGGACTCCATTCCTAGCATCTCATTGTTGTGTACCGTCCAGTCAGTTCGAACTCATAGCATCCCTGTGTAGGGTTTCTGAAGCTGTAAGCCTTTATGGGAGCAGAAATCCTCATCTTTCTCCCATCGAGCTGCTGGTGGATTCAAACTGTTGACCTTTCAGTTAGCAGCCCAAGGCATAAACGACTGAGCCATAGGGATCCTTGTTGTTAAGTGCCATTGAGTTAGTTCCAACCCAAAGCGATCCTGTATAGGGTTTTTGAGGATCAGCTGGTGAGCTTGAACCACCAGCCTTGTAGTTCAAATCTACCTTGTGGTGGAGCGCTTATCCTACAGTGCCATACCAGGACTCCAATAGACATTCATCTACAGATAGTCAACCTTGTGGGCTATACCAGAATTGAAGGAGTTCACAGTAGTCAGCTATTTTCCAATCTGCTCCTGCTAATTGGTTGCAGTAGTGTGTACTCATGTGTATGGAGCTATTCTGATATATATGCATGAATAAAATCAGTAGTCTTGAAATTGTCAAATTTGATGACTGCTTCCTAACTGCGTAGTAATTTAGTTTTCAGATACTTAGTCCTCTAGAAATTCTTTTAATCTTTTCTGAGTAATAATTTTGTTTTTTTTTTTTATGTCTTGGGTCAAACACACACACACACACACAAAACAGCTTTCTCCCTAAAACAATTAGACAGCTTTCTGTTCAGCAGACAGTTTTTTGCAGTAGAAGAGGAGATACTGCTGAGACTTCTTCCTCTTCTTCTAGAGAACTAACCTCCCAAATTATGGATCAGTTACCTAAACTTAGTGATCTTAGACACCTCCTGTGATCTAAGAAACAATATTAGAGATACTCGATTTTCCCATTGCAGTATTAATCTTCTACTGTATGTAACTCAAAAAGAGAATTTTGAATGACACGTTTATTTGTCATTTTTTTGGCCCTCATTTAAAAATATTGATAACAATTTGAAAAAATATATAAATAAAAAGAAAAAGCATGGTATAATTTAATTAATGGCCATGTACCTATCACCCAACTTTAGCAATTCCAAACTTGTAGCTAATGTTTCGATGTTGTCAAAGATTTCATTTTGCTCTGATCAACTCTCAACACTCACGGAAGCAGCAGTCAAGAAATCAAATGACGTATTGCATTAGGCAAATCTGCTGCACAAAACCTTTTTAAAGTGTTGAAGAGCAAACATGTCAGTTTGAGGAATAAGGTGCGCTTAACCCAAGCCATGGTATTTTCAATAACCTCATATGCATGCGAAAGCTGGACAGTGAATAAGGAAGACCGTAAAAGAATCAATGCTTTTGAGTTATGGTGTTGGAGGAGGATATTGAAAATGCTATGGGCTGCCAAAAGAAACAACAGATCTGTGTTTTAAGACGTGCAGCCAGAGGGCTCTTTGGAAGCCAGGATGGACAAACTTCGTCTCTCATACTTCAGACATAATGTCAGGAGGGACCAGTCACTTGAGAAGGATCTCATGTTTGGTAAGGTGGAGGTTCAGAGGAAAAGAGGAGTGAGATGGATTGGCAAAATGGCAGCATCACTAGGCACAAGCATGGCAACAATTGTGAGGTTGGCTGAGTACTGGGCACTGTTTCGTTTTGTTGTGCATTAGTTGGAACTGACTCGATGGCACCTACCGACAACATTATCAACAACAACAGCTAATTTTTCATGCATAGAGTAGAAAACTGAAGTGTTGGGAAAAGTGGAGATAATTGAATTTATACTCTTATTGAGCAGTGTGTGTGTCTGTATAGTTAGGGGAGACAGAGAGAGAGTTTTATAGGATTACCCACTGCCAGCCCGTTGATTCTCACTAGGATTATGGTTTTATTAATTTTTCATTTCAAAGGTATTTTAATATGTTGTATAGCTTGGTGACCCTTGTAATATAAGTATAATTTCTATGGCTCCAGAAAAGTTTAGGTCTACATTTAAATTTTAAGTTTAATATGCATATGTGTAAGACATCAGACATCCACATGTAAACAAAAAACTACTCAGTTTTCCTATCCCCAGATAACTATCATTGTGTGAATAAAACATCTAGTTTATGTTTAACAATGAATGAGGCAGAATGGGTTCTGGTCATGGCTGAGCAATGAACCTGGGATGTGGTCACTGCTGAGTGAGCTTAGGTAAATCACTAAGTCAATTACTCTCGGTTACACTTTCTGGTTTCTTTTATTTGATTATTAAACATGTGTTGAGTGGGTACATGTTTCTTCCAGGCACTGTAGGGAATACAGGGATAAATGAGTCACTTCTCTTGATATCACAGGGTTACCATCTAATAGGAGTTAGATAGTCTCTAAGGTCACTTTCGACTCTGGTGGTATGGCTTTAATTATTTATTTTATGTTAATCTTCTTTTCCAAGGCAGTTACTTCTTACCAATACTAACAGGATCAAATGTATCATCTAATAGTTGAGAATTATCAAACTCGGATGCAAATGTGCCTTCCTCACTTGCATTTTCACTCCTCTACCGAAATTACTCTCTGATGAGTGACTTCTATTATTATTGTCCCCAGATCATTGGATCACCCACCTGTCCCCTCTGGCTCTTAGGACATCAATTTCACCTGTTCTTTTGAAAGCAACACAGTTCTTAACATTTGTATCCATTCTGCCCTGATCATTGCTTCCAGCCATATCAATTTCCAGTGATTTACAAAAATTCCTTCTCATTTAGCACAGATGCTTGCTCTTGGCTTCAAGTTCCCACCCATTCCTAAAAGACTTTTTGACCTACTCTGTCTGTTCTGGGTTCTTAGAGCATCCCGTGGTTTCATCCACTGTGTCTTTCCCACCAGAAAACCTGTGGACCCGGAATTGCATTATAAAATGGGCAAGAAGCTAACCTTCATCTTTGAGCCTCCAAGACCTAGCACCATGTCTGAGCTAGTGTAGGTATCAAAATTTTTGATGAATGTTTTCCCATCTTATAATTTTATTTTACCTTGAGATGAGACTTCCTGTTCCTATAAAGATTTACAGCTTCAGAAACCCTATGCAGAGTCACTATGAGTCAGAACCAACTCCACGGCACATAACCACCACCACCCAGTATGAAAGAATATCACAAAGTTTTGATTTCTTCACAGCATCTATGATGTGATTTTTCTAGTGGATCTTCAATTAATATCTAGAGTCTACTTTCAAAGTATGAAACTAACTAGATTTCCTGATCTCTTTCAAGAACTAATAATTTTTTAAATGACTTACTCTGTCTCTAGTGATTTTCCAAATTTGCTAAAGATATTGTATGATAATTAATAAGGATTATTCACAATTCCAAATGCTTAGATATTTGAAAACACTTGGATGGCCTTAGTGGTTGCGTGAATTTTGTTTTACAATATTTTTCAAAACTCCAAGTGATGGCATGGTAGTTCTAATGGTCAGAATCTAGGGAAGGTATCTGAAGCACTTTTATGAGTACTGTTTTATGTGAGCCTAATAAAATCAGGAAGGTAGGAGTTTCAAAGCTTATAAGTTCTGTCAAGTTCAGAGATGAGGAAATTAGGTTTAACAACCATCTTTGTAGACCTGCATATAAAGCAATAAACAAATCATAATTGGTTTTATTTGGCTTATCTGTTAGTCACATAGCCTAAAAGCTTGACCCACATCTGAAACATGTACAATCTGTACAAGAGGAGGTGGAAAGCAAATGTGACCACTAAGAAAATGCATGGATTCTCAAATGTGTTGTACCTTTGCCTGGATGCAATGTAAAAGACTGATTGAGAAAGGCGAGTCTAGTCCCTCACTGCCCCTCTGCCTTGTAATAGCTCTGGTGTAGTGTTTAACCAAAAGGTTGGCAGTTTGAGCCCACAGTCACTGTGCTGGAGAAAGAGAGCTGGCAATTTGCTCTTGCAAAGACTATTGTTGTTAAGTGCAGCCAAGTCAGTTCCTACTCATAGCGACCCTGAATAGGGTTTCCGAGGAACAGCTGTGGGTTTGAACTATCAACTTTGTGGTTCACAGTCAGTGCCAGGAGTCCTCGTAAAGATGGCAGTACGGCCTTGGAAACCTTTTGGAGCAGTTCTATGCTGCCCTATGCATTCTCTCTAGTATCAACTTAACAGCAATGGGGTTTTGGGTTTGGAAGACAAGTTATCTTACCTTTGAGACTTTGGTTTCCTCATCTGTGAAATAGTGATTGTATGAAGATTGATATGACTTAATATACATAAAACTCTTCTATCAGTGCCTGGCACCTGGTCAGCAAGTTACAAGCGTCTGTTTTTATGATTACTAGGCAAATCAATTTGATTTCTCAGTGTCCCTGCCAGGTACTTGCAATATCTTGTTTTTGTTAGTAACCTTCAATTTGTTCTGATCATGGTGAGCCCACTTATTACAGAATGAACTGTTGCCCTGCCCTATGCTGATTACAAGATCACAGGTAATCATGAGTCCATTGGAACAACCTCTGTGCATTTTGAGTGCCTTCCAATTTATGGGATTGTCTTCCAGTGCTAGACTTGTCTTCTAGCACCATATCAAAGAACATTCATTGGCTAATTTTTCAGAGGTAAATCACTAGGCCTTTTTTCCTAGGCTGTCTTAGTCTGGAAGTTCTCTTAAACCTTGTCTTCATTGGTATTTGAAATAACAGTAGTATGGCTTTCAGTATCACACAAGCCACCACAGTACAAGAAACTGACAGAACAGTGCCTTGACTATGTTGTTTTACTCTTTATTCAATACATTCACTTTTCCTTGAAAAAGCCAACATTTTTAGTCATTCTCATTCATAAATATTTATTGAATGTCTGCTATGTGAAAAAACAGCACTAGATCATTTCTCTGTAAGGTCTAGAGCCTAACTCTTGCCTCATGGGCTCACTATGGCTATAGGAGGACTCCGTATGAAATGTACCCCCCATCCTCAAAGGAGAGGAGGGCTGGGTGCCTCCAGCAGAGCCCCCAGCTCTAGGGAACACAATGATGTGGCTTTCACTTGCTTCAGATGGTCCTCTTGCTGGCCACGTCTGCACTCACCAGCCTGTGACATTGACCGGCCTCCCCTTGCTAACGCTGAAGCAGGGGCAGGAAAGAGAGACAATTCTCCATGCCCTACCCTATAAGTCCTCCAACCCAGAAACTGGGAGTAAAGCTCACCAACATCTCTCCATTTTACCCTCTAAGTAGATGCTGTTTCTATCATGAAGCTCTGGTGACTCAACAGGTAACGGTCTGGCTGCTAACCAAAAGGTTGATAGCTCAAACCTATCTGGTGTCTCTGTGAGAGAAAGTCCTGGTCATCCATTTCTAATAAGATTAACCCTAGGAAACCCTAAGAAACAATTGTCCTCTGTCACATGAGGTGGCTATGAATCGGAATCTACTTGATGCCACCCAACCACAATATTGTTTCTGTTAACATCCTCCTCCAAGTCTTCCTTTTCATGACAGTCTGAAATGATCATCCCCTTTTAGCCCAAGATTCATGTTGTAACTCCCTACCTGCAATGTTTTCTTTCCTCTTTTCTTTAATTGTTACAACCTGATTTCTTGTCTAAGCCATAATTTGTTTCCATGGACTTCCCCTAGAGGTTCCCTGTCTCACACTGCAACTGCTCAGCTCGCACCCCCAGGTCCCTCTTGAGAATTTCCACACCAGTTGAAGAATTGCTCTCTCCTCTCTTTCAATTTCTCTTGTGACAAGATGCGTATCACTTTGCATCAGGTTGCATCATATGATGTCAGAAAGCTGAAAGAAAACAAAGTACGTTCCCTAGGGAGCTGGGCACTCACCACAACAAAAAGGAAACTTGGGGGAAGGGATGACCTCGAGTTTAGATTGGAAGACAAATACATTATTTGGTTTAAAATAATTATTATTTAGGTCTTCCTTCTATATTATATATCTATATTTTCCCCCCACAGATAGTAAAACACATTCTTAGTTCTTAGATGTTTTCAGGCTTAGAATTCTCTGTGCTTGTTGAATACCATTCAGGATTCTGTATAGGTCAGTGGCTTCGTGTCCTACTATCCTGGTGGGCAGATGATTAAAAATATAACCAGTATATGGCAGCTTGGAAAGAACTTCACCCTGGATCTAATATCCAATAGATGACTGTCCTGAATTACTAAACACACACCTATCAACAAAGACTTTCTTGACATCAAATGTTTTCAAGCAACGATTTGTGGAAAAGAATTTTGTGTAAATGGAGGTAGCAATCTGATTCTGGAGTCCTGGTGTGGCCCTGTGGGTTAATGCACCAGATTGCAAAGTCATTTGAACTGCAGGGTCGGCAGTTCAAGCTCACCAGAACCTCCTCAGAAACCCTATACAGGGTCGCTATGGGTCAGAACTGACTCAACAGCACTTAGCAACAACAATCTGATTCTAATTTATTTTTTATTAAGATTATTTCTGTTGGTGATCTTTGATTAGGCTTCAGAGAAAAGTTTTTTTTTTTACTTAACCTTAACACTGTTTCTCATGTAAAGAACCATGGTAATACAGTAGTTCAGCATTCAGCTACTACCAAAAGATGTGCGGGAGAAAGATGGGCTTCCTAAAGATTACAACTTTGGAAACCCTTCTTGGCAGTTCTACTCTGGCGGGGCTGTGGCATAGATGTTGGGCTATTAACCAAATGGTCCATGGTTGAAAAGCACCAGTTGCAGAAGAAATATGAGTCTGTCTGCTCCCGTAAAGATATACAGTCTTGGAAACCTTATATAGGGTTACGATGAGTTAGAACCAACTCAGAGGCAGTGGTTTTGTTCTTTGTGGTTTTTTTAGGGTCGTTATGAGTTCTGGTGTGGTGCTGAAGGATAGGCACTGGATTAAACCCACTAGCAACTGCTTGGAAACCCTATATAGAGTTGCTGTTAGTCAGCACAGAACAACAACAAAATGAGTCAGTGTTCACTGAAATAACAATAATCTGTTTGGGTTTTGTTTGGTTCTGAGTCCCTGCAGATACCCTGGTGGGGAAGTATGTTAAGCTTTCAGCTGTTAACTAACTAAAAGTTCAGAGGTTCAAACTCACCGGTTGCTCTGAAGGAGTAAAATGAGGCTGTCTGGCGCCGCTGTAGGTGTAGCATTGGGTTGCTAACCCTAATGTGGGTGATTTAAACCCATTAGTTACTCAGTGGGAAAAAGAAGGGGTTTTCAATTCCTATGAAGATTTATAGCCTCTGAAACCCTACTTAGGGCACCGTACCGAGCACTTCTACCTTGTCCTATAGGCTCACCGTGAATCAGAATGGATTTGTTGGTAGTGGAGCGAGTTTCTGGATCAAATGCTAACCTAAGATTTGTTGAAGATTAAATGTCCTTCAACTATACTTGTTAGGAATCTTTCTCAGCAAGGTAGATGTCAAGACTTTGGAAAAGGTTTTGATCTACTTGCAGATAATGGGGCCCAATGTATGGGAAAGTTCTTATTGTGTTCAACTTCTGTGAAGCTCTAGACACGTGCATACACACAATCAATGGACAATAAACCACACACCACGATCTATCTAAGGAACTCTGGTAACATAGTGGTTATGAATCGGGCTGCTAACCTCGGGATCAGCAGTTCCAAACTACCAGCTACTCCGCAGGAGAATGATGAGGCTTTCTGCTCCCGTAAGGATTTACAGCCTCGGAAACCCTGTACAGGGTCGCTATGAGTCAGAACCAACTCCACAGCACTTAATAACAACAATGTCTGTTTCCCATGGTTCCATTACAAGGCTAAATGAGATAAACATTCCTACTTCATTTGCTACTCATAAGTTTTCCATTGATGGGGAAATCAGGACAACATGAAATCCATTAAAGAAAGAAAGGAAAAAACAACCAAACCTAGGACTGTCGAGTTGATGGTGACGCATGGTGACCTCATGCATTTCGGAACAGAACGGCCCCATAGTGTTTTGAAGGTGGTAAATTTTTACGGAACCAAACGTTGACGTTTACCTCCCATGAAGTGACTCATTGCCAATCTTTTGGTTAGCAGTAACTGACTCATTGCCAATCTTTTGGTTAGCAGTAACTGCTCCACCAGGGCTCCTTGCCGAACTCATAAACCCCAAACCACACTTAACACCATTGAGTTAATTCTAACTCATGGTCACCCTGTGTTAGAGTAGAACTCCTCCATATGGTGTTCTGTACTTGTGACTTTTATGGGAGCAGATCATCATACCTTTCTTCCTTGGATCTGTTAGGAGGTTCGAACCATCAACTTTTAGGTTAGTAGTAGAGTGCAAACCATTTGTGACGCACAGTGACCTCTGGATAAGTCAGGCCAGCATGAAATCTTAAGGACTATGTTTCTTCCCCTCCCTTTCATGGGTCTTTAAGAGCATCCTAAAGGACAAAGAAGGGCTTGTTGTTGTTGTTAGGTGCCATCAAGTCAGTACCGACTCATAGCGACTTTGTGCACAGCAGAACAAAACACTGCCTGCTCCGAGGCCAAAGAATGGCAGCCAGGAATAAATTGGGAATTCTTTTTCATGCTCTCATCCCTAAAAATAATCTAGAGTTTTCCACCGTCTTTGAGGACGTTTTCTCAATGCATTTTAGATCTGAAACAGTTGTGGTGGCAATGCTGGTGGGAAAATTATGGAGGGCAAAGGAAAAAAAAAAAAAAAAAGTGGATAATTGTATAATTACCTTTATTTTGTTTGGGTTTGGTTCTGAGCATGCCTGGGATTGTTTAATCCCCTACTAGACATAAACAAATAATTCCTGTGGGTGGTATTTTTTAGAAGATGGTCTGAGGCAGGTAGTTCTGGATTTATATCTCAGTATAACTCATTACAAGGAGCTCATGGGTCTTGACTCTCTTAGTTGGTGGAGGATTACTTAACAGTTAGAGCTTATAGAACTAAACCTGGGAGGGATCAGGCTTTGTCATTTTCCTTTGCCCTGAGGTGAGCGCTTCTCTTTTCCCATCTTGCTTTTTCCTTTCCCATCTGAGCATAAGAGGCAGTCATCTGTTAAAATGTGGCAGAGTCCCTGCCCTGCCTGAAGGCCTGTGGCTGCCCATTGCTTCTCATCTGTTTTCTCACCTCTTGTTGTTAGCGGATGACTCCTACATAATAGAGTGGAACATTGCCCATGATAGGTTGGGGGACAGATGGTTGTGAGACACAGGGTTTCCGTTGGCTGATTTTCAGAAGAGATTACCAGGTCTTTCTTCTTAATCTTGCTTAGAATGTAAATGTTGCTGAAACCTGTTCAGCATCATAGTGACATGCCACCATTGACAGGCAGTTCTGGCTGAGCATTCAGTGATTGAATTGGAGTGGAACCTGGGTCTCACATATGAAAAGCAAGCACTCTATGGCCGCTCCACCAATGTGCCCACGTTCACCTGCTACTGCCCCACATTTTACCTCTTGTTTTCACGCTTCTTCAGCCATACCCATTTACTCTTTTTTCTTCTTCAAGTTTTTATTGAGAATTGAGTGACAGCTTACATGGGAGAACATCAACTTTACACTCATCCTATCATATTTCATTTCATTGCATTGATTACAATTCCCTCCATGCATTATCATTTAACAGTATTTGCATCATCATTCAACAGTATTTGTTTATTTGCTCCATTCCCTCTGGCTTTTTTTTTTTTTTTTTTTATGTACACCGTAGCACTCAAGAATATACAATCATTCAAACACCCAAAGGACACACCTGCAAGCCTGCCCCCCCCCAGCCACCAGCATGCAGCATCTCTCCCTCCTAGATTCTAGAGTCCCCAGCCATTCCATCTCTCCTTGTCATTGTCTCTACCTCCATCTCTGGTGTCACAACTTCTCTGGATAGTGTCCAGCACTCTGCTCTTCTCCCTTGATAGTCCCAGGGTCCTCCGCTCTTGGACTGCCAGATCAACTACTCTCCTCCTTTTGTTACAAAACATCTACCTTTACATTTGCAACATTCACTATCAGTCCTGACAACAATTATTTACTCTTGAACCACAAACGTCTTATCCCTACCTCCTTTCACCAGCTCTGTCTAGACAGCTTGAAAAGCACTCAGTGGAGATTTCTACCTTCTTCCACACCTTCTGAAATTAAACTCCCTCTTAAAAACTTGTAAGCCAGTCACTTTGTGCCTTTATAGCCTCCTCATTTTAGGTAGCCAATGTCTTAAGTTGCCCATCCCTGCCAACCCTGTG
>NW_006408547.1:17097954-17101711 GCF_000296735.1 Chrysochloris asiatica | reverse complement strand
CCTTTGCCTGAAATGCTCTTTACTTCCTCTTTGACCAGGTAATTCCCAGTTATCCTTCACAACCCCTCACAAACATTACTTCCTTAAGGAAACTTTTTTCGTCTCCCACTGAGATTAAATTCTCTTTTCTTTATGACGTCATAGTTATATATACTTCTCCTTCAATTGTTATAAGACAAAGTAAATATTTTTGAAACACATGGGTCGTTAGTTCTGGGCTTTACATTTCCTGGCATCTGGCCCTCTCCTCCTCAGCCTGGGCAGCCATCTGCCCTGGGTGGGGTTGAGAGCAGGGTGATCAGCAACAATGCAGAGGAAGGTTTATTTAGACATGTAAGGATAAGTAGCTTCTGGCATGCTAATAAGGATATTTGAGTTCACGGAAACACACAAGGCCTGAAGGCTAAGCTTTGTGGAAAGAGAAAAAGATTTCCCAAGTTCAATATTCCCTGCTTTTACATATTCAAAATTCATCCTTGGAGCCTTGTAACTAAAGAGGTTCTGACTAAACAGAAGAAGAAAGGGGAAAACCCTTCTGTTTCAATTAAACTGTGGAACAGGGAAGGCAATGTAAAATGAGATCACTGGCAATGGTGTGCCAGGGGACTTGCCACCTCTTCCCACCGGGGACTTCCTCTTCAAGGTGGTGGTGGTGGTTAAGTACTGTTAAGTCGGTTCCAACTCATAGCGACACTGTATAGGGTTTCCGAGGAGTGGCTGGTGAGCTTGAACCACCGATTTTGCAGTTCAAACCGACCTTGCAGTCCAGCGCATTAACCCACAGCACTACCCCAGGGCTCTTCTCCAAGGCAGGCAGGCCAAAATGAGTGGGGTGGGACTGCAATTGTACAGCAAAAAATCCAGAAATATTGAGGTTACGCTGTTAGGGGCAGATAGGTTTTGGCTATACTTCTTATGAGGGATTTAGGGAGCATATGGCCTTATTGTTGGTATTGCTAAGTGCCTCTGAGTTGGTTCCGACTCATAGCGACCCTGTATAGGGGTTCCAAGGAGCAGCTGTTGAGTTTGAACCACCGGCCTTGTGTTTCAAACTGACCTTGCAGTACAGTGCTAGCCTACAGCACCACACCAGAATTCCAGATGGTCTTATGTTATGTTGAGTTAGCTCCGACTCATAACAACCTTGTATAGGGTTTCCATGGAGCAACTAGTGGGTTTGAACCACTGACCATGTGGCTCAAACTGACCTTACCATCCAGTGCATTTTCCTATAGCATCACACCAGGATTCCTGGTGGCCTTATGTTGTTGTTGTTAAATGCCATTGAGTCAGTTCCAACCTATAGTGACCCCTGTATAGGGTTTCCGGGAGCAGCTGGTGAACTTGAACCACTGACCTTGTAGTTTCAACTTTGCAGTCCAGCGGATTAACCCACAGCGCCACACCAGGACTCCATGATGGCTTTATAGGCTGCCACTATTTCAAAGCAGGGATTGGTCTAAACAGGTACATGATTATTACACAGCGCACAAAGATAGTGTAAGGGCATAAGTTTAAAATCAATATCAAGATGTTCTCAAAGGTCTGTGGATGTAATGAAAGGTAGCTGAGAACTTTCTAGAAGTTCTAATTCAGGTGAAAATTGACTGGATGAGGAGACCAACTGAGGTCACATATTAGGGAAGGGGTGGGTGGTGGGGTGGTATTCTAGGCCAGTAGAGTAGAGTCCTTGTTGTTATGTGCCGTCAAGTCGGTTCCGACCCATAGTGACCCTGTACAGGGTTTCTGAGGATGTAAAATTCTACAGGAGCAGAAAATCTCATCTTTCTCCCGCGGATCAGCTGGTAGTTTCGAACTGCTGACCTTAAGGTTCGCAGCCCAATTTGTAACCACTACGCTACCAGAGTCCTTAAGGGATACCAAAAAGTGAAGATTTTAGTCCACTCTGAGCACTTCACAAAACAAGCATGGTGACCCACTTTTTAAAAAAGCAGCCAAAGAAAACCTTAGGAAACACACTGCTACTCTGACATACATGATATCACTGTGTGAGTCAGAGCCAACTGGATGGCAACGGGTATGGGTCAATGAGGTGAGACCAGTCATCAAAGGGAATGACAGGTGCTTTCTGGGACAAAGACCTGAGGCAAAAGGACCAATTGTTCACTGGCTCTCCACTGCAATGTGAGTGGTAGGAAAGCATTTGGCCAAGCCGTGCAAGAACAGCTAGAATTGAGACTTCAACAAACTTGGAGGATTATGTATGATCTAGACCCTGAATGTTGTTAAGTGCTGTTGAGTCAGTTCTGACTCACAGTGACCCTGTATAGGGTTTCTGAGGAGTGTCTGATGAGCTTGAAACTAACCTTCTATTCCAGTGCCTTGTCCCACAACACCACTTGAATACACCACATAGAAATTACATAACTATGCGTATGTTATAAAAACTCAATGGATGTGTTATAAGTCTCTGATTTCTTACTGGTAAAAATCTCATTTTGTTAGCTTGAAAAGTCAATAATTTAGACAAGTAAAGCAGTGAGAAAGGAGCCTTGGTTGAGTAGTGAATTATCAGCTGGACTGCTAACCTCATGGTTAGTAATTCAAATGTGCTAGTCACTGCAAGGGAGAAAGATGGGGCTTTCTGGCTCTGTAACGATTCATAGCCTCAGAAACCGTATACAGGGTTGCTATGAGTTGGCACCAACTCAATGGCACACAACCACCCCCACCATCAAAGCAGTGGACCAAGGCTTGTCATATTGAGAACAAAGAAATATTTATCAGAATTTCTGTTGTTGATAAGATGAAGATGAGCATCATGATTACAAAATGAATACATGTCTTTTCCACCAATGTATGTCCACAGCCTAGTACAATGGCATGCATCAGGAGGGGGTTAACCAATATTTGTGGTTTGTTGTTGTTGTTAAGTGCCGTCGAGTTGGTTCTGACCCATAGCGACCCTGTATAGGGTTCCTGAGGAGCAGCTGGTGAGCTTGAACCACTGACCTTGCAGTTCAAACGACTTTTCAGTCTGATGCATCAGCCCACAGTGCCACACCAGGGTTCTAAATTTTTTGGAACAAATGTATAAATAAATACATGTAGAGATGAAGCTTTAATCTAGACCAGGGAGAAATTTTTGTGCAAATGTTATATATCTGAGGTAATAACCAGTAAGAATACAAAAACTACGGTTAAAAAAAAAAGATAAAAGAACTGATAACAAAAAGATGATTAATCACAATATAAAATAAATATAAATGCCTAATAAGGACAATGATTCTCATATTAAATTTTATACATGCACAAGTATATATACATGATGCATGATGAAAAAGATGATACAAGAACTCTTAAACGAACACAGAAATAAACTAACAAATAGACAAAAAAAAAAAATGAGAAGAACCCCGAAGAACACTATTAATACCAGACAACTGGAATTTACGGGGAAAAAGAGAACAAGGTGGGATATTTTTATTGATTTTTAAATGTATAATTCATTAGGAAAATATAGTAGCTGGGAAAGTTTATCAACAAATATCATAGCATCAGAATATATCAAATAAAGACCATTAGAAATGTAAGCAGACATTGGCAAGTCACAATTCTAGTAGGATAAATGAATAATTTCTCTATTTCTAACATGAAACAAAAATACTAAAGAGAAGAATTAAATAACACATTAAAGCTTTACTTGCTGAAAATTGATGAAGAATATTATTTTTCAGAAGTCTGTGCTACATTTGGAGTCCTGGTGTGGCTCTGTGGGCTAATGCGTCACACTGCA
>NW_006408547.1:17091204-17097551 GCF_000296735.1 Chrysochloris asiatica | reverse complement strand
TGCTTCATCATCACAATTATTGTTATGTTGCAGCCAAAGTATCAATCCATCTCAATGAAAGCCTTCCTCTTTTTCACTGATACTTCACTTTTCCAGACAAGACATCCATCTCCAGAGATTGGTCCTTCCTGAAACATGTCCATAGTACCAGGGACAAGTCTTACTCTCCTGGCTTCTCAGAAGCAGTATTCTGACTGGTCTTTTTCCAAGACAGATTTGTTTGTTCTTCTGGCAGTCCATGGTACTTTTAATATTCTCCTCCCAACAACCATAACACAAATGAGTCAATTCAACTTCACTCTTCATTATTCATTGTTCTCCTTTCACATGTAGGTTACTGAAAATACCATGGCTTGGGTCAGGTACACCTTAGTTTTCAAAGTGACATCTTTGTCTTGAACATTGCCTAATGTGATAAGTAGTTTGATTTCTTGACTGTTGCTTCCATGAATATTGATTGTGGATCTAAGCAAAATGAAGCCTGACAACTCCAATATTTCCTTCGTTTCCATGATGTTAATTGTTGGTCCAGTGGTGGAGATTTTTGTTTTCTTTACACTGATGTGCAGTACATAATGGACACTTTGTGCCTTTGACTTTCTTCAGTAAGTATTTTAAGTTCTCTTTCTTTCCAGCAAGAAAGATTGTGCCATCTGCATATCGCAGGTTGTTAATGAGTCTTCTTCCAATCCAGATGTCACGTTCTTCTTTATATAATGCACATTAAATAAGTATGGTGAAAGGATATAGCGCTGGTGCGTGACACGTTTCCTGAATTTAAAGCGTTCCGTATTCCCTTGTTCTGTCTGACAACTGCCTCTTGGTCTAGGTACAGGTTTCTTATGTGCACAATTAAAGCTTCCAGAATGCCCATTCTTTACAATGTTATCTATAATTTATCATGATCCCCACAGTCAAAAGCTTTTGCATAGTCAATAAAGTACAAGTAAACAGCTTTCTGATATTCTCTGCTTTCAGCTAAGATCCATCTGATGTTGGCAGTGATATTTCTAGTTTCATGTCCTCTTCTGAATCTGGCTTGAATTTCTGCCAGCTCTGTGTCTATAGACTACTGCAATGATTTTTTATTATCTTCATTTGTATATGATATTCACGATATTGTTTGATAGTTTCTGCTTTCTGTTGAATCTTCTTTCTTTGGAATGGGTAAAAATAAGACTCTCTCCCTATCGGTGGGTCTGGTAGCTGCCTTCCAAATTTCTTGACACAAGAGGAGTGAGTGCTACCAGCCCTGCACTGATTTGTTGAAGCATTTTCCATTTCTGTTCTACTTCCACGGCCTCTTCTGAATCTGGCTTGAACCTCAGGAAGTTCTCTGTCAATGTATGGTTGTAACCTTTTTTGTATTACCTTTAGTAAAACTTTACTCACATGAGATATCAAAGAGATTGTCCGATGAACCAATCAGCTGGCCAGATAGTTGTCTTCCAAATTTCTTGGTATAGATGAGTGAGTGACTTCAGGGACGCCTCACTTTCTTGTAAGATTTCAGTTTGTATTCCATCAATTCCCGGTGCTGTATTCTTTGCCAATTCATCTTCAATGTACCTTGGACTTCCTCCTTCAGTACCATTGGCTCTTGATCATATGCTTCCTCTCGAAATGGTTGACTATCAATCATTGCCTTTTACAATGACTCTGTATATCCCTCCCATCTTCTTTTGATGCTTTCTGCAGCATTCAATAATTTTCCCAGAGAATCCTTCAATAATGAAAACATGTCCACCGTAGGTGACAGTACTGGTACTTAAAATACCCATGGCATAGCCTCCAGAATCACAGCAACTCCCAAGCCACCACAGTACGACAAACTGACAGATGAGTGGTGGATCTACCTACTTACCTATTCAGCTTCATCATCAACACCTATACAATTTATAACATGTACACACACATAGAGTTGGTTTGTTTTTAACCTAACTTGTTGTTTTAAGTGTCATTGAGTTGGTTCTGACTCATACCAACCTTTTTAATCTAAAAGTTCTTGTTAAGTGCTGTCAACTTTGTTCTGACTACAGTGACCTTATATAGGGTTTCCAAAGCTTTAAATCTTTGCAGAAGCAGAAAACCTTTCCCTCTCTTGTGGAGCAGCTGGTAGGCTCGAACCCTGGATTTTGTGGTCTGCAGCCCAAACGCTCCCTGTCATCTAAATTATTACTGTTGTTGTTATTAAGAGCCATTGAGTCATGGTTGTTATTAAGTGCTATTGGTTTGAGTTATAGTGGCCTTGTATAGTGTTTCCAAGGAGGATCTGGTGGGTTTGAACTGCCAACCTTGTGACTCGCAGTCCAGTGCTGATCCTACAGCACCACACCAGGAGTCCTTAATATAAATAGGATGACGTAATTTATTTGTTCTGCAACTTCTTTCACATTGTGTATATCTCTCCCTGTCAGTACATTGTTGTTGTTATGAGCTCTTGAGTCAATTTTGACTCATAGTGACTGTGTACAGGCGTTCCAAGGAGCAGCTGGGTTTGAACCTTCAACCTTGTAGTTCAGATCAACCTTATGGTCCAGTGCTGATCCAGCAGCTCCACACCAGGACTCTGTCAGTATTATAATTAAGAATTATAATTAAGCAGGTAAAATCAGGGTGTGTGATTGAAGCTGTAGCAAAGAAAATATAATCTCATGTAACTCCTAACACATGAAGGAGAGTCATTATTGGTCTAGGTTCCTTTGTTGTTGTTACTGTTGTGAAGTGCCGTGGAGTTGGTTCCGACTCATAGTGACCCAGCATAGGGTTTTGGAGGGTATAAATCGTAATGGGCCTAGAAAGCTTCGTCTTTTTTTTGTGAAGTAGCTGATGGCCTTGAACTGTATACATTGTGGTTAACAGTCCAGTGCTTATCCTACAGATCCACGACACACACTGCGAAAGTCCCCTTAGTTATGAAAAAGTCTTTGTGAGTTTCTTTAACTTCCTATAGCCAACCTGGTTCACATAATATATTTTGTTGTAAAACATAAAAAAAAAAACAAAAAAATTCCTTTCATTTGGTGTTTGTAAAATTTATCAGAATATCCCTGGGCATGGATGGATGGATGGATGGATTTATTCATTCATTTATTCATTCCTTCATTCATTGATTCATTGATTCATTCCCTCACCTTGTCCAAGTCATTTGTGAGTTCTGGAAAAAAGTTGTCTTAATTATTTCTCTTATTCTGTCTTTCTAACATTTTTGTGCCCTGTTTTTGAAAATGCCTATTACAGACTGACCCTTCTGGATATTCAGGATCTGCCCACGATAAACTTTCGATTCATTTGTTTGCCTGTTTGTTCACTGTTGCTTTTCAGCCCTGACTTTGCTCTCTAGTGGTCTTCACCGTAACAAAGGCCACTGCTATAGAGAACCCACGTACTGTTTACCTGAATTTGTATTTTGACAATTTTCACTTTAGATAGCAATAACTTTTTCTTTTCTAGGAATGTTTTCTTCTTCTTTTTCCCACCCTTTCTCTTTCTCTTCCCCCTTCCCCCCCTCCTGCTCCTTCTAATTGTAGCCAATTCTCATTTTATGGGTGCCATTTCCTCTCTAATCTCTCTCATATCAAATTGGGTTTTTATTACGATTATTTCTGCTTCCTCTCAGGTGAGCTGTTTTATTTGTACATCATTATCATTATCTTTCAGGCTAGTATTTTCCCTCCTATCTCTGGTGGCCCCTTGGTTTGGGTTCGTTTTTATGAATGAAGGACTGGGTTGATTTACGTAGGTGGTGATTATGGGTTTCCTCTGTAGTTGTGCACATCTGTTTCCTAAGCAAGCCTCTTCCTTGAATGGCTAACTTCAGGCCCCATATAAGTGGGTGAGGCATCTACTGCAGGAAGGGCAAGCAAGCCGTCTGGGTACCTCCTCCTTCCCCACGCCCCTGCTGGGTCATTTGCCAAACTGGAGAGGGTTTCTCCATGAGCATTAATAACTACAACGCAGAGGTTTCCTAACTTTCTTTTCACCACACCAGTAGGTCAAAAGATTTTAACAGTTGGAGTAGAAAGGTCCAAACAACATAATAACTATTTATGTCCTAACAACCTAGTTGCTATGTGAAAAATAAAGGCAAATTAATATATTTACTTTTCCTTTGATTCTTAGATAACTCTCATTACATACTAGTGGAAGGTTCTTTTCTATTGAGAACTGCAGAACTCTTCAAAAGTTGCAATCAGATTGTGTACCTCCACTGAACAGTTTTGTTCCATTTTGATTGTTTGTTTTTAATTATAACAATCCTTGAAAACCCAGCTTTCCAAAGATATTACACCATTAAGAGGGATATATTGTTGTTGTTAAGAGTCATTGAGTTGATTCTGACTCACAGCGATCCTATATAGAGTTTCCCAGGAGAGGCTGGTGGGTTTAAACAGCCAACATTGTGGTTAACAGCCCTGGGCCTCTCCTACAACACCATACCAGAACTGCAAAAGGAATATGTAGGACTTCCGAGGCTCAGCTAGTGGGTTTGAACTGCCAACCTTGTGGTTGAAGTCCAGCGCTGATCCTACAGGGCCACATCAGGAATACAGTGCAATCTTATGTTGAAACTGGAGTCCTGGTGTGGTGCTGTAGCATCAGCACTGGGCTGCAAGGCCAGTGTGAAGTGCAATGGTCGTGGTTCAAATCCACCAGCTGCTCCTTGGAGATCCTATACAGGGTCACTATGAGTTGGAACAGACTTGGCGGCACTGAAGAACCAACAACACTGTTGATACGACAGATTATCTGGAATAGAGTCTGATAGATGCCTACTATTGCTGTGTTTGTCTTTTAAATTAAAGCAAAACCAGGTGCATTGTCCTGTGAGTTTCCTACAAAATCACTGGGCACCTCACTACAGTTTGGAATCACAACTCTTTTACGTCTGGCAGCTTTTCTTTTCTTTCTTTCCTCATTAACTAATGTGAAAGACTTGAGTTACTTCAATCCCTACTTTGCTCTTTTCAGGCCTCAGAAACCTTCACTTGGAAATGGATCCAATTACCTTTAGAAAGAGGTGTTTGGCTTTTATCACTTTTATTTGAGTTTATTTTTGGCTATCTTTTATTTCTATTTGATGCAAAGGAGAACTCATCTCTGCTGTAAACCTTCGTCCAGTTCATGGAAGCTGTGCACTGAACTGGGTGAGGGCTTACAGAGGAGATGAGTTTTTCTTTCATGAATGCAACACATTTTATTTCATGTCACTGACTGCAATGCCTACAATGGAGCATCACTTATTCCCACTGCTTCCCTGTGTTTCCACAACTCTGAGACGGGAAGACTTAGGTGGTGCCTGGTTACCACGATGAACTACTCTGAAAGGGATTGCATCAGAAGGTCCTCCTGGATAGAGTGGTGGGAAAATGTGGAACAAAACTCAACATCATAAAAAGACCATGCTTACTGGTTGGTTAGAGACTGCTGAAGTCCTAAGACTGTGACCCTTCGCCAACGTTCAGATCTGGAAATGAACTCACCCCCCATGGCTGCATTTTCAGCCAAACAACAGACAGATATATAAGGGTAACAATAATACTAGCAAGGTATCCACACCCTATGGTAATCAACTATTTGTGACCAAAAGGGCAGTATTTACTCAAGGAACAAAGTTCAGAGGGTTAGGAAGGAAAGGAGGAACAGCCTTGATCTTTGAGAAAAAAGTTTCCTCTGATAGTCATTTAAAACCTTTATTGAGTAGTTTGATAATAGGTATCTAATTGGCCCAGTAGTTTCACATCTCATTATTTAATCAATCATTTTAATATTTGCCTCACAGCAAACTCTTTACATCTTTTGACTTTGAGCTTGGGGTTTCTCTCAGGCTTACCTGGGATGAAGTTTTCAACATTTTCATTTCACTGCTGTTACCACTTTTTAGTGTTTAATTAAACACTAAAGTCTGAAGACCAGAAGCATTGTGGGATGACATCAAGAACATTACACAGGTAAAAAGCAAAAAGTCATTAAGAAGACAAGAAAGAAGGAAAAGGTCAACATGGATGTCAGATGAGACACTGAAACTTGCTCTCCAGCATAGAGATATTAAAGCAAATGGAAGACATGAGGAGGTACAAGAGCTGAACAGAAAATTTCAAAGATCAGCTCAAGAAGATAAAGCCAACTATTACAACAAAATATGCAAAGATCTGGAATCAGAAAACCAAAAAGGAAGAACACTCTCAGCATTTCTCAAGCTGAGGGAACTGAAGAAACAAATTCAAGCCTCGACTTTTGTTATTGAAGGATTGATTCTCTGGGCAAATTATTGAATGATGCAGAAAGCATCAAAAGAAGATGGAAGGAATACACAGAATCACTGTACCAAAAGGAAATGGTTGATA
>NW_006408547.1:17071934-17072763 GCF_000296735.1 Chrysochloris asiatica | reverse complement strand
TGGCAGTTGGTATTCGTTCTTGCCTGGGTTTTGGTGTTTTATAGAGTATGATTATAGCTTGAGTATATGGCAGCAGTTGCTGACTCTTCTTGGGTAATATAGGGAGAGAAAGGGTCCCCCAAATTTAGAAGGGGGAGCATAAAACAGCAAAACAGCATAAGCAAAAAAAGTATAGAAGAAAAAAATAAAGCCCCAAAACTACAGTATCAACAACAACAACAACAAAAATTAGAGTAAATTACTGTAGTCTATAATCGCAGAGGAGGGAGAGGAGAGAGAGAAAAAAAAAAAAATCTGTAGCTCTGGTAGCGTAGTGGTTACAAATCGGGCTGTGAACCACAAGGTCAACAGTTCGAAAGCCCCAGGCTCTCTGTGGGAGAAAGACAAGGCATTCTGCTCCCGCAGATATCCACAGCCTTGAAAACCCTGCATAAGCTCACTATGAGTCAGAACCAACTCCACGGCACACAGCCAGCCACCCATATGAATATGACTTCAATGTCCTCTTTTCAGCTTTTTGTCTTCAAAGCTGCCTGATAGATTTCAAGATGCCGCTGTTGTTATGCTGTACCTCAGTAATTTATTTAATTTTTGGCCTGTTTTGTTTTTAAACTCTTTCCTTCTCTACCCCTTATCCTGGGCTTTGCTGTATTTTAAAAAAAACAACAGTTCAGGGCCAGCTCTTGGGCTGAGTATCTGTGCATATGCATGGCAGAAGAACCCACCAGCGGTGAGGATGGGGGGTGTCCACTTGCTCAGGTACCCCCTCTAGTCACCAGAATGGAGGTGTGCAAATAGTGGGGGAGGGCAATGAGCAGATACCAAAAAA
>NW_006408547.1:17068722-17070545 GCF_000296735.1 Chrysochloris asiatica | reverse complement strand
TAAGGCTTTCTACTCCAGTAAAGATTTACACCCTCGGAAACCTTGTACAGGGTCACTATGGGTCGGAACCGACTCGATGGCACTTAACAACAACAACAACAATAATGCCTTTGTGTATCAAATTTGTTCATTTCTGTGATTGAGTTGTATTCAACTGTATGAAGTTATCACTGTTCACCTGTAGATGAACATTTTTGTTATTTGTTGTTTGGGGCAATTATAAAGAGAAGTGCTACAAACATGTACAGAATTTTGTGTGAACATACAGATTTATGCCTCTGAGGTAAATATCCAGGAGTGGGGTTGATGAGTCATCTGGTAAGGGTAT
Source organism: Chrysochloris asiatica (assembly GCF_000296735.1). Lineage (NCBI taxonomy): Eukaryota > Metazoa > Chordata > Mammalia > Afrosoricida > Chrysochloridae > Chrysochloris > Chrysochloris asiatica. The sequence continues at coordinate 17,070,217 of NW_006408547.1, read as the reverse complement.
CATTGACTTTATAAGAATATGCAAAAATGTCTTTAAGAGTATATGCCTATATGTAGGAGTCCTGGTGTGGTGATGTGGGATAAAGCACTGGGCCACAAGATTGGTTTGAATCACAATGTCAGCAGTTCAAACTCACTAGTCGCTCCTTGGAAATATATACAGGGTCTCTATGAGTTGGAACCGACTCAGTGGCATTTGACAACACCAACAAATGCCTATATATAATTTTTAAAAAAAAGCTCTGTGGGTGATTCTCAAGCAAACTTGAAAACCCAAGGCTGTGCACAGTCGTTTATATGTCAGTGGTCCCCGTAGGCTATGAACTGTTCAAGCAGAGTTGAAGGACTTTGTGCATGTGTGTGCACATTTATTTTTGTAATTTTTCATCCCCAAAGCCCAGCAAAGTCCCATCATATACATGAAGAAATGACACAGGATGTCGTTCTTCATGGGAGACATGTGGGAAATGAGTTGTTACTGGGTTACCTTCCCCTTCAGCCCATAAAAGGTCGGCCGTTTTGTAATACCTCCTCCTCCATCGAATAATTTTTTTGTGATGACTCTATAACCAGTACTAATCATTATTTTCTTCCTTCTTTAGCTTTAAAACAAATGTTGCTGTTCTTAAGTGCTGTCGGCCCTGTTTGGAGTTTGCAAGGCTATACATCTGTTTCGAAGCAGGAAGCCTCATCTTTCTCTCATGGAGTGGCTGGTGAGTTTGAACTGCCAACCTTGTGGCTCTCAGCCTAATGCTTGTCATATAGAGCCACCACACTCCCTTAAAACGAGTAACAGCTAAAAAGAATACATATTAGTTTAAAAAAATATTTTTGAGTTCTATAAAATAATATTTCTGAGCTAAAATATTCACTTGCCATAAAGAATTACTATGTCTTATACCTCAGAGTATTTTAGATTTTAAGTGCAAATGAAAGCTTCAAATGCTCACATCGAATGGTAGAATTGAAGTAACTCAAGTGTATCTCTTTGTCTTTACCTCACTATGCTACCATTGTTTACTTAAATATAAGATTTATTCCAGAATATGAATTGGCACTGGGGTGGAGCAGCATTGGAAGCAAGATTGGAGAAGTCCTAGCCATTAGGGACTTCCTATTTCCACAGAACGGCAAACCACTGAGTCATTGTAGCAGAGGTCAAGTCATATGGGTTCTCCAGATTAAGTGGAATGTAGAATACGATGTCGATTAAGTGACAGATGACAAAAATGCACGGATTGGCTTATATATATTTTAAATCAGGGAGCACAGCAATTGTTGAGAACTTATATCAATGGATTGTGTATAGACTGTTTAAAATGGCTAACTTATGGCAATAATGAAAACAGACCAAATTCAGTCAGTTTTATTATTGTTTTAAAATTCTCAAAACAGTGCAGTTCCTTATTGGCTGTCCCTGGACTGCCAACTTCCCCAGCCCAGCCACTGCCCGGTATTTCTTCAGCTAGCACATGAGAGGGTTTTTTTTTTTTTTT
>NW_006408547.1:17059458-17066078 GCF_000296735.1 Chrysochloris asiatica | reverse complement strand
GAGAAAAAGAGGAAGACCTCTAACAAGATGGATTGGCCAGGTGGCAGCATTGATGGCGTCAAGTGTGACAGCAGTAGTGAGGTTGACCCAGGATTGGATATTGTTTCATTCTGCTGTATCTTGAAGTATAGTGTCAGTGATAGGATGATATCCATATGCCTACAAGGAAAACCAGTTACTATGTAGTGTTACAGGATAAACTCTGGACTGCTAACCACAAGGTCACAGTTCAAACCTACCAGTCGCTCTTCAGAAACTCTATGCAGGGTTGCTATGAGTTGGCAGTGACTTGATGGCACTTAACAACAACAAACAGAATTTACACTAATACCAACGATTAGGAAATTGACAATTTTATCAACTTCTGCAGTCTTAAATTGGGCAAACATATACAAAAGATGGATTGATCATCACTGAGGAATGTAAAAGTTGGAAACAAAGAAGGATCTTTGGAAACTTTGTTTCCAACATATTGGCTACTATGGCTTAGTGACAGAAGTGATTAGGGGAATCTCACATGATAAAATTTTAGAAGACCAATGATGTAATCATTGTAAATACCTTTTGTTTCAACAACATGAACATCAACTCTTCATGTGAACCTCACTGGGCTGGATACACAAGAATCAATGGACTACATCTTTGGAAAGGGATACTAGTCAGAACAAGGCCAGGGGCTAATTGTGGAAAAGATTATCAGTTGCTCATGTACAAGTTCAAATTGAATCTGAAAAAAATTAAAACAAATCCACAAGAGCCCAAGTACAACCTGGAGTATATCCCATCTGAATTTAGAGATCATATCAAGAATAGATTTTATTAATTGAATCCTATTGACTAAAGATCAGAAAAATTTTGGAGTAACATCAAGGGCATCCTAAGACAAGAAATAGAACAAATATCTGCCTGGATATCAGAAGAGACTCTGAAATTTGCTCTAATGTGTAGCTAAACTAAAAGAAAAGAGCTGAACAGAAGGTTTCAAAGGGCAGTTAGAGAAAAGTATTATAGTGAAAATGCACAGAGACCTGGATTTAAAACACCAAAAGGTAAGAACATGCTCAGCATTTCTCAAGCTGAAAGAATTGAAGGGAAAATTCAAGCCTGGAGCTGCAATATTGTATTTTCAATCACTTCATAAGCATGTGGAAGCTGAACATTGCATAAGGAACACCAGAGACGAACTGATGCATTTGGATTGTGGTACTGGCAAAGAACATTAACAGTACCACAGATTACCAGAAAATCAAACCAATCTGTCTCCACAGTACAGCCTTCATAGAAGTGAGGATGGAGAGACTTCATCTCACTTACTTTGAACATGTTATTAGGATGGACCAGTCCCAGGAAAAGGACATTAAAGTTGATAAAATAGGGTATCATAAAATGTAGGAAGACTCACACCAAGATGGATTGATACAGTGGTTGTGACAAAGGGCACAGACATAATAAAGACTGGTGAGGCTGGTGTGGTGCTATAGGGTAATCACATGACTGCTAAACGCAAGGTTGACAGTTCACTTCCACAATGCTCGTCTCAGAAACTCTATACAGCCTCATTATGAGTCAGAACTGACTTGATAAAAAACACCACCACATGGGTAAAATACTGAACAATAAAGGAAGTATGAAATGAAGATGGAAGGACTACACAGAGTCACTGTCCTAAAAAGAATGTGCTGATGTTCAACCATTTCAAGAGGCAGCAAACCAATTGTATTGCAAGAAGAATTCCAAGCTGCAATGAAGGCAGAGGCCAAACACCAGGATCCAGGAATTGACAGAAAACCAACTGAAATGGATACAGCTCTACAGGCAGTCCCTCATCTGTATCTTGACATTTTCAAGACAGCTACTTGGCCATCAAACTGGAAGAAATCTCTATTTATATCCACTCCAATGAAAGAGGACCCAAGAGAATGCATACATGACCAAACATTATCATTAATATCACACACAAGTAAACTTTTGCAGAAGATAATTTTAAAAACGGTTGCAGCAGTACATTGACAGGGAGTTGACAAAAATTCAAATCATATTCAGCACAAGGTTGACTGCACAAAGGTATTAATTATAGGAAATGATGGATAACACTGAAGAATCAGAATTGTAGAACACTTCATTGTACTCATATAGAATCTGTACATAGACCAAGAAGCAGTCGTTTGAACAGAACCAGGATGTACTACGTGTACTATATGAAGAAGAACACAGCATCAGGTTGGAGGAAGGCTCATAACAAGCTACAGTATGCAGATGATACAACCTTGCTTGCTGAAAGTGAAGAGGACTAGAAACACTCACTGATGCAGATCAAAGACTGTAGCTTTCAGTCTAGGTTACACCTCAATATAAAGGAAGCAAAATTCTTCATAACTGGTCCAATAAGCAACTTCACAATAAACAAAGCAAAGACGGAAGTTGTCAAAGATATCATTGTACGTGGATCCACAATCAACGACTCATCTAGAAATGCAGCAGTGAGAAACAAAATGACATATTGCCTTGAACAAATCTGCCAGAAGAATGCCCAAATCTGTGTTGGAAGAAGTACAGCCACATTGCTTTTTCAGAAGTGAGGATGACAAGGATTGGCAGTGAGTGCAACAAGGGACTCAAAAGTCCGAAACATGGTGAGGATGGCACATACCCTTTGTTGTGCACATAGAGTCTTTATGAATTGGAACTGATTTAATGGTGCCCAACAACAACAACTTCTAAGTATAACTTTATCATTTATAACTAGAAATGAAAGTAAAATCACAGTAAGTTTGAAATCAAAGTATATATAATAACATGAGAAAAAAGTGTCTAACTTTTCAGAGGAACAATTGTTTTGCAAGCGCTTAGAAATCAGAGTAGGTGTCATTAATCCTATTAATTAGCCAATTAGTAAAAATCCTAGAGTTTGTGGACCATATGTTTTCTGTCACAATTACGCACCTCTGCCTCACACCAAGAAAATAGCCATAGATACTCCTTAAACAAATGTAACAGATTGTAGGCCAGATCCGAGCCCTGGGAAGTAGTTTGCTATCTCTGATTTAGAAGACAAAGTAATAGGAAGAGCTGTTGTTAGTGCATTTGAGTCATTTCCAACTCATTGTGACCCTGTAAAGGGTGTCTAAGGAGCGGCTTGAACTGCTGACCTTGCATTTCAAAATGACCTTGTACTCTCATAATAATAATAACGTGGAGGAGTGAGGCATAATTTTCTATGTGCTACTTTTCTATGTTGATAGAAATGTGGAGTTTTTAAAACAAAGAAAACTGTGACTTTTCGAGTTCATAATTTACACCATTGATTTTATGTAGTTTTGACATTTCAAGCATTTGTTTCCTTTGAGATGCTGGGATGTTACGTTGAGATACGGTGGAACACTGATCCTCCTCTCTGTCTCTCCCACAACATGTATACTAACCCAGAGGACTGTTAAAGCAGTGCTTTTCAAGCTGGGGATTCTGATGATTAGCATGTCATTAAATCAATTAAATCAATAAGGAGCTCTGGCAGCGCAGTGGTTACAAATCAGGCTGCAAGCCGCAAGGTCAGCAGTTCAAAACTACTAGTGGTTCCACGGGAGAACGATGAGGCGGTCTGCTCCCGTAAAGATTTACAGCCTCGGAAACCTTGTGTAGGGTCACTATGAGTCGGAACCGACTCCATGGCACACAACAACAACAACAACAAATCAATTTAGTGGGTCATACTTTGCATTAAAAAAAAATAGCTGGACTAGATGACATGAAAATAGAAAATGACAAGATACATCATTTAAAAGAAACTTGATTTTGTGACTTTTTGTGCATATACAAGTGTGTGTGAGCCAAGTTGCTATGCTGTTTTGGTTAGGTCCTGTTGAATTGGTTCCAACTCATAGCAACCCCGTATAGGAGTTCTGAGGCTGTAAATCTTTATGGGAAAAGGAAGTCTTTATGGGAAAAGAAAGTCTTATCTTTCCCGCATGGAACAATTGTTGTTGTTGTTGCTAAGTGCCATCCAGTTGTTCCGATTCATAGCAACCCTGCATAGGGTTTCCAAGGAGCAACTGGTGAGCCTGAACCACCGACCTTGCAGTTCAAACCGACTTTGCCATCCAGCTCATTAACCCATGCTATACCTTGTGGGTTTGAAATGCTATCCTTGTGGTTAACAGTAATAAAGAGCTGAAAATGGGAAAAGAAGGTTGTTCCTATATAGTTAAATATGCTTTGTGGAGACAATATAGTCAAGCCTCTAAGTACTTAATTTATACATTTAATTTGTAGTAGAAATCTACATCAGAATTTGGGAATAGGCATTGTAGTTGTGATTTATGCCAAAGAAGAAAAAAAATCAAAATATAACACTGCTAATGATGCATCGGTTGATTGGAGATTAAGAATTCTTTATATCTAAAAGAACAAATTGGTGCATGACTGCATAATTTATGTACCGTTTTTAAAAAAAAGATTTCAGGCTTGTACCCAGCTGGTTTAGAACTGACTATGCGCAATACAAATTGAAATCTGCTAAGACACCCCTTGCTGTAGTTGGCAGGTACTGTGTCTATTGACCTATGAATAGAGTTAAAGGAGAAAATGATTTTAACAGAGGTGACAAGTACCAATTTCCAACGGTTTCTTCCACACTGTCTTGGAATAGGTGATTGTGGTTTCATCTTTCCGATGATTGCTTTGCTCCCTGCCAGGAAAGACCCACAGCTTTGCACTGGGCTATATTGTGTTTGAAAAGTAAAAGACCCTGAAATATAAAATGGACTTCATTCATGCAGCCAGGTAAACCAATCTGACTTTCCCAAATGCTTCCCTTCTTCCAGCAGCCCACCCCTCATCAGTCCATTGCTGTGGGAAGCCAAGTCTGTAAGGTGAGACTCTTTTTGTATCTATTCCTGTGGCTTCTTCTCCAGACACAGCCTAGGTGGTGTCCCCATTTTTATGAAACTTGGGCAGCCACGAGAAAGCTTGGGGCAGCTTATGGAGAGACACACTTGTGAACACTGGAGGCATTTGTCTCACCTGATGAGGATGTAGGTTGGGATTCCATCAGCACTGTGATCACCTCATTGAACTAGTTGGGCCCAGGAGAAGTCAGGGGACATTGCTAATAGAAGGTGTGTGCTAAGGACAGAAAACACATTCATAGAAGCTGAGTGGTGGTGGTGATGGTTATGTGCCGTGGAGTTGGTTCCGACTCATAGCTACCGTCTATCCTCATCTTTCTCTCGTGAAACAGCTGGTAGTTTTGAAGCAGCTGAGGTTAGTAGCCCGTCTCATAATCACCACACTACCAGAGCTCTTTAGAAGCTGAGTAGCACACTTCATATCCCCAAAAAGGATTCAAGTTAGATACATATGTAATGTTGAAGCAACCAATGACTTGCAAAGAATGCACCATTCAGCACCATTCAGCAAAAGAGACAGTGTCTGCTGCCTTTGTGTCTCACCCCTGACACATGCTGTCTGCAATCTGGATGAGGGCCTTAACCCTTAAAACCACACTAGGTGCCTGCTCTGAGCCATGGAGATTGGAGACCGCATCTCGCTAACTGCAATTGGCTCTGTTACATTTCCACAGAACAACCAGCGAGTCTTAGCACAGTGGGAAGATAGGTCTTGTTACAAGCAAGGCAGCTGGAAGGTATAGCATTATGGAGTTTTTAATTACATTCTTTTATAACATATTCAATTAACAAAAAATAGATGTAGTAATTGTGAAGCGATTATGTTGTATGTTTTTCACAAACCTCTGGGGAGAGGAAGGAGGAGGCTAAAAATTAATTGCAAATGTTATAAATGAAAAATGATGCAGATCTACTTAGCTCTGAAAATGAGTGAAGCTCACACCATCCGCCAGTGTGTGTACTCCTTACCAGTGTATTTTTATTTCATCTATTTTTATTATTGAATGTACACCTAGGGAATGGTAAGCTAACACAATGAAAATTGATGCCTGTACCATCACTTTTGTGGTCCCTTGCCATGCTTGTTTCAGATATTATTTGTCAAGAATTAAAACATTAGATGCTATAGATGCCCTTGCCACATCTTATATCTTCTGAATATTTTAAGTTAACATTGCTGTAAATTAACAAAGCATATAATGTGCTGGACCTCAAAGTCAGTTTGAACTGCAAGTTAGCCTTTCAAGCTCACCAGCTGCTCCTTGGAAACCCTATACAGGGTCCCTCCCTATGGGTTGGAACCGACTCAACAGCACTTAACACAACAACAACAATAGTGTATGCTAAAGAGCTCTGGTAGCAAAGTGGTTACCAGTGGGGCTGCTAACCTAAAGTGAAGGTTTACAGAGCAGATCATCAAGGTTTACATTTAACAAAGCATGTATTTTGCTTCATTACATGGTTGCAATCTCCTGTAGTTAACAGCAACACCATGAAGAGCAGCTGGTGAGCTTGAACAGTTGACCTTGTGGTTGAAACTGACCTTGCAGTCAAGTTCATTAACCTGCATTACCATATAAATGTATCTATAGCTATATTACACATGTTCACACATATATGTACATACATATGTGTATAGATATTAAGTGCTGTTGAGTCAGTTCTGACCCATAGCAACCCTGAACAGGGTTTCCGAGGCTATTAATCTTTCTCCCG
>NW_006408547.1:17021958-17059358 GCF_000296735.1 Chrysochloris asiatica | reverse complement strand
TATATATATATGTAGGCAAAGTGGCAGCATCACGGGACTTAAGCATGGCAACAATTGTGAGGTTGGCCCAGGATCGAGCAGTGTTTTGTTGTTGTGCATAGGGTCGCTATGAGTCAGTACTGACTTGATGGCACCTATATATATATATATAGAGAGAGAGAGAGAGACTGAGTCTGAAGGAAGGCTCTCCAGTAGAGACCTGCAGCTTTATAGGATATTGTAGGAGGAGCATTGCAGAAGAATACAAGCTGTAGAACAGACAGTCCAAAGGGAAGTGCTGAATTTTAAACAAATATCCTTTTTGCTTTCAGCTCTATTTTTGGTTTTGTGAACAGATAAGATATATTTGCTACTTCTAAGATACTTTCTCTGCCACACAGGCAGTACCAGGAGGCATGGTTATGAAACACAATTCATTAATATAATGTCAGATGGGACAATAAAAGCCTTAGCAGCTCTTGGTAACTTAAGATTTATGTAAAGATTGACATTACTGAGATCACACAAGTGATTAGGGTCATTATTTTGTATTTCTGTGGAAAAACAACTGCCTAGTAGAAGCTGCTGAGTAATGTTTAACAGTATGGAAGATGAAGTCAACCATTTTGATTCAGAGGTTTGTGTTCCAATATTAGTACAGCTTCCAGTGCGAGTACCCAGCCCTCTCCTCTCTGGTGTATTTGTGGTAAAAGAAAAATGGAGACTGGGACCTGTAGTGGAACAATGCAAGACTTCTCCTTGCCACTTGTAGTGAGAGCGGAAAAGTGCTTCGATGGAGCCAGTAGGCCAAAGGCCTAATGCAAATCTTCTATGAAAAACATGGGCTAAAGCAACTTTGCAGTCCAGCGCATTAACCCACAGTGCCACCCCAGGTCACTGGTAGCTAGCGCTACCTGTACATCTGTCAGCATAGTATAGAACAGGTTTTCATAGTGATTTCTTCAATGAACGGAAGATTAAATGACTTACCAGGAGTTTTGAAACTCTCACTTTCTAGAATTCAAAGTTTGTTTACAGGAAGGTCAGTTTTATTCATGTTTGTACTGTATTTAATCCATTCATTTTTACCTCTTCCTAACAGGATAATGCTGCAGACAGCGAAGCCGTTCAGCCAGTCCTTGGAAAACCTATCCAGGGTTGCTGTGAGTTGGTACTGACTCGATGGCGCTGAACACCACCATCACCAACAACAACGGTATATCAAGGAGCCCTGGTAGAATAGTGGATTACAAGCTGGTTGCTAACTGCAAGGTCAGTAGTTCGAATCTACCAGTCACTCCATGGGAGAAAGCTGAGGTTATTTGCTCCTGTAAAAAATGTTCAGGAGTCCTGGTGTGGCACAGTGGCTTAATTCGCTGCACTGTAAGGTACTTAACAATAACGACAACAATGAGATATAGAGGAGTCCTGATGTGGCGCTATTGTATAAGCATAGGACTGCTAGTCGCAGAGTTGGCAGTTCAAACCCACCAGTTGCTCCTTGGAAGCCCTACGCAAGTTTGCTGTGAGTCAGAAGCAACTCAGTATCTCCATGGGACAAAGATGAGGCTGGTGGTGGCTCTGTAGGCTAAGCACTGAACTGTAATCGGTGAGATTGGCGGTGGTATCCCACCAGCGGCTCGGTTTACACCAAAGGTAAAATAAAAATAGCTTTATGCATGTACACCGAAAGCAATAGTTTAAGAATAAATTGTAATATATTCTAAGAGCAAGCATATGCAGTGTGAATAGCATCTTAGGTCCAAGGTCCATGGTTTTCCAACTATATTTTTGTAGAAAACTTGTATTCCAGCAATTGAATCAGGGGACTCACCCTTAAAGTAGAATAATGATCTTTCTCCAGTGCATGGACAAGTTTGAGATATCGGATGGACTTTTTAAAATTTAAAATGTTCCCCAATAACTTTTTCTTACACTGTAGAATGTGCCAAAGATTCATCTGCCAAAAAGCACTTAAACTGATAAGAAAACGAGTGAGTAAGCACCAACCCCCTAGCAAAATACCTTGGAAACAGCGAACTGAGGTAGTTTGACAGCTGGATTTGGATTGTCATGGGTCTCTATGCTCCTACTTAGAAGGTATGGCATATGTTGCATGCTTTTAGATAGAAAAAAAAAAATCTTAGCTTTAAAAATACAGTTAAATTAGATGAGTATTTTAGTAGGTATTATAACTGGTTTTACTCCTAAACAGTGTTTAGGAACCTCTGTTTGGCTTCAATAGATAGTCAGAAATATGAACCAAATTTTTCCAAGACACTTTATAAGCATAAATGTGCTGTTGGAAATAAAGTGGGATAGATTCAATTATGTGTCCCCCACTCCGGCCTCCCTTTGGTTTCTTGCATTTCCTCTGTGATGCAGATTGACTCTTTTACCTGATCGAATTGCCTAAAATTATTGTTCAGTTCTTCAATATATTTTAGGCATTCTGTAACACTCTAAGATGTTAGAAACAAGCAGATTTGCCTAAGGGTCTTTGGTCCAGCGTCACTTATATTAGCCTTCAATAGGTTCAACTTGCTCTATAAGAGATCTGTATTAAAGAGCTTTGGTAAAAAAAAACAAAAAACCTGGTTGTAATTATAAAGTTAATAAATATAATAAAACGTGCAAATCTCAGGAGCATAAACAAATAAATGTAGAACGCATAACAATGCTCTCTATAAACAATACTGAAATAACCATCCTATTGCTGTTGAATTGTTTCTGACTCAGAGTGACTCTCTAGGACGCCATAGGGTTCCAAAGCTATGAGCTTTATGGAAACAGACTGCCTCAGCTTTCTCCCTGGGAGTGACTGCTGGGTTTGAACCACCAACCTTTCGATTTGCAGCTGTGTGCTTAGTCAATGTGCAAACAGGGCTCCTTATATAACTATTAGTATTATGTACATTTATACAACCCCTTCCTTCTTTCACAGGGCAGATGAGACACTGCAACTAGCTATTTATCCTGAGTGGATTTTAAGCATATGTAAACCATACAGCTGGCCCACCTAGGCCTGGCCAGGTGTCTTCTAGAAGGCTTATGTGAGGCCTGACTTCACCTACTTAACTGTTTCCACCCTTGACTTCATTTCCACCTGTTGACACACACAGGCTAGTCAGCCTGAAGATTTGGTTCTGTTTTTCAGTTTCTTGCCTAACTTTCCCTCTTCGTCTCCACATGATAGAGCTTCCCTTTGCTAGAGCTGAATACAGTGGCTCTGTGTATTGTATTCCTGTTTCAGCTCTTTTGTTGTTGTTATTAAGTGCCGGCAAGTCAGTTCTGACTCATAGCGACCCTGTATGGGGTTTCCCAGGTTGCAGTAAATTCACGTTTCTCCAGCCCGAAGTAAACATCACCTTTTCCCTAGTTGACCTGCCCAGTGTGCTGAAAACACACCCACTCCTTCCTGCTCATATTACAAACTTGGTTTGATCATATGCCAGGTTACTTTTCACGCAGGAGCGACTCCACGGCCTTTTACGTGGAGACCATACTCCTGACGACTGGCAGAGGGCTACATGCCATTTATTTTGATTAAGTGGAATCTAGGATTTCTGGTGTGGCATTGCTGGTTACTGCGGTAAACTGCAACGTTGGTGTGGGCTGCTAAGGCCGGCTGCTCCTTGGAAACCCTGTACAGGGTCAATATGAGTTGGATCCCGACTCCAGCACTTAGCAACAATGTGATCGTAGGAGTCTTGGGTGGTGCTGTGGGTTAATGTGCTGAACTGCAAGTTGGAACCAACTTGATGGCACTGAACAACAATGTGATCACAAGGTCAGTTTCAGCTGCATGGTCAGAGGTTCAAACCCACCAGCCTCTCCTTTGAAACCCTATACAGGGTCGCTAGGCGTTAGAATGGACAACAACAACAACAACGTGATACAAGGGACTGGGAGATCACTTCTCATGTGTCCCAGTTTCAAGGTAAAACAAACAAACAAACGCGTATTCTCTATCCAACCACATTTTCCTTACTTTCAAGCATATTGTATGAGAACTGATTTAAATTTGCTCAATCCCTCTCTTGTTCTCAGCGACCTGCTATATTCTATGGGGCCTAAATATTGGGGACAATTACAGGTGTATCCTGAAGTGGGTCCTATTAAATCGATGTATTATTCTGGTTCTTGGAAATGTGAGTAAAGTCTGGTGGCTAGTAGGTTAGTTAGTTATGCCATGAAACACATTAGGTAATATTTTTGACAGGCAATAAAAACAAATTGGAGCACAGAAAGCTGCTAAAGTAGGCTTGAGTGTTCTGGGAACAAGGTCAAATTATCTTACATATTCGGTCTGACTTACATAGATGAAACTGACAACTCTCCTTTGCTATAGGAAGCAAAAACTTTCAAACTGCATTACACCAAATGATGCAAACCTCCTTCCATACATCTATATTATTAGACACCAATCATGGATCATTTTTTTGAAGCCCCAAACCCCTGTTGTGGTTTGTTTGCTTTCAAGATTTGAGGGTCTGCTTGCGTTAAGAGCTTATTCTTGTCAGCTAGTCCTTCTCTGTACCATATTTGTTCTGCACCTTTGCACCTTTGCTTCAGAGCTCTGGTCAGGAAAATCACACAGTGGTGGTAAATGATGTCGCTATGATTGATGGTGTCCAAAGCGCTGGATGTTTATGTTGCCTTTCTCAGCCTCATGAGTACTCCCTTTTCTATTCTCCACAGGGGATGTTTAAACTTTTATCACGCTCTAAAACTTCCCGCCTTTTCCCACTTCCAACCTTAAGCAACTGATCTTGACTTATACTTTTCTAAGAACCCAGGAATCATTAGGACAAACTCCCTCAGCTTGCAATTGCGTTCCCACTTATTTATCTCTGTGTACACTTCTCTTTTAAGCTTACATCAGAAGTTATTTATCTTGTTCTAAAGGGAAATGTTCAGTACTTTTCTTTCTTTTTTTAAATTAATCCACTCTGGTTGTGTAGTGACTACGAATTGGGCTGCTAACCTCAAGGGCAGCAGTTTGAAACTACCAGCTGTTCTGTGGGAGAAAGATGAGGCTTTCTGCTCCTAGAAAGATTTGCAGCCTTGGAAACACTATGCAGGGAGGGTTGTTACGAGTCGGAACTGACTCCACAGCTCACCATCACCACCACTACTACCAGCTTTAGCATTCGTCTCCCTCTTTGTATCTCTTCATCTTTTTTCGCTACTTTCCTCTACTACTTTTGTTCTTCATCTCACGTCTCTAAATGTTTTCTTTTTCTTCTTTTCTACATTCAAAATTTTATTACCACTATAATGAGGGACCATCAACACTCATGGAAACAGCAGTCAAGAAATCAGAAGACATATTGCATTAGGCAAATCTGCTTCTCAAGACCTCTTTAAAGTGTTGAAGAGCAAAGATGTCAGTTTGAGGACCAAGGTGTGCCTGACCCAAGTCATGGTATGTTCAATAGCCTCATATGCATATGAAAGCTGGACTATGCATATGAAAGCTGGACAGTGAATAAGGAAGACTGTGTAGAAGAATTGATGCATTTGAGTTATGGTGTGGAAGAGAATATTAAAAGTACCATGGACTGCCAAAAAAACAAACGGATCTGTGTTGGAAGAAGTACAGCAAGAATGTTCCTTGGAAGCCAGGATGGCCAAACTTCATGTCTCATACTTCAGACATATTATCAGGAGGGACCAGTCATTGGAAGAAGGGTATCACATTTGGTAAGGTGGAGTGTCAGAGAAAAAGAGGAAGAACCCCAGTGAGATGGATGGGCTCAGGTGTAGGAATTATTGTGAGGTTCACCTAGGGTCGCTATGAGTTGGTACCGACTGAATGGCACCTGACAGCAACAGCAACAACAACGTAAGGAGGGACTAGACCCTGGGGAAGGACATCGTGATTTGTAAAGTGGAGGGTCAGAGACAAACAGGAAGACCCCCAATAAGATGGATTAGCCTTGTAGCAGCAGCAATGGAACTAGATGCAACTGTGAAGATGGCCCTGGACCAGTGTTTCATTTTATTGTGCATAAGGTTGCTATGGCACCGAACGACAACAATCATCCTAATGTTTACCATCGGACACTCTTTCAACATATTTACTAAGCATGTACTTTGTTTCAAAAATAAGACTGGATCTTAGGTTAGGAAAAAACACACAAATCTATAGCTGTAACAACCATCATTCTCAGAATGCTGTTGTAAGCCCAGTAGGTACCTGGTATAAATGACAACAACCCACCAAATAAAAACCGAGCTGCCACCAACTAGCTTCTGCTTCATGGTGACCCCACAGTCAGGCAGAATAGAACTGTGGGTTTTCAGGCTGTGACTTTGGGGACGAAGATTGTTAGTTCCATCTAAATTGCTCCTGGCTGGGGTCAAACTTTGGTTAGTAGTAGACTGCTTAACTGTTTGCACCACCCAGGGACTCCTGGTACTTGATTGTTTTGAAGTGTTGTGGAGTCGGTTCTGACTCATAGCAACCATGTATAGGATTTCCAAGAAGCAGCTGGTTCGTTAAAATGAACCTTGTGATTCGCAGTCCAGTGCTGCTCCTACTCGGCCACACTGGAAGTCCCTGGTATTTAATAGGAGATGAATAAATGATTGAAATTCCTTCCAGGAACCGACAGTGAAGGAACCAGGACTAACTAATATCACAACTATGTGTAATGTGCCATGGTGAGTATTTTCAGAGTGTACTGTGTAAGAAAGTGTTCCCAATGTTGACCGGAAGGTTCAGGGAATTTTCTTTGAGCTAAACCTTACATGTTGTATAGGCGTAAGTGAAATGAAGGAGAAGCGAGGGAATGGGGCTTTCTTCATAGTGAGGACAGGCCCCTGGGTGGTACAAATGGTTAAGTTAAGTGCTTGACTATGACTCAAAAGGCTGGCAGTTCTAACCCACCTTAAAGTAAAACCTGGGACGCACTTCTGGAAGGTCACAACCTGGAAACCCCTATGCAGAAGGTCTACCTTGCACACACAAAGTTGCCATGAGTTGAAATCAACTCAATGGTAAGCAACAAGATGAACAAGCAGAGAGGAAACAGATTAGTCAAAGTTGAAGAGCCCAGGCCCAGCCTGACATATTCAGGGAATTTTATGTCGGAGAGAACTACTTTAAGGAGTACAAGGTATACAAAGTATGGATAGAGACAAAGGAACTGACAAAGATAAGCACTAGCTTTGTAGTTTATGACTATGTGATTGGATATTCACATTGATTTGGTGTGCAGAGGAAATATTGAAGTGGGGCACAATTGGGGCTGAGAAACCTTTCTAAGAATAATTAAAGTCTGATATTTGGCAACCATGGTGGAGTTGCAGAGAAAATAAATTCCAGCAATACTGAGGTAAACATAGGTAGACTTAGGAGGGATACAGAGATCAGGGAGAGGGGAAAGGGAGATGCCATAGGTATCTGTCAAATTGATATTGGCTTTTTTTTTTTTTTCCCCCACATATTTTATTTTACATATAATTAATACTGTTCTTTATCACCCTGGTTTCTTCAGAAAAACAGCCCTTGAACTATAGAGGAACAGATAACCAGTTTTTCCTAAGTAACCAAGAGTGTGAGTCCAGGCAAAAGGGCAGGAAGTGGGGGAGAGACAAGAGATGCCCTCCTCTCTCTGGCAGATTTGTGTTCTGTGTTCCCAGGCCTAAGCACACCCTGGCTGTGGATTCTAGTTCTCAACTCGGTTCTATTGGCCTCCTTGTTAGTTGGCATATCTCCCAGATTCTAGTAATGGGTTGATTGACAGGCCTAGTTTTCCATGCTGTTGTGTTTTTATTTTTTTCTGTGTTTTCATAGGTATTCTGGTAAGAAATTGTGTCTGAGGCAGAGCTATTTGACAGATGCTGTTTTAATCTTACAGCACCCTCTGCTTGAAATAACTGTTTTGGGGAGGAAACTACACTTCGGAAGAAAAAAAAAAAATAGCGGAGTATCCACAATGAACTACTTGGTATTAAGGACTTTCTAGGTATCATTTGTCTGTGTGTTTGTGTCTCTGTATGTGTTGGTACAATGTACGTTCATGTTAGGTTCAAAGAATTGTGATAGTCTGGAAAAAGCATGGAATGTTGAATGATATCATCTGAATTTTGTCAGATATGTGATCTTGGCCATTTTTTTTACTCCTCTGAATATGATTTTCATCTCTTGGGAAATATGATGAATGAACTACCAGTTCTGAATTTCTATGAGAAATAAATAAATATGATATGGGGCAGTGAATGATAGTAATGATCTGACATAGCTCCCTGCCTCTGAGATCCCCCCCAAATACCAGATTTTTATAGTTTTGATTTAAAATATTTCTATGCATTAGAAATAAATTTGACACCCTATAGAGTGTTACTGTGAGTTGGAACCGAATTGACAACACTTAACAACAACAAAATGCATATTATTATTGTGCATCATTGTTCTTAAGTCTGGTCAAGTCAGTTCCAACTCACAGCAGTCCTGCACAGAGTTTCTGAGGAGTGGATGGTGAGTTTGAACCACCAACCTTGCAGTTCAAACGACCCTGCGGTCCAGTGCTTTATCCTATTGCCCCATATCAGAACTTCATTATGTATAAATAATCAGCCGTAATTATTTATAAAAAGAAAATATACATACTAATGAATTATGTTATAAAAGATGACCAAATTTTTAAAAAATTTAAAATTTATTGTGTACTGAGACTGTACACAATAAAACACATACTGATTTAATAGTTTCTACATGTACAATTCAGAAATATTGATTGCATTCTTTGAGTCGTGCAATCATTTCCACTCTCCTTTTTAAAACTCTTACTCCCCATTAACATAAACTCTCTGTCCCCTAAGATGCCTAGTAATCATTTGTGTTGCTCCTGTCAATTGGATCCCATGTTGTTCTTAAAAGAGCATAATGCTCAAGACAGACAGTTTTTACAGATCAAGTTAAGAACAGAATTTCAAATTCCCTTAGACTATACTTTCTGGAGCCATGGAGGGTGGATGGTCGGTCCCCTGATATTATTGCCTGAGATCTTTTTTAAAGCATGTCACACTTGAAAGCAAACACTATTTATGGTGTTTTTGTGTTGGAGGGTGATGGTTGTACACCCAGCATCTTTGTTCAGTCCCAATTACTAGAAGATACTGGTTTCCAGAAGCTTCTGCTCAATGCTCTGGAATGTGCTATTTCACAAGTGCATGCAGGGGTTCATCCTGAAGAGACCCTTTAGTCTCTCCAATCCACATTGTTGGAAACACAGTATAACCCATATAAGTGAAACAAGAAAGAAACACAGTAAAGGTATCTAGAAGGCAGGACCTTTTCCCTATAAAATAATGACTAGAAGTCCTACAGAACATCCTTTCTAGAATTACCCAGAGTCTTGAAACATATAGAAAATGGATTGAAGCTATTGACTACAAGGGAACTCAAGTGCAATTTGTTACAGCAAATACATCTGCATGTCTCCATTCGCTATCCAGTCAGTGAGACACTAAAGAGGTGCTGAGGGTCTCTAGGACATAGTGTCTTGTAGATGTCCCTGTTTGTATGGATACTCTGGATCCAATTCGGATAGGGGGAAAGGTGACAAATTTCTTGAAGGCAGCTCTCCTAGGAGCTGAGTGGACCTAGTTGTTGTTGTCAAGTGCAGTTCAAATGGTTTTGCCGTCTGATGCATTAATCCACAACACCACACCAGAACTAGTAGCCTCCCCTTTGCTGTGTTCATGGCAACCAAGCCACTGCTTCTGAACTACTATGTTATAAAATGGGAGGCAGGGCTCAATGGCAGATTGCGTAGAAGTGCAGTGACGATTTCCATCAGCAATAGTGCAGAATACTTGATGAAACAGGCTCAGGGGACAGTTCCAGAACGCTGAACCACATATAAAGGAATATTTAGAAAATTTGAAGGCTTACCGCCAGTGGAATTTGTAGCAGATGCAAGAAATCTAGTGCTTTTGGGGATTGCTGGACTCAGCGGCCATCTTGGGTGAGATGGAGCAGGGGAAGGATCAGAGCCGCCATAGACTCCTGAAGGCAGCTTGGAGATAAAGGTGTAGACATGCTTTTTTTGTGTGTGTGTTTTTTTTTTTTTTAGTATCAGTCTCTCGCTGTCTGCCCACTTCCATTCTAATGACTAGATGGGGTGCCTGAGGGAGTGGACACCCCACTCCCGAAGGGTTCTACTATGCATGCGCTCAGATCTCCTCAAAATGTAAAGGAACAGTTTTCACTAAAAGCAAAATGGCAGTGCAAATGGCCACAGCCGGCCCTGAACTTTTTATCACTAGGAAAAATGCCTGAACGGAGGTTTTGGAGCAGGAGAGAGACAGACTAGAAGTGGAGAGAGGGACATTAAAGTCATACTCATATTTGGCGACAGAATTTTTTTTCTTTCTCTAATAATCTCTTTTCTGCAATTGCAGACTACAGTACCCAGCCTGTCTTGTTGCTGTTTTTATTTTTCGGTTCCCCTCTTTACCTTTAGGGGGCTCTTTCTCTCCCTGTATTACCCAAGAAGAGACAACAATTGCGGTCATATAGTCAAGCTACAATTCCACAAGCTACAATTCCACCCGATAAAATTTCACCATCGAGGTAAGAACCAATACCAGCTGCTATACACCAGGTAGACAGCCAACACCTGTGAAAGTTACTGAGTCAAGTAATAAGAGTGAAAAGGCAATCAGGAACATCCATTCATCTAAGTATTAAGGTCACAGCTAATTACTAAATATGCCCAAGAAATAGATGATCATCTCTGGACATGTCCAGAAACAAGATAAAGTGACTAAGACAAATGGAAATGCCTGAGAAAGGAATTCATAAAAATGATAATGAAATGTATCAAAACACATTACAGAGGAGTTGGGAAATTAAGTAATAAGTCAGGAACACACTACAAGATCAATGAAATAAGATAGATACAGCATTGGAAACAATTCAAAACCTACAAAAAGAGGTCCAAATGATTACAAATAGAGTATCAGAAATAGACAATACACTGGAAGGGCAAAGGAGTAGAATTGAAGAGATGGAAGCCAGAACTAGTGAGCTGGAAGATAAATCTCTCAATACTACTAAGATAGAAGAACAAGCAGAAAAAAGGATAAAATAATCTGAATAAGGTCTAAGATTCATGTTGGACAACATGAAGAGGAATAACTTAAGAATTATCATTCTGGAACAGGAAGAATCACTCAAGTCCACAGAGGAGATAGTTGAAGATCTGCCAGAAGAAAATTTCCCTTACATCCTGAAAAGCAGAAATATAAGCATTCAAGAAGCTCAACAAACTCTAGGAAGGATAGACCCCCCAAAAGAAAATCACCAAGACATATAATAATCAAGTTCTCCAAAATCAAAGATAAGGAAAAATCCTGAAAGGAGCTAGGAAAAAGACAATTTTTTGTTACATACAAAAAAAAAAAAATTGTTACAAAGGCAAGCAAGTCAGATGAAGCTTGGATCTCTCTGTAGAAACCATGCAGGCAAGAAGGCAATGGAAAGACATAAATAAAACCTTGAAAGAAAAAATAACTGCCAACCAAGAATCCTCTACCTAGCAAAACTGTCAAATACAATGGTGTAATCAAAACATTCCAGGATAAACAGAAGCTAAGGGATTTTGCCAAAGCCAACCCTGTGCTGCAAAACATCCTAAAGGGAGTTCTGTGGACTGAGAACCCACTAGAACAGACAACCTGAGATTGACATACGTAGCAGCACCACCCGGAACTCAACTGGCAAATGGAAGAGTCTAGGACAGAACCAATTCAGAGGATTTGAGAGCTCAGTCTATGATCAAAACAATTACAATGTAAAAGAAGGTAAACACATAGGTACAGAGATCCAGGTGGTAAGAAGGTCAGCTAGATTACAGGATAAAATAGACTGTCGATGGAAGGAAAAGTTAATAGAATATAAGGTAACTGTAAAGAAAATTAATACTTCATAAAATAAATCCATGAAGAACATGGAAACATTAAAACTATGAAGAAACTGACAAGAAAGAACACATAAAATTAATACTACATTGTTGTTGTTATGTGCCGTGGAGTCAGTTCTGTCTCATAGCGACCCTGTACAGAGTTTCCAAGGCTGTAAATCTTTATGGGAGCAGGAAGCCTCATCTTTCTCCGTGGAGCAGCTGGTAGTTTCGAACTGTTGACCTTGCGATTCACAGCCTGATTTGTAACCACTATGCTACCAGAGCTCCTACTACTACATTATAAACCCAGTTATTCCTAGCTAGCTGTATATCTTCTTAGCACTTCACTCTGCAGTATTTTTCACTGTGCGTCCAAGTTCTCTGTTAATCTCACTCCACTACCACCTCTCCCCACTTCACACCATTTTTTATTTTTAACAAGTCCAGCAAAACTCATACAGGCCCTGCAACTTCAAGTTTCCATACCTTCTTTGCCCAAAGCTTCCTTTCATCTAATATCCTGCTCCATGTGCTTATATCCGGCTCCATGTACACACTGAATTTCCACAGGAATCCTCTTCACTCAGAAGTCACCTCTCATAGCTCTAGAATTGCACAGCAGGCTTTACATCTCTCTTAGGGCACTGACCATTTTCTAGCTATAAATAACCAAGCACATGATCTTAGTTATATTTTCATATCTTTCAACATTGATGACCATATTCTGCCTGCTGTCGGTGCTTAGGAGCACTTTTATATGGATGACCTCACCTTGGTTTCAGTGATGACGTGTACGTAACAATGTTAAAAATAAAGTAACACCAAGAACCCAAAAAATTTGAAATAAAATGCTTAAAATTCACTCATTCATTTAACAAATATTTAGTGTGCACTTACTATGTTCCAAAAAGAGCAACAACCTGTCTTCATAAAGCTTAGTGTGGTGCTAACCACAACAACATATTCTATAAGGGGAAAACAGATGAAAATAGCCCCAAAACTGTTAGACATAATACGTTAAATATTCTATTGGAACATGATACCAAACCACTGTCATCAAGTCTATTTTGACTCATAGTGACCCTGTATAGGGTTTCTGAGGCTTTAAATCTTTATGGAAGCAGAAAGCCTCATCTTTCTCTCATGGAGTGGTTGGTTGGTTGGAACTGCTGACCTTGCCGATAGTGGTTTAGTGCGTATCCTGCCGACCTTGCCATTAGCAGTATAGTGCTTATCCTACAGTGCCATCAGAACTCTTCTATGATAAACGCTACAGGAAAAAGAGTACCACCAGGTAAAAGGGATAGAAAAGGCTATGCATTAGGAGAGCTTGCAATTTTAAAGAAGGAGTTCACAGTGAGCCTTTTTGAGACAATCTGGCAATTCAGAAAGAGGGTGAATTTGCATTCAATGTTACAATTGTTCTAGGGTATGATTAAAATAAATTTCGTTCTTGAATGTAATTTATAAATAAGGCTTTTGAACAAAATTTAGTTATACACTTTTTCCAGCCCTAGGTTATAACTTTTCTAGAGATAATGAAGAAACCTAATTGAATAGTATAAAATTTTTATTATAAAGGGGAGATTTATAAATCCTACAATAAATGGCTTTGAAGCCAACTTAATTTTCAACCAATGATCAGTTCCCCTAATAGTCATCTAATATGCATCTCAATGAATTCTCCTTATTTTAGTCATCTTTCTTGTCTCTTATCTAATCCACCTTGACAATGACACATTATTCGAATTTAACAAATTTTTTCTTCGACTTACCATTTCTGACTTTGCCTTTTGTCTCGGTGGCAACTAAATGATGTGCTAAGAAACCGTGGCTCAACGTCAGATTAAACTATAGCTGTAACTATAAGATGAGCAGTCACACTGGGGGCTGGAGGGGTAGGGGGTGGAGGTATGCATCCCTTAGAACAATCAGCCATGTGAAATCAAAAGGGCAGCATTTGTCTAGGGGTAAAACTCAGGAGACAGGAGTGGGTAGAAAAGGACAGGTGGAAACAGTCAATTCTGGAAGGAAGTGCTAATCCAGTTAGTGTTAATACCATATGCCAGCACTTCATTTCTCTTTATGGCTGAATGGTATTCCATTTTGTTTAAGCCTTCAGCTGTGAGAGGCTCATGGGTTATTTCTGCATTGTGGCTATCATGAAGAATGCTACAGTAAACATTGTTTTACTTATATCGTTTCGACTTTCAGGTCTCTGAGGTACATACCCAGGACTGGAATTTCTGGGTCATACTAAGGGAGTCCTAGTGTGGCGCTGTAGGATCAGCACTGGACTTCAAACCACAAGGCCGGCAGTTCAAATCCACCAGCTGTTCCTTGGAAACCCTATAAAGGGTTGGTTTGAGTTGAAACCAACCCAAAGGCACTAACAACAGACTACCGGAGTCCTGGCATGGTACTATCGGATAAGCACTGGACAGCTAACTACAAGGTCATTTGTTCAAACCCATCAACCTTTTCTCAGAATCCATATACAGTTTTGCTAGGAGTGGAACTGACAACACTTAACAACAATATGCTAATTCTATGTTTAACTATTTGAAGAATCATCAAATGGTTTTACAAAGTGGCTGCACCATTTAACAAATCCACCAGCGATGGAGCTAAGTATGATACAGTCCAGTGAATGATGAGAACAATCTGATACATGAATCCAGAAAAAGCCCCCTACCTCTAAAATCACCCCAAAATACCAAATCCATTTTTATAACAAATTGGTTTTTCATGTTATGTAAGTATGTATTAGGAGCCCTAGTGTGGTGCTAATGCGCTAGACTGCAAAGCTGTTTGAACTGCAAGCTTGGCGGTTCAAACTCACCAGCTGCTCCTCAGAAACCAAATGCAGGGTTGCTATGGGCTGGAATCAACTTGACTGCACTTACCAACAACAAGTATGTATTGTCCATATACAAATTTTGAAATTTTTGTAGTTCTGATTTAAAAATATTTCTATGCTTTAGAAAGATATTTGAAGCCCTATACAGGGCTGCTATGAGTTGGAACCGACTCGATGGCACTGAAAACAGCAACAGCAAAATGCATATTATTATTATGCATAACTGTCACTGTTGTTAAGCGTGGTCGAGTCGGTTCCAACTCACAGCAACCCTGTATAAGGTTTCTGAGAAGCAGCTGGCGGGTTTGAACCAGAGATCTTTTCGTTTAAACTTTGTGATCTAGAGCAGGTGTGAAGTGGAGTAGCAGTCGATTTAAATTTAAATTTTAATAAGTAAAAGGAATTGTTGACAATTTTATAGGTTAAATTTTGCTGGTTGCCTCTATACATTGAGTTCAGTATATTGGAAAGTTCCAGGAAAAGTTCACTTTCTTGGGTTGTCATCCCTAACTGTTGTCCTGGACTCATCAGACAGTGTGCAGTGGTTCACACTGAATTGCTTGTATTAGAATCAGAATGTCTGAGGTAAATTCCAGTACTCTGCTTACTAACTGTGTGTGTATGAATAACTGCCTCATAGTGTTGGGGAAAGTTTCAATGAGGCAATACAGGGAAACCCTTCAAATAGCAGTTAAAAGGCTAGTTAACCACTATTAAATAATATTAAATGCTGTTGGTGTAAATGGCCAGAGTTGGCCTCAGACACATGCTATCCCTCTGCACACTCAGCCGTTCACTATCCCCACGATCCGTTGTGGACTGAACTATTGTGACCCTAAGATTTTTCAATGACAGATTTCTGGGGTTAGCACACCAGGTGTCTCTTCCTAGTACATCTTAATATAGAAGCTCTGCTGAAATATACCTGACATCACAGCTATACTCAGTCCTCCACAGACAGACATGAGGAACACTGACGGGGAATCTAATCAGTGTTTTCTACCCAGAAGGCACAATTCTACCATTGAAACACCGCTGTCTTCCTCATAGTCAACAAAGTTCGCTATGAAACGAGTCAAAAATTATCTGCACTCTGGTTATATTAAAATGCCTGTCTACGTCCACTTCTGATGACAACACTGAGTATGCACATGAAATGATCCTGTCAAATAGACGAGTGGCAGTGGACTCTGTTACAAATTATTTGCAAATCAGCCTCGGCTCAACCTATGAAATAATCCACAGCAGACGTGGGCTTTGAAAAGTTTGTGTGAGAAAGGAAAAGTAGAAGAGAAGGGTTTGGACATCTGCAAACAAAATCTGGACCAATACTCGAAGGAAGTTTAAAGTTTCCTTAAAAGAATTGTGACAGGTGACAAGATATGGATTCATCACTATGAGCCTAAGAGTAAACGGCAGGGTATGGAACAGAAACATCCTCAATAGCTGACCAGGAAAATGTTCAAGAGTCAACCATCAGCTGGCAAACTGATGCTTACAGTTTTCTGGGATTCTCAGGGGCCAGTACTGGCACACTATGAGGAAAACGTTTCAACTATCAACAGTGCTCATTACTGTGAGATGCTCACAGAAGTGCTGAAGCCTAAATTTCAGATTAAATGCTCCTCAAGGGCATAGTGATCTGGCATGACATTGCACGTCCTGCACACCTCTGTCCACACTGCTGACACTCTGCAACTTCATTTTGAGGTGTCACACCATGCCCCTATGGCCTTGATCTTGCTCCATCGAACTTTCACCTGTTTCCCCTGAAAGGAGTCCTTGCAAAGATAAAAATTCAGCTCTGATGAAGATGTGAAGACAGTGGTGCATTCATGGTTCACAGATCAGCCTAAAACATTTTTTTTTTAAATAAGGAAATATGAAATCTTGTCAACAGATGGACAAATTGCATTGGAAATCAAAAGGATTATGTCAAAAACTGATGTATTTGTGTTTTCTAAAAGTAGATTCAAATAAATTCCATAGCCAGAGTACGGATAATTTTTGACTAACCCTTATAAATCATTTTTAGAAAATAAAAATGAAGCATGTAATTTTATAAGCTTAATTGTCAAAATATCCAAAAAATTTTCACAAAATTAATAAAAATCTGTGCCTATTGTATACTTGTACTGTTTCTGCTGTTGGATTTATAAACTATTTCCTTCATTTTTAATCTCATAATAGGTGTCATGGAATTTTTATGGCTAATAGTAAGAAATAAATTTGGAGATCTCTCTGAGCCCAAGTATGGTGCTACAGCCAAGTCACCCTGTGAGTTTCGTTAACAATCTTCTTATACTGGGCAGAGCAAGGTGCAATGATTTTTATCAGCAGAGGATCTGGAAATTATTTTGCCAACGAAAACACCATGTTATTTTTAACATGAGACAACTGTTAATAAAGAATCTAGTTCAAACTATACTCCTCAAAAGATATGTGGAATTTAGAGCACTTCAGCAAATACTCTTTGCCTACTATGTGCTACACAGTATTTGCTAAAGTACCGTAAATTCCGCATAACTTTTCAAGAGTATAGTTTGCCTACTATGTGCCAAGGACTTCTGGTGTGGCACAGTAGGATCAGCACTGGACTGTGAACCATAATGTCAGCAGTTCAAACCCACCTGATGCTCCTTGGAAACCTTATACAGGGTTGCTATGAGTTGCAACTGACTCAAGGGCACTAACAACAACAACAACACTATGTGCCAGGCATGTGAAGGAGTAAGGCTTCGCTGTGTTGTGTAGGAGCACATGTGACCGTGATGAAAATGGGCCCATCAACACATGATTTCCAGGAAGTCTGAGCAATGCATAGTGCTACCAGCCTGGGAATCCGAGAAAACCTGTCCCTTCAATGCATGCACTTAAGCTGGGAACGGTCCCCTCCCTGAATCTCATGTGAATTTCTTCGTCCACTCTTCTAGCCATCCCACATGGATCTGACTCTGCAATCTAGAAATGCAGGGCCTCTGTTGTAGAGAGGTTACATAAACTGCTTGAAGTAACTGAGATCCGTACTGTTCTCCAGGATTTAAGCCAGGTCACCTGATTGCCAACTCTCTATTCACTCCAGCACACTGTAATGCTGGAAGTGGAAACATCCAAAATAACAATGCTTAGCATTTAAGGAGCTGTGCAAAGTCAGTTTGAGCCCCAAGGTCTGTGTTCAAGCTCACCAGTCATTCCTCGGAAACCCTATATAGGGTCGCTTTGGGTCGGAACTGCCTCGATGACACTTAACAGGAACGATAACAGGCCTATACCATAGGAGCGTGGTGGCTTTGTAGGATAATCACAGGGCTTCAAACCACAAAGTCAGTGGTTTGAGCCCACCAGCTCTGTAGGAGAAAGATGAGGCTCCCGCAAAGATTTACAGACTCAGAAACCCTGTAAGTGTCGATATGTGTGAGAACTGACTGGATGACAGGTACTTAGTTTACAACAAGTCTATTACCTGAGGTTCCTAAGTGGCACAGTTGTTTAAAGTTGTTAATCTCTAGGTTGGTGGTCTGACCCTTCTCATGGTGCTGCAGAAGAAATGCCTGGCGGTCTATGTTCATAAAGATTACAGCCAAGAAAACACCATGGAGCAGCTATACTCTGTAACACATGAGATCACCAAGACTTAGAATCCACTTAGCAGCTACGTTATTTGTTTCTTTGTATTTTCCCCCTGAGGAATACAATGGAGGGGAGGTGGTCTACAACTTAAGTATAAGTAAGTCACAAATTTTACCTATAAAATACTGTTAGCCTTCAGCCATCCATTCATTCAGGAAGTATTTGTTGAATTTCTACTACGTGGTAAAGTATTTTCTTCTAAGTCTCAGAATCTAAAGATGGAGCTACAAACTGCCCGTGCACTGCTGAGGAACATATGAAACAAACAAGCAAGTAGAACCTCCCCAGTATGATGAGTCCTCATCTGTAGGCTGTCAAAAGTGATCGTGTCAATGATTTTAATGATCATGAGCATCAGGAGGTGGAGAAAGTGCATTTCTGTATTGTCTCTGGGGAATGAGAGAGTGGAGGACTGGCCTCTGCAGGCCATCAGGTAAAGGGTCCTTAGGGCAGTACGCAGAGCTGAGAAGGCAAGGAGGAGAGGTCAGAAGCCAGAGAGGACTGTGTGCATGAATGTTTAAGGACAAGAGCTGGCAAATATTGCTGAAAATGGAAAAATGGGAAACGCGTGATATCTAACAGAGAGTAGGGGAACTGTGGTTTTGACTCTTTTGTTTGCTGCTTTATGGTATAGGCCTGTTATCGTTCCTGTTAAGTGTCATCGAGGCAGTTCCGACCCAAAGCGACCCTATATAGGGTTTCCGAGGAGTGACTGGTGAGCTTGACTGGGACCCCTGCTTAAATGCCTGGGAGTTATAGAAAAATGAAGTCTCTTGTTGACTCAAATCTTTATTTTCTGAGGATTCATTTCATGTCTTTTAGATCTGTGGTTATAGGAACATCAAGCTGTTTCCCCTGCATGTCTGTCTTTGGTTTCTAAACAATTAAGAAATAGAATTTCTTTCTCAACCTTTACTGATGTAGAAATTTGGCAATAGCAACCAGCGGGGACTCTGCTGTCATCAGGTTATGGAAAATGTGTATAATGGAACACAAAGTTTGTGTACCTAGGTTGAGAAATCAGTTCGTCTACAAACCCAGCCCAAATTGGCAAGGAAGCCCTCTTCTATAGATATCACAGTGGGAATCCTTGGAGACCCAGTTAACTGAAAGCACACTTCATTCAGTTAGGATTTGTTATGAAATTCACAAACGTGCATGGTTTCCAGGCCAAAGTTGTAAGGACTGCTAACATCCTGACCAAGTTGGCAGTTTATTCTTCATGCCTTTTGGTTCCACTGGAATTAGCAGGTTCATTAAAACACACACTCAAAGAGGGACATGCGAGTTAGCCAGAAAACAGTAAAACAGGTCCTCTAGAAAGTTTTCATTGTAACGTTGGGTACTGATCCAAATTTCAGCAACCTTTGCCTCTAAAGAAAATATTGCACCAAAGTGGTGCAATGTTTATGCTTTATATGAAGGCGTAAATGGGTAAAGAAATTATTTATGTGTTTACCTGTTATTTACCCTTATTTATCTTTATTACTTTATTTTATTGAGATATAATTTACTCACAACACTCTCTATCCTTTAAAAGTACACAATTCAGTAACTTTTAGTATATTCACAAAGCTGTGCAACCATCACTTCTATAAAATTCAGAATTTTTCCTCACTCTAAAGAGAAACCCCGTATATGTTAGCAATCAATCTTATTTCCCCCTGGCAACCAGCCATCTACTTCTGTTTCTATTGACTAGATAGAGTACTCTGGCCACTTCCAATTGTTGTTGTTGTTGTTGTTGTTGTTAAGTACCGTGGAGTCGGTTCTGACTCATAGTGACCCTGCACAGGGTTTCCGAGGCTGTAAATCTTTACAGGAGCAGAAAGCCTCATCTTTCTCCCGCGGAAGCACTGGTAGTTTCGAACTGTGGACCCTGAGGATAGCATCCTGATTCAAAACCACTATGCTACCATAAGTGGAATCATATACTATATTGCCTCCCGTATCTGGCTTGTGTATCTATTTATACCTTCATAGAAAGCTTACACGTTGTACCACTTTGGTGTAATAATCTTTTTTGACTGCCTCCTAAATACTCTATGTAGGGTTTCCAAGGCTGTAAACCTTTCCAAGAACAGAAAACCTCCTCTTTTTCCCATGGAGCAGCTGGTGATTTTAAACGGCTGACTTTGTGGTTAGCAGCCCAATGCATAACCCACTAGGCCAGCAGCACCCTCAAATTCCTCTTGTGTTTCTTTGGTAATTTGTTTACTTACAAGATGAGGTTACACTGCTGTACCCTTATTTTGTCTGGAATTTGTCTGTTGGTTTGAATGAAGTTTTGACGGAATTCTTGGATTAGGCTACTGTTTTGGTCTGTCGTTATTTTTAGACTTACAGGCGGTATCGTTTTTGGCTTGGGGAAGCATAGAATTCTCTAAGCCCACTCATTGATGATGAGAAGCCCTCACAGCTCCTTTATTCAGGGTGTGTGTGTGTAGGCCTTTCTAAGTCACGTGTCCATCATGTATAAAAGGAGAGAGGGGAGTCTGTGTCAAAGTAATCACTTGGGTTTCTTTCAAGAAGTGAAGCTATGTCCTCAAAAATACTAGATAGCCCTGAAGATTCGGTTTCCTGCTCTCCATTCTCTTGGTCTAAGAAATTCAGTCATGCACTCATCTGAGATGGAGTGCCTGGTGCCTGGACTGACCCTGACCCTGACCCATGGAGGGGACAGGGAACTCGCTTTGAGACTCAACATGACTACTTCACATAACAGCAGGGCTATGTATCTCTTTAGTGAAAACAAGGAGTTGGTGGTGGACCCAGTGTGAGGTGGGATGGGGAAGGAAGTGGCAATCAAATCAAAGTTACTATGCATTCCAGTTGGTTCAGTAGGTACCCTACTAGTTAGAGGATGCACCACCAGAAACTGTGTCCTTCATTGGGATTACAGGAGGATGGAACATTCTCTTCCCTTCTACCTCTGGAGTACTGCATCACCTGATTCCTGTGGTGCTGTAGACACAGTCCAAAGTGAGGAAGAAGGAAATAAGACCAGAGTTTCCGGGACACTGCTATGAGTATGTTGTGTTTTCTGTTTTAGCTTTCTGCCCGTCAGACCCAACTCAGGACTGCCATGGCGTACAGACTTCAAAACTTGCTGAATTATATTCAAAATCGATTAGGAAGATACAGAATCTAACATTCCCTACATTTTGAACCATAGTTCTATTCAAACAGAACTAATAACTTAGCGTCATCATTGAGAATTCCTGCACTAAAACTCCAGATCAATAGGAGAAGAATTATTCTTTTACTCTTTTTTTTTTTTGGTCCTTTTCCAATTGTATTATACAAAAGAAAACATAGAATTGAACCCATCATTCCCTAGATTTAAATATTAGCTTGAGATGTACATGGATAGCTAAAATCTCCTTCAGAACGTCACAAGAAGGGAAAGTTATCGAAGTAATGGGAAGGATGAATTTGGGCTTTAATGAGTTGCCCTGATGAGTAAACAGACAATTTGCCAGCTAACTGCTTGGCCTCAGATGGCCTTGCTAAGGCTCTCTGGCACAAATTAACATCTGAACTTCTCCCTCAATTTCTGGGTTCATTTTTGCGACAATTGGCTCAAAAAAGGTCACAAGAGTTTGGGTCTGACCTGACCCAGAGGCTCCATCGGATACAAGAGAAATACGGTTAGTGCTTATGCAGGAGAACAAAGGAGGGTCAGGAATCAAGCCAGACTACCAGTCTTTAATCCTTTCACAAGTGTAAGTTGTAGAAATAGCACACAGGTTCTCCTGTGTTCCTTTACCCAGTATTTGGGGAAGGCTGTCATAACGCAATCTAGAGGACTTGTTTATAGTCTGTCTTTCTGGGGTCTTCTTGGCCTCTTATGGTCAGCCCAACCTGGACAAATGAGCACATCACAGAAACACTGAACTATCTTGTACCATACCTGGCACCGCATTGCCCTCTCTTGGTCTTTGAATTGGAACTTGCTGCTCTCAACCTCCCCCAGTCTTTACTAACTTCTGCGGAGGTCTAGTGTGGCTCTGTGGGTTAATGAGCTGGACTGCAAGGTCCGTTTGAACTGCAAGGTCAGTGGTTCAAGTTCACCAACCGCTCCTTGGAAACCCTATGCAGGGTCGCTATACTAACACCATACTAACCGCTACAGGCAGTCCTGTGGCAGATTGTGACAATAACCCTTGCAGTTCATAAACCACAAGTCGGGTTACACCGTACAATGTTGTTGTTGTCTGTTGTCAAGTTATGTCCAACTGATGGTGACCCCAGGTACAACAGAACGAAACGCCGCTCTACTCTGTGCCATTCCCATGACGAACTGCAGCTCAGGTCATGGGGCCCACTGGGCTGTCATTGACTGACTTTCAGAAGTAGAGAACCAGGCCTTTTTTCCTAGAGCATCTTAATCGGAAAGTTCTGCTGAAAAGCTGATCCGCATCACAGAACACATCAGCCTCCACTAACACACTGGTGGTGGTTCTACTTGAGGTGCACTGACCAGGAATCGAACTCAGGCCTTCCTCATGGAATGGGAGGGTGCTATGACTAAACCATCACAATGCCTTTCTCAGGATATCCCAGCTTCGAAATTGGAACATGTAGAAACCACTCTTTGTATAACCATTAACTGTTGATCACCATGCTTTTTGTTACATCAAAGTCCTGCTGTTTACTAAAAAATTAGGAAACCACATTCCAAAACAAGGTTCTAAGCTGCTAAAAAGGCATAGAGAATTATGAAGGAAAGAAGCAACATGGCCTATGCTAGCTGAAATCCTCAGTCCCCTTACCAGGTCCCTATGCCTCCTTTAACTATGTGCTTTCATAGATGGTTTCACTATTTTTTAAAATGCAACATGTCCTGCTCCTCCTAAAGCAACTGTCTATAAAGATTCATTGTCTCATCATACTGCTAGTTTTAAACAATTATATTTTTTACTTGATTTTTTTTTCACTACTAGATGTTTCTCTTTTATTCCCAAACATAAAATTCCAGCTTCAAAGCAAATACCTAACCAATCAACACCAAATATGGAAGAAGGAAAAAAAAAAAAAAGAGGAAGAAAAAAACCCCTCACAAAGCCATAGATTGTAAAGGAGCCTAATCAGGTTTCAGAAATTCCAGTCCAAACAGGCATTCCTAACATATTCCATGGCAGCTCTTAACCTCCAGGCACTAAGAAACCAGCAGCCTTTTGAATTTGCTTAAAACTATTAAGAAGTAATTAAGTAGTTAAAGGGTCTTTTTCAGCCTGCCTGAGGTGGGAGGTGGGCTAAATGAAAGAAAACAAGCCCAATCATCTAGGGTTCTCTTCCTTCTAGCTGACCTTGCATGCTAATAAATTCTTCCTGTATTTTTCTGCTACTGCCAATTTATGGCCTACAGGAAACGAATCTTGTACAATAACTACCTTCCTGTACTTAGTTCCTAAATAGAGCCAAATGGATTTGGTGGCGGAAGAGCTCCCCAGCAGTTCCGGTGAAACAGTGCTGAGCCCAGCAAGAGCTGATAGGGGCTTGATGCTCTTATTGACTCAGACGAGATATAATTATGTTCTTGTTTTGGTGGTTATGCACTTAAGAACAAAAAAATAAAATAAAAGCAATCCGCTGTACACTGCCTACCACAATGATTTCAGCTTCAAACTAGAGAGGAAATGTACATTTGGAACTTGCCAGATAAACACACAAAGTTACTGTGGATTTTGCGAGGCAAACAAACACAGGCAAATCAATCAATATTGCACTGAAGACTGTGCTAAAGTACACGTTTCTCCTCTACGGTTTTGAAAACTAATCACAAAGGATTAAACTTGGTAATAAGCTAATGAATAAATTGTACTCTTGTTTCAAAGTCAAATGCATTGTTTTAAGGAGGCAAGAGAGATGAAACAGAAAACAGGAAACTTAGTACCTAATCACTCATTTAAAAGTGCTTCTATTTTGAAATCTTCAGACCACATTGAGTGGGTTAACAGAGCAGATTAGATACACAGTATAAACATTACAGGAGAATACTATTAATTCGTGTTAAAGATGACATTGGGTCACATTTTCTTCTAAATGACAACACTATCAGTCTGGACAAGAGCAACAGCGTTTACTGAGTGAGCTGAACCTCAAGTTAGAATGGTAGTTTACAAAGAGCTGGAGAAAGCTATTCTCCCCAAAGTTTAGATAACCTGTGTGTTAGATTTCTGTGCTGCAAATGATGGGAAAACTCAGTCTGTCCTTTAAAGGAACTGAAAGTATTTATTCTTGGATAACAGCCTGGCTCCTCACGGTTATTCCTTCCTGAACTCCAAAGCACTGAAGCTACTACCTATGCATATTGGACTGATGACTTCATTTTGATATTGATCAGTCATGTGTGCACAGTGTATACTTCTGTGTTCATTTCATGTTGTTCTAGAACAGCAATAAAGCCACTGATGCAATGAGAAAGAGAGCCTTCCACAAAAGGCAGGAAAATATTACTTCAACCAAGAGATTATGGCTGAATATGAAAGGAAAGCATTAGGCATCACTGTTTCTCATCTAGATCAAATTAGAATCACCGTGGAGCTTTCAAACCTACAGATGAGGTGACTTCAACTTGGACTTGCTAAACTAGATCCTTTGGGCCTGGAACCTGGGCTTCTGCATTTTTCAAAAGTTCTATAGGTGACTAATTTCACTTAGCAAACAGAGTTGAGAACAACTGTCCTTTGTCGTTCAGTCTCTAAAGACAGTTTACCTATAAGCCCCAGTGGGTGAGGCAGAGACTAGACAGGTGCTGAGTGACAAGAGACAATGATAGTGTATCAGGCATATGGATCTGCTTCCTACTGGTTACGGGCAGGTTTCTTATTTCTTACTCATACTTGTCCCCCCCTCCCCCCCAATCTTGTTAGTTGTCCTTGAGTTGGCTCTTAGTCATGGTGACCCCATGTACAAGAGGACAAAACACTGCCCAGTTCTATGTCAGTTTCATGATCATTGGTATGTCCAAGTCTATTGCTGTGTTCACGTTGTATTTTGAATTCCCTCCAACCGCTGGGGCTTCACCTTGCAGCATTATACAGAACAATATCCTATTAAGATGGATGGAATTTTCATTGGCTAATAAGGAGCTTTGGTAGCATAGTGGTTACGAATTGGGCTGCGAACCTTAAGGTCAGCGGTTCGAAACTACCAGCTGCTCCGCGGGAGAAAGATGAGGCTTTCTACTCCCGTAAAGATTTACACCCTCGGAAACCCTGTAGAGGGTCGCTATGGGTCAGAACCGACTCGACGGCACTTAACAACAATATTTAAAGTGGTTACGAATCGGGCTGCAAACCTCACGGTCAGCAGTTTGAAACTACCAGCTGTTCTGCGGAAGAAAGATGAGGTTTTCTGCTCCCGTAAAGACTTACAGCCTCAGAAACCCTGTACAGGGTCGCTATGAGTCGGAACCGACTCCACGGCACATAACAACAACAACAACGTTTAAAAGTAGATCACTAAGCCTTTCATTCTTATTTTTCTTATTCTGAAAGGACTAATCAAGTCTGTGGACCCTAAATGACCCTGACTGTATTAAGACCTACCTTGTTAGAAACTT
Source organism: Chrysochloris asiatica (assembly GCF_000296735.1). Lineage (NCBI taxonomy): Eukaryota > Metazoa > Chordata > Mammalia > Afrosoricida > Chrysochloridae > Chrysochloris > Chrysochloris asiatica. Next base: position 17,033,398 of record NW_006408547.1, on the reverse strand, counting down.
ATGAAGACTAGGAATTATGAAAACAATAAAAATACATTACTATTATGTAAGTCCTAGTGTGGTGCTGTGGGTTATTACACTGGACTGCAAAGTCAGTTTGAAATGCAAGTTCGGCAGTTCAAGCTCACCAGCTGCACCTCAGAAACCCTATACAAGGTAGCTATGGGTCGGAACCGAATCAATGGCACATAACAACAACAACAACAACATACACTGATACCTTAAGTTTAAAAAAAAAAATTCTGATGATGATGAGCCAATATTCTGATTATTACTCATACCTATATAATTATTTTATGGTTAAGCAGTCTCTTCAAATTGTGGTGATTCTATCTGAGATTGGTTAGAAGCCTATATGGCTTGGAAAAAACAAGACAAAGATTATTGGAGGCGGGTCAAAAAGTAAATATTTAAATTTATTTAATAGTCATTCCACTCTACTCTCTGAAGAGTGGATGATAATTTTTATGCCTTCTTTGTTAAAGCAGTTGAGAATTTACATTCTGCCATTATTGTTGAAAGGAGCTCAGATAGTGTAGTGGTTATGAATCAGGCTGCGAACCTCAAGGTCAGCAGTTCGAAACTACCAGCTGCTATGTGGGAGAAAGATGAGGCTTTCTGCTCTTGTAAAGATTTACAGCCTTGGAAACCCTGTACAGGGTCGCTATGAGTAGGAACTGACTCCACGGCACATAACAACAACAACAAATTAACCTTTTCTATTTAAAAAATTATGCCTAAACATGAAGCAGAGAAGAAATGACTATGAAAGGTAATCATTCACACTCCAAACTGGTAAGATTATTATGAAAGAAGAGAAAAACATCAACAGAGTGCGACCCACATCTCTCAAGAGGGCTTGGTATAGAAAGGAGCAGGGGAAAAGCCATGGAGTAAAACACAATTTCAGAACTGAAAAATACTCAAGTCTGACTCCTGATTGTGTTTGTTAGATATTGGAATCCATCCTTGCTACTTTTAGCATTTCACTGCATATCCTAAGATATGTATTGAAGTCAGGATTTTGAGCAAATTAAATGCTGTATTATAAATGAAAGCCCCTCATAGTTTCTCCACATTAGTTCCTCAATACATTTGAGCTCCCTGCCTTGTTCCCTTTTCAGAGCCTAGCAAATGGTAGGCCGTCAAACACACATTCTTGGTGTGGATGCTAGAGGGTTACAAGCTAGGCCCCTTCCTTCTCTCATTAGCTTTCCTACTGTTGCAGAGAAGGGTGGCTCAGACCCTCCTCAGCTATCTAGTTATGAGACTTCCTTTGGTCCTGGGAAAGGAAGAAGCAAAAGAATATCAGTACCCAAGTTATAAACAGATTGTCTCATTATTTAACAACAGGCCAGACATGGTGCTACATTCCCCGCTGCCAGCACCAACCCGCACCTCTCCATAGTGACAATTTTCATGTGCTGATTTGAGATGCGATCACTGATCTGGTTGGAATGAATATAATGACTTTATGTTTAGACCAGAAGGTTGTCATTTATACAAAAGTTCATGGGAAAATTGAATTAAATTTTTCCATGAGCTTTGGGAAGACCCCTCATATATTCACTTGAAAGACAAAGCTCAGGAAAAAGCTTAGAGTCTCATGTTACAAAGCTGAGAGTCTAAATGCAAGTTTCTCCATCACTAAGCTCTTTATTGTGATGTGAGTCCAAGATGTGAGTCTGGAATTTCAGGAGGAGAGGTGAATTTACCTGGCTGAATGTGATGATTCTAAAGATTAGCTTCAAATCATAGAAAGGGGTTTTCTACACAAGTGACTCTAACTCTGAGCACTTCTTCTACTCCTTAGGCCTTAGGCCATTTGAAGAATAACTTTGTCTTTAGATGTATTCATATTCATTTAGGTAAGGAATTTTACCACAGTAATGGAGTCCTGGTGTGGCGCTGTGGGCTAATGCAACAGATTGCAAAGCTGTTTGAACTGCAAGGTCGGTAGTTCAAGCTGACCAGCTGCTCCTTGGAAACCCTATACAGGGTCGCTATGGGTTAGAATCGACTCGACGGCACTTAACAACTTAACAACAACATACCACAATAAAGATTATGGGAATGAAAGCATGTCCTTACAAAATCAGAACCTGGGAGGCAGGATGGTAAGAGTGTAGGAAAGCCGATTCTTCATGAGAATTTCAGAAAGATCCACTTACTATTTATTACTCGTGTGAGGTGTGTAGGCAAGCCATGAAAAATATCATGGCCTCTGGTTCCTTATGTGTAAGATTGTTGTTAACTGCCATGGAGTCAGTTTCTAAGGAGCGGCTGGTGGATTTGTACCACCAGCCTTGCAGTTAGAAGTTCAGTACTTAACCTATAGTACCACACCAGGGCTTCCATAACCTACAGATAATAGTTACCTGCCTTTCATAGGGTTATTATGATATTAAATAACCTTAGACAAATTATTTACACTTTCTAGTCCTTAGGTTTCTCAGATCCCATTTTGGGGTGATGCTGTCGGATAAGTATTGGACTGTAAGGTTGGTTTTAACAGCAAGGTTGGCAATTCATACTCACCAGCACTACTAGGAAATCCTATCAAGGGTCACTATGAATCAGAACAGGATCGACAGCACTTACTACGGGGCTATGAATTAGCCTCTTTGTAGGATTATTGTTATGATCATATGAGATAGGCTAAATACAGGCTGTAGCACACAGCATCAGTGTTAACGTTGGTCATTTTGAGTGCTGCCTTTATCCCTCGTCCTAAGAGTCTGTGATCTTTCCTCATTCGGTATTCATTTGACTACATTCCAAGAACAGGCATTTCTTAACCACTCTGGTCAAGTCACTCAGCCTTTTCCAATATTCCTGAGTTGGCATCTGACAGATAGCATATCATCTGTCATTCCCACTGTCCTCTCTTTCGGATGCTGGCAACCCACAGAGTTTTTGTCATCGTGTAATGCCATGGCATTATAAAGCATGCCTATGTCATTCTAGCTAAGATTCACATGACATGGGAAGCTCTTCAGGGTCTCAGCTATATCATGGAAAACAGTAATACCCCTAGTGAATGCGGAGCCTACCAAGGTGTTTTCTGGTTCTACTTGACATTCTGTATTTATTCATAAACTTTCCAGATATATAAAATCTGAGTTCATAAAACAACTTTAAATGTCAATATAACACAGGTAACTTTCCCCAGAACATTTTGAGAATAAATTGCCTATATGAAGTCTCATCACCCCTGAATGCTTTCATATGCTGTCCTACTAATAGAAATATGGTCATATATAAACACAGTGTTGGTAAGTGCCATTGAGTCAGTTCTAAGTCATAGAAATACTGTATAAAGTTTTGAAGGAGGGGTGGTGGTGGTGGTGGTTACGTGCCGTGGAGTCAGTGTCGATTCACAGTGACCCTGTACAGGGTTTCCAAGGCTGTAAATCTTTATGGGAGCAGAAAGCCTCATCTTTCTCCTGTGGAACTGCTGGTAGTTTTGAACTGCTGACCTTGAGGTTAGCAGCCTGACTCGTAACCACTACGCTACCAGAGCTCCTTTTTCAAGGAGTTCAACCAACAAAATTACAGCGTTAACCTTGATGTATTCCTACTTTGTAATCCTTAGATACTTTTCATGTTAGTCTTAGAAATGTCTTTTCAAACAAAAGAAGGTAATTGAGAAACATGTGTTATTATTAGTTGTATGTTTCTTTGATTTCCTTCAGATTGGAAAAGCTCCCCAATCTTTCCATGACCTTGACATCTGACAATTACAGGCCAGGTGTTCTGGAAACTTCCCTTGATTTGGTTTTGTCTGATGCTGACTCTTGACCAGTTTCCAGGATACCATAAAAGCGGCACTGGTTTGTTCTCACTCTATTCTACCAGGTACACGAGGTTGTCCCATTCCTGAAGATTTTCAATTACTCATTTGATTGAGGTAACTCTTTTGTAGGAAACTTCTTTAAAATGATCTAAATATCATCCTCCCCATTAGGCACTCAATTTATCTGTTTACATATAGATGAATGGATTCTTATTTTATTCAATGGCGTATGTTGTTATTAGATGCCAGAAAGCTAATTTTGACTCTTGGAGACCCCAGGTGTGTATGTACAAGTACGTTCTAAAGGGCTTTCAAGGCTGTGACCTTTCGGAAGCAGATTGGCAGGCCTGTCTTTGGAGGTATCAGTTGGTGAGTTAGAATGGCCAACCTTTTGACTAGTGGTTACAATACTCTGGGACTCTCATAAGGTTATAGTGTGCTATTATTACTCCTTATCTCAGCATTCAGATGTTCTAATAGTTGAGAGACTCTGAGAACGGGAGCCCCTTCTGGTTGATGCATTATCATTCTTTAAGCACCACCTTACTTTCTGTCAGGACAAGATGTTTAACACTCATCTTATACCTTCTCTGGCTTGGACCTAAATCAGGCATTTCTTCAAGGAGTTCCGGTTCCTCTTACTAGAGCATGGGACTTAGGAACCAAGGTCTGGGTACTAGGTGTGTTGCTTAAAGCTCATCTAGGTGGGCAATTAGACAATACGTTCATGTATATACATATAAATATTCAAATCCATGCTTATGTTTGGATACCTTTATTTATACTGAAAACCGTATTTCATGCCAATATATCCAATTCAATTCTAACCTTCGTTCTTTCTCATTTTGTAACTCCATTATCCAACAATGATTTTCTATGACTACTTCTCCCCTTTCCCCTGGAGTCCTAGTATGGCGCTGTATAAGCACTTGACCAGAAGGTCAGTTTGAACCGTAAGGTGGTCCATTCAAACTCACCAGTTGCTCCTCAGAAACCCTATACAGGGTCACTATGGGTCGGAACCCAACTCAATGTCACTTAGCAACAACAACCCTTACCCTTGAACAGAAGGCCTCCAGATTCTGTTTCGTTTCTGATGCCCACCACCAGTATGCACCCCAGGTGGCCTCCCTCCCCAACCGTTAGAGCTCTGATATCCTAGTCTAGACTCTCCTCCCACTTGGAAGTTCTCAATTGGCACTGCGAAGCCTTCCTCCCTCAGTGCCTCCCTCACCCAGGCCACACCCAGATGCTTACTCTGCAAGAATTGATACTTAGCCCGTGTCCTCATCCGGCTGAGAATGCTGCTTCATGTCACAGTGTTCCTCACTCCTTGGATACTCTGCGCCCCTTAACATCCCTTCATCTTACCCCTCAGGGATGCTGTTTTCATTTCACTGGGGTCTGACACCATCTTCTGGTTCCCTCCCTGTGTAAACTCCCTCTACATCCAGTGTAGATTTCCAGTGAATTTCACCAGCTGCTATCTTCTCCCTGCTTGGCTAAAATCCCCACTGTGGTCCTCTATAGCTCCATCTTAATCAGCAGCTATCTGCTTTGCTTAGACCCACATGCTGACTTTGGGATTGGAATGTTCAGGAAAGGAAAGGCACCAAAGAGAAGAGAAAGACTTGAAAACATGTTTTTAATAGTTTGAACTAATTTCTATAACATAATGTTTAGATCATTCACCAGTAGTGGCCCTAGAGGCTAATGGACAGGAAGATTCATAAGGATCAGGCATCTTCCTATCCAGATTTGCATATCATTCAGCAACGCCTCTGGTTAGGAAATGGGAAGGGACAGGAAGGGGTGTGGGCATCATGAGTAATTGCTTCTCCCAGTTTTTGGACAGAAATTCAGTAGCCGTATAGTCAGAAGCCTTCATTTAGGATTCTATAACTGAGTACACTTTTTTACAGGAATCTATTGTAGGCTAATGCGTCAGACTGCAAAGTTGTGTGAACTGCAAGGTCGGTGGTTTAAGCTCACCAGCAGCTCCTTGGAAACCCTAAATAGGGTCACTATTGGTCAGAATTGACTCAATGGCACTTAAGAACAACAACAACAACATTGTTTGAAGGTCCCTGGCTTCCTTTTTAACTACTCATATTTACCCATCAGGGAGGTTCTGGAAATTCCACTGAGGCAGGTAGAGGCAGCAGTGTAGACATGTAACTTTCTGAGGTGAGGGACCAGGGATGATGTTCTCAAACTGACCAATGAGACCTTCAGAAATTTGTTGATTTAGAAACCGGGGGATCACTGTGTTTGGCATGTTTTCTCTAGGCCAGATTTTGCATTTTCTAAAGATTTTAATTGAAGAAAGATTAATTAACAACCTGCAACATGCAGACGACACAGCCTTGCTTGCTGAAAGTAAAGGGGACTTGAAGCACTTAGAGATGAAGAGCAAAGACTCAGCCTTCTGCATGGATCACACCTCAACATAAACTCCTCTCAGACCTAGACTATTAAGCACTGTCCTGATAAATGGACAAAAGACTGAGGCTGTCAAGAACTTCATTTTAATTGAATCCACAATCAATACCCATGAAAGCAGCAGTCACGAATCAAAGGACATATTACATCAGGCAAACCTGCTGTAAACGATCTCTTTGAAGTACTGAACAACATAGATGTCACCTTGAGGTCTAAGGTGTGCCTGAGCCAAGCCATGGTATTGCCAATTTCCACATATACATGCTTCAAAAGCTGGACAATGAATAACGTAGATCAAAGATTCAATGCATTTGAATTACGGTGTTGGTGAAAAGTAATGAATGTGCCACGGACTACCAAAACAACAAACACATCTATCTTTTTGCTTACAAGAAGTACAGGCAGAATCGACTGCTCCTTGGACGCATGGATGGCAAGATTGCATCTCAAATGCTTTAGTAAGGACAAGCTAGCTATCAGGAGGCACAAGTCCCTGGAAAGAGAAATCATACTTGGTAAGTAGATGATCATCAAAACAGAGGCAGCCCCTAAGGAGACGGACTGACACAGCAGATGCAGCAATGGTCTCATAAATGGTAACAACTCTGCAGATGGCATAGGACTCGATAGTATTTGGTTCTGTCATATACAGCACCTAACAACAACAACAACAACCATCTCAATATGTAGCAACTTATTTAGTGAGAATTATGTTTACACAGGAAATGGCAAGGAGCCAGCAAAAGGAATCCTGAGCCCAGCAGCTATTGGCAAGATAGGAATTTTACAGCTGGGGATAGATACACTCATAGGCAAAAGGCCCTCTCATGACATTAATCCATTCTTTGTCTTCTCTAGGTATGCAAATTTCTATGGGGACTGACAGCCACTTTAAGAGGGTACTTTCAGGAAGGTTTGCCTGTATGTAAAGAATTTATTATGTGATAAAGTTAACATGTTAAAATCAAGCTTAGAAAGATTTTTGTTTGATTAATGCTAGCCTTTCAGCTAATATTTGTGAAAACAAAATACTTTGATTCTTAAAACCTAAGTTTCAGATAAATGATGAAATAAAATGTAAAAAAGACCAAAGCAAAACAAAACAAAACAGATCTAATTCTAAATAGGGCGTCCTGGTGTGGTGAAGTGGGGTGGGGTAAGCACTGGAATGCTAACCACAAGGTCAGTAGTTCAAACCCACCAGCTGCTCCTTGGAAACCCTATACAGGGTCAATAAGAGTTGAAATCAACTGGAGGGTACTTCACAACAATAATGATTTCAAATATAGGTAGACGTGTAACTAACCTCAGGGGAATTATTTCTAAGCAGAAAAGCAAAGGGACAAACCACAGAGGGAGTATTCATAGATCCAACTCTGTGGAGTTGAAACAAAACAGTTTCAATGATAAATAGCAGAAACAAATGAAAATGCAAATATACACTAAGTAAACAGTTACATTATTTTGGACAAACGACTGAATTTATCTAAATCTTTCATTAATCAATCAAAAGATTATGAAAGAAAAAGTTTTCATGGATAAGAGCAACAAAAATATGACAGGAAATGGACAAAAAGAATATCAATCAACTATAAAATTAAGGAATGATTTTTCAAATGTTCATGTTACTCCTGATGTAAAGATGTACCTCAATTTGACATAGGTTGATATGGCATATTCTAATATTACTCACAAATGTGGGTGAGAAAAAGTGACAGTCAAACAAGACAAAGGCAAATGAAAAACTCTTATGTCCTAGCTAAGACTTTCGAAAAACCTCTAACGGGGAGTGTTTCATAACACCAGAACTTACTGACTAATCTAAATAATATTTCATTTTATACACATATGTATATACATCATTCATATACTTAGTCTTAGGTTGAATGGATAATATTTTTTCAAATTAATTTTCTAGCATGTGGGTTCACCCCTTATTAAATAATTCTCTGATAAACCTAATAAGAATAATTAAATAGGATAACAAAACATTCATTGAATGCATTCTAGTCATAGTTTTGTTGTTGTTGTGATGTGCCGTGCAGTCGGTTCTGACCCATAGCGACCCTGCACAGGGTTTCCGAGGCTGTAAATCTTTACGGGAGCAGAAAGCCTCATCTTTCTCCCGCGGAACAGCTGGTAGTTTCGAACTGCTGACCTTGTGGTTCGCAGCCCGATTCGTAACCACTACGCTACCAGAGCTCCTTAGTCATAGTTTTAGATATACACAATTTTTTATTTAATCCTTATTAGAGTCCTGTGAGTTAGATTATAAAAATATCATTGTTAATGTTCTTGTTGTTAGTGCTCTAGAGTTGGTTTTGATTCATAATGATCCTGTTTCTAAGGAGTGGCTGGTGAGCTTGAACCACTGACCTTGTGGTTCAAAGTGATCTTGCAGTCCAGCGCACTAACCCTCATTGCCACACCAGGACTCCATCATTATTAGTAGCATACTCATTTTATGAATTAGGAAACTGAGGGTCAGAATCTTGCCCCAAACTTCTGGTATCAATTAGTATCCGGTCAGTTAGTACATGTTAGTACACGCTCAGTACAGAAGTTCACTATCTGTACCTAGTGTCAGGCATTTATTTAACTGTATTACAATCATCATCAGCAAACTTTCCTCCCAATTCTCTGACTGGCTTTACTGAGTGATGTTGTTGTTGTTGTTATGTGCCGTGGCGTGGAGTCGTTTCTGACCCATAGCGACCCTGTACAGGGTTTCCAAGGCTGTAAATCTTTACGGGAGCAGAAAGCCTCATCTTTCTCCCATGGAGCAGCAGGTAGTTTCCAACTGCTGACCTTGAGGTTCACAGCCCGATTCGTAACCACTACGGTACTACCGAAAACAGCACTTTGGGTAGTTTAAATAGCCAACAGATAATTCTCCTGGCTTCAAAATATGGTCATTTCTGAATTGTTGTTGTTGTCAAGCACCATGGAGTCAGTTCTGACCCATAATGACCCTGTATGGAGTTTCTAAGGAGAGGCTGGTGAGCTCGAGCCACAGACCTTGCAGTTCAAATGACTTTGCAGACTAAAAACTAAAAAGCAAAACAAACCAAAAACACTTTAAAAGCTTCTAAAATGCACCCCATCCCCTTCCCTCCCGTTTATTTTTCCCCCTGTGTTTATTAAAGAGAACAGCGTAAGACAGGCTTTTCTGACTTCTGCTTTGGGGGCAGGAGAAGCGCAGATGAACAGAGGAGGCTCGGAGGGGACAGTTCCAGAACTTTAGAGCTAATATAATTAAGGAGCAATAGTTTTAGGCGCCCATAGGTAGAGAAATCTGACTGTGCTGGGAAGAAACTGTGATTTCTGAACCAATTGGGATGCCGCCTGTGGCCCACAGCCTGAGTGAAAGTCAGAGGTCAGGGCCACAGCCAGGCTGATACACCAAGAGAGCCACAGAGAGACTTGTGGAAAAAGAGGTGGGACAGCTTTTTTTTTTTTTTTTTTCCCTTTTGTTTCCTTCTCTCCCCTGTCTCCCACAGCACAAAGAAGAAATCCCTGAAAGCTCCAGGGGTCCCACAAGCTAATCCTCTGGTAGCTTCTTATGATGTCTGACTCTGGGATGGAGCCCTAAAGTTGACTCTTCTATTTGGGTGTGAACCTTTATTCCTGCCTTACCTAACAAGAGACAGCAGGTCTGGTCACACAGCCAAACCATATTTGCACCCTGTAAAACCCCATCATAAAAGACAAGAGCCAAAAGTCAGAGGGTGGGGCCACAGCCAGTGGCTACGGAGCAAAAACCAACCAATGACTTATGGAAAAGGAGGTGATTTTTTGTTTTTGTTTTTCCTTCTTTCACTATTTTGCCTTCAACTTCTGTGCCACACCCTGTCACACCCTCTCTGCCCAGCCCAGTGTCTTCACGTGGGTGGGAGCGCACCCCCAAAAGGGTCCAGCTTGAGCACACATGGCACAATTTTTCCACAGCACAATACTGTTGAAAGTCCTAGCTGAAAGTCTAAGGCTAATTCTCCAATGGGTTCTTATGATCTCTGACTGGGGGATTTAGCCCAGAAGTTTACTCTCCTACTTGGGTGGGAACTTTGATTGCTGCATTATCTAACAAGGGACAGCAAGTCTGGCCATACAGCTGAGCCATATTTGTACCCTGTAAAACCTCAACATGAAAGGCAAGAGCCAACACCAACTACTATATACAAGGTCAGTGTTTAAATCCAACACCTGTTAAAAACACACTAAAGGGAGAAGGATGCTGTGGATACAGAGAGACCTAACCAATCAATCGTCAGAGAAAAAAGTCTGAACAATCTTTCTTCCACTCAATTCTCATTCTCTGTCTGTGCACATCCACGGTGGTGACTAGAGGGGTTGCCTGTGTGAGTAGACACCCCCACCCACCCCTGAAGTTTTCCACTGTGCACACACACACGGATCTACTCAGCAAAAACAACCGGCTAATTACCTAGGGTTTTTTTGTTCTTTTCTTTTCTTTTTTTCTGATTTTACTTTTGTTTCTGTTTTTGCCTTTTGGGTCCTACTTTTTTCCTTGGGGTGGGAGCTTTCTCTCCTTGCATTACCCAAGAAGAGACAGCAATCGTGGCCATAGAGCCAAGCTACAAGCATACCCTATACTATCCCACCATCCAGGCAGGAGCCAATACCAGCTGCTACATATTACATAGATAGCCAACACTTGCTAAGATTACTCGCAGCTGAGTACTAAGAGTCATGAAGAGGGAAGCTTATCTCTGGAACACATCTACAAGGAGGTACTCAGTAAGCATAATAATACAGCAACGTACATTCATTTAATCATTGAGAACACATCTAACTATTGAAAATGTCCAAGAGGCAATGAAAGATCTCTGCACATGTGCAGAAACAGAAAAAAAAGTAACTGAGACAAATCAACTGGAGGTACGCATAGAGTTTCCATTAGAAGCAGAGTAGGCTTTGGATCTGTGTGAGAAGTAATTCAGGAAAATAATGTTGAGACAAATCCAACTGCTTCACAGAGGGGTGGAGGAAAATAAGGAAGATGTCAGGAAAGTGCCAGAAAGGAGCAATCAATCAAGATAGATATAGCATTGGAAATAATTCAAAACCTACAAAAAGAGGTCCAACTGATTAATAATAAAACATCAAAAATGGGCAACACACTGAAAGGACAAAAGAGCAGAATTGAAGAGTTGGAAGCCAGAACAAATGAGCTGGAAGACA
>NW_006408547.1:17000088-17020678 GCF_000296735.1 Chrysochloris asiatica | reverse complement strand
GAACGGGTTAGAGGAAAACTAATCAACAGACTGCAACAAGCAGATGATGCAACCTTGCATGCTGGAAGATAAATGGATATAAAGTATGTGTAGATGAAGATCAAAGACCAAAGCCTTCAGTATGAATTGCACCTCAATGTAAAGAAAACAAAAATCATCATCACTGGATCAATAAACAACATCATCATAAATGGAGAAAAGATTGAAGTTGTCTTAGATTTCTTTTGCTTGGATTCACAATAACACTCAAGGAAGCAGCAGTCAAGAAATAAAGGATGTATTGAATTAGGCAAATCTGCTGCACAAGACCTATTTAAAGTGTTCAAAAGCAAAGATGTCAGTACAAAGAATAAGGTGAGCATGACCCAACCCCTGGTATTTCCAATAGCCTCACATCATGTGAAAGTTGGACCGTGAATAAGGAATAACACTGATGCTTTTGAGCTGTGATGTGGACTGCCAGAAGAACAATTAGACTATCTTGGAAGAACTACAGTCAGAATGCTCTTTAGAAGGCAGGATGGTGAGACTTCATCTCTCATACTTTGGGCATGTTATCAGGAGGGACCAGTCCCTGGAGAAGGGCATCACCCTTGGAAAAGTGGTGCTGGTGGTTCTGTGCCATGGAGTCGGTTCCGACTCATATTAACCCTGTACAGGGTTTCTGAGGCTGTAAATATTTACGGAAGCAGAAAGCCTCATCTTTCTCTCACGGAACAGCTGGTAGTTTCGAACTGCTGACCTTGTGGTTCACAGCCCGATTCGTAACCACTACGTTACCAAAGTGGAGGGACATCAGAAAGGAGAAAGACCCCTAACAAAATGAATTGACACAGAGGCCCCAGTAATGGGTTTAGGCATAACAATTTTTGAGGATGGTGTAGGACTAGGTAATTGTTTGTTCTATTGTGAGTTCACCAGCACCTAACAGAAACAACACATTTTCTACACACTTAAAAAAAATAAAATAAAATGGATACAAACACTAAAATAAACAAAAAAGGACTGGCTTTTCTGAAAACCAAATGGTCTCTCTGAGGCTACCTTAGACAAGTAGCTTTGATGATCAGATTTTCAACTGAGATTTTACCAGAAGTAAGCACTGTGAAGGCAAGAACCAGGATTGCTTGCTGGTAGAGCAATATACCAACCCTATCATATTCACACATAGTAATTGTACAATGCCTTTCATTCAGTCTTCAACATGCACACTATGCTGTGAGAGTAGGCACGTTTGTCTCAGGAAGAGAGAAACTTCAAAGAAAGAGGTACTGTCGAAAAAGTAGTTACTTTGTAAAAACAGTCATCAAGATGACTTGATAGTTTCTCCAACTTTCTAAAGTTGAGTATATTATTTCATTAAAAACTTTCCTTTCTAATCTCTAAAAATAACAGACATCTCAAAAAGCAGATGGGTAAATTAAGAGCATTCAGTGGCTCCCCACTGACTGTAGAAAAAAGTTCAGAGTCTTTAGTTTGACACTGATTGTTCCACCTGTCTAACCTCGCTTCTCACTGTTCTTACAACTGCCTCCTAGCCTGTTCTGCCAATACCCAGCAATGCATCTTGCAGTTCATAAATGACCAGAGACTTTTTAAAAACAATTCCATGCCTGGTTAATATTGTTTCTGTGCCTAAAATGTTCCTCCCAGAGTCCTTTGCCTTCCAGCTCACCTGTAGAAAATATATATTTTTGGAGGTGTGTATACAGGGTTGTGATCCGCGGGAGAAAGATGAGGCATTCTGCTCCCCTAAAGATTTACAGCCTCGGAAACCCTGTACAGGGACGCTATGGGTCGGAAATGACTCGACGGCACTTAACAACAACAACAACAATACAGGGTTGTGATGGGTCGGAACCGACTCTAAGGCACATCACAACAACACCACCATCAAATATCACTGTCTCTACAAACCTTCTATGTGATTCCACATCCGTAATAACAGGTTAATCCATATTTCCATTACTGCCCACCTGAGCCCCCCTAAACTTGTGTGAACTTCCAAACTTGAAGCTGGTGCCCATTTGACCGAGCTTGGGTGGCTAGGGTTGAGCTGACCTGAACCTAACCGAATGAAGATAAAAACATTTAATGCTGTGAGCAGGTGTCCCTCAACTTCAGAGCAGAAAGCCTTCACTCTTGTCTCATTTATGATCAATTTTTGCCAGTGTCTTCATCGCTGCGGTTCCCCTTATTCCACTCATAAGTAGATCCAGGTGGTCACCAGTGAGCATAGGGCTCTCCAGTTCCCTTTAACTTTCAGTCCTAGAAGGGGGTTTTCTAGGATGGGCCAACTTTCCTTGCCTTGATGCCTCCCAAACTCAAAACACCAACTGTCCACTTTTTCTCTCTGAATCTCTCATTCTCCCTACAGTTCTGGGTTGATCTGCATGTCTTTTCACATACAAATGTACCAACTCTGAAGGTTCTGGGTGGGGTTTAAATGCCTTTGTTTCCAAACACAGATGTATTGTATGCATCAGGCCTCACACACTACAAAGGCTTAAACTAGGAAGTCTATTTTTACTGTGCAACTTCTAACTCCCCTGCTGGCAAATCCAGTCAAGCGTAGCCTGAAGGTGGGCTTACAAACGCTCTGTGATCTTCATTTCTATCACACATGTATGTCTATTTTACGATTATAGGCAAGAGAAGCAGATATTCAGAAGTCTAACACGTAAACCTTTTAATACACTTATGGTCAACCTTTTTCTCTACCTTGGACTTTTAGTTGGTTTGTTGGCTGTGTGCCACGGAGTCAGTTCCAGCTCACAGTGACCCTGTACAGGGTTTCCAAGGCTGTAAATCTTTGTAGGAGCAGAAAGCCTCATCTTTCTCCTATGGAACAGCTGGTAGTTCTGAACTCAAGTAGCCCGACTCATAACCACTAAGCTACCAGAGCTCCTTTACCTTGCACGAACCTCATTAATAAGCATATGGCCTTGGGTCTCTGGCAGGGTGGATTCTAGCAGGCCCTGGCCACAGATCAGCTATCTTTTTTATCCAGCATGACATTGGCTTCAGGCAATTACAAAAGCTGAAATCCTGGCCTAGCTGAGTTTACACGGAACCTTCCTGTGTCTAACATGTTCCTCTCAAAGTCCTTTGCCTTCCACTTCACCTGTAGGGAATATATATTTTGAAGGTGTGTATCAAACATCACCATCTCTACAAATCTTTGTGATTCCACATCCTGGATATCAGGTTCATCCATCTTCCCATTACTGCCCCCTGACACTCCCTTCCACCTCGCTCTATCATAGAAACTTCCATGGTGTCAGAACCTTCTTCTGCAAGTTTCACCAGTGTATATATTAGGGTCATGTAAAGAAATGTTCACAATCTTATGCAAAATGGGAAAAATGACCATCGAAAACATTTTCATTGACAGTATAATATACTAATGATTTGATCATAGTAGCTTCTCTAACTTCTCTCTTGGAAAAGACTGCTTTTTATTTTGCAATTATAAACTTCCTACTTTTTCACGTTCAAATTTAATTTATTTTATGAAGTAGTACGATAGCTTACAGAAGGGGGCACAGGGAACTGATTTCATTTTGAAAATGGTCTTTAACGGGCCACTCTGAATACATTCTTTGTTCCCTTTTCTATTTTTATTGTCTACTCTTCTACTTTCTGTTTACTGATCTATGAAATCCAGGTTTGGGAATGGGAGCTTTATGGTCATTATTTTCACATCTCCTGTCCTCTATGTGAGGAGAACGCCTTGAAAACAGGAAGGCAATATTTACTTTTATTTCCTCATTGTTCAACCTCATTGCTGTTGTTAAGTGTCATCAAGTAGTTTCTGACTCACAGTGACCTTGTATAGGGTTTCTGAGGAGTGGCTGATGGTTCGAACCAACAACCTTGTGGTTATCAGTCCACTGCTTATCCTACAACCCCACCCCAGGAGTCTTGTTCAACCTGATACCTATTCCTGTATTCACTGAATGAAGGAAGACATGGTGAATGAACAAATGAACTGTTAAAGGACTTTAAGGCCTGACCACATGGCTACTTTCAGCAGAAAGATGACCCTGGAGAAGGACATTCTGTAATGCCATCAGAAAATCAAGTTGTTGAAAGTGAAAGATTGCAACATGTTGATTTTATCAAGTTTTTCCTTCAAGAACGGGACTGAGCTCTGGTTAGTCATTACTGGCTTACTGGTGGGATCATGCCTTCTTAGTAACTGGTACTACAACCATTAGGTTGGAAAGCACCCAAGCATTGCCAGTTCTTACTACTGCCCCCAAGCAGAGGCCACGAGAGGGCACTTAGCTAGAACAATAAACACTAGTATTATGACGCGCATTTTTGTCAAAAAGTGTTTTTCTTAAATACGACGACTTACACTTTCTGTTTCTGTAAGTGTCTTTTCTATAAAGAACTCATCGGTCATACACGTAATTCTCATGTGGTACTGATTACTTTAAAAATGAATGTTTGTTTCCCTCTTAGCACAGGAAAAAGAGGAAGGAAAAAGGGAGTAGGGTAAAGAAATGAAATGACAGCTATCTGAAAGTTGGTGTACTGGAGAAACCAGAGATTCCAATTTCACAACAAAGATCTGTGGCTGGTGGTACCCACCTGGAGGAGAGAGAATCTTTATATTAGCATATCGTTCCCAAGAAAACCCTTCAGAAGTTAACTTTTTTCTGTTTTTACATTCACTGGGGTTTTTTTGAGTACGATTTTATTATAGTTTTTCATTGTTTCTTAAACATTTGTACTCTACATTTGTTTACAGAGGCTCATGGGAAATCACTTACCACTGTCCACAGACCAAGCTGCTGCTGCAAGTCAGGATCCTGGAGGCAAGTCCATCTGATTGTTTGAAATGTGAGAGGATTCTTTTCTTATGACAATAGTCACTTTTCATTGTAGGTAAACTGCAAAATATAGATATAGAAAAAAAGGATAAAGTATCCATAATTTCTCTGTTAAAAAGCTGGTGATTATCAGTCTAGAAACTTCCTATGCGTTGTATTTATTTTTACAAAGACACATCACATTTTGCATGTATTGAAACCTGATTTTTTTCCTTCAGTTAACATTAGATGAGGAACATTTTTTCCTGTCATTAAATCATTATCTTCAACAATAGTTTGATGACTGACCAATATCCCTTTGTGGGATGTTATCATAATTTATCCAAATAACCCCCTTGTTGTTGTTGCTGTTGTTAAGTACTGTTGAGTCAGTTCTGACCAATAGCAAACCTGTATAGGATTTACGAGAAGCGACTGGTAAGCTTGAACCACAGACTTGCAGTTCAAATCCACTTTGCAGTCCAGCGCATTAACCCACAGTGCTACAGCAGAACTCCAATAACACCCTAGATTACATATGTTGTTGTTGTTAGGTGCCATTGAGTTGGAACCGACTCATAGAGGCCTTATGCACAGCAGAAGAAAATACCACCGGATCCTGGGCCAACCTCATTATTGTTACCACACTTGAGCCCTTTGATGCTGCCATTTTGCCAATCCATCTCGCTGGGGTCTTCATATAGTATGTATTAATATATAATGTACATATTATACTATTATAGGTGTATTCTAATATAAAAGGGGCTTCAAAGTTTCACACACAAAAAAATCCATTTTCTTTTAATCTAACTAACTTTTTAAAGTCCCAACACACATGCGCGCGCGCACACACACACACACACACACACACACACACACACACACAGACAGTCCTGTGTGACAATGAAGAATAAATGTTTGACCACAACGTCAGTTTGAACTGCAAGGTTGGCAGTTAAAACCCAGCAGTCGCTCGTTTGAAACCCTATGAGTCGGCTGTTAAGTGCTCCTATATAGAGTTTCCAAGGAGCAGATGGTGAGTTTGAACTGCCGACCTTATGGTTCACAGTCCAGTGCTGATCTTACAGCACCACATATCCATGTATATATAATCTGAGGGGTGCAAGGAGTTAAGCGTACAGCTACTAGTTGAAAGGTTGTAGTTCAAACTCATCCAAAAGGGTCTTAGAAGGAGGTCTGGTAATCTGCTAGTGCATGGCCAAAGCCAGGGAAATCCTATAGGCTTGTTCTACTACACAACAGATGAGGCTGTTGTGAATTGGAACTGAGCCAGTGACCACCATATATAGTTATCTTTTAAAGTGTATACAGCTTAGTGGTCCAACACTATAAAATACTGAGATGATAGGGTATGTAGAAATCATACAACATTTGCACGGACGTTAGAGATTTGTATAAGGTAACATGGCTATTTACCCAAATTCAACAAATGCTAGGCAACTGCTATCCTGTTTAAAAAATACTCAGTGTCAATTGGGGAATAAATAGGTTTTTACTTGTTATCTAGAACTGATAGTCTCACAAAAACCCATGTCGACTTACTAGTTTTCACTCCATTTTCTCTGGAATGTGACTCTTTTTAATATACCCTTATTGAAAAGGTTAAACACTAAATATGCTTCATACTTTGATCTCCAGAGACAAGTACATGATAGCTTCTAAACTGTGACTGTCATTATTTTAAAGCTTTTACAAGAAATTACCAAAATGAAGCAACAAAAGAGGCTATGTTTATCTCTACCAGCATTCATCAGGAATAAACATCAGCTCCTCTTGTTTTTTTTTTTTTTTCTCACTATTGGTGAGACATTACTAAAATCAAAATAAAATTAGTGTGAAATATATACAGCACATTGGCTCTGTAGGATAAGCACTGGATTACAAACTCCAAGGTTGGCAGTTTGAGCCTACCAGCTGCTCTGTGGGAGAAAGATGAGGCTTTCTGCTCCCGTAAAGTCTTACAGCCTTGGAAAACCTATACAGGGTCGCTATGAGTCAGAACCGACTCCATGGCACATAACCAACCAACTTTACATATATAATTTGGCTTTCAAATGATATTCTAAAATTAAAGTTGAACCATATGGGCACTATTCCCAGAGCTCCACATTCTATATCATGAGATAGCGTCATTAGAGAAAATGTTGTGCTTACTGTACTAAGATTTGCTCTGGATTTCCAGAAGAAATGGACAGCAATTTTACAAAGATAGGATAGTGGAATGGAGCAAATTAGGGACACAAAAAGAAAAGTATTCAGTAGGAATTGTATACGAATAGAATAATAATTAATTCATCCTGGAAAAACTGATATAGAAGGTAGTATTTGTAAAGCAAAAGAGATTAATTTGCAGACAATGTACTGAACATCGTGAGGTACCTCCTAACTACACTTTATACGTGGGGCATAGATTTTATAGATCTAAGCTAATAAGGACAGGACCCATTGGGGAAAGAAGTTTAGAGCACTTTAAACACCTCCACTCTACCAACTTCCACCACTCCTCTATCAGTTAGTCATACTGTGGCCACTTGTGATGTTGAAAGTTTTGTCACTGGCACCCAAAGGGGATAGGTTTTAGTGGAGCTTCCATAGTAAGACAAACTAGGAAGAAGGAGGGGTGGACCACTTCCGAATGAGTAGCCACTGATAACCTTATAAATAGCAGTGGGGCACTGTCTGGTATAGTTCCGGAAAATGAACCCCTCAATTTGGAAGGCACTCAAAACACTCCTGGAAGAGCTGCTTTCTCAATGTAGAGTTGACCTTAACAACATGTATGGAGTTAAGCTTTCAATACTTTCAGTTGCTGATGAAGTACAACTGAAAATGAGAAGAAACATCTAGTAAGTGAAACATGAAACATATGAATTACGAATCTAGGAAAAGTAGAAGTCATAGAAATGAAATAGCACACATAGAGATCGATATCTTAGGCATTAGTGAGCTGAAATGGACTGGGATTGGCCAGGTTGAATTAGATAATTGTATGGTTTACTATGTTGAGACCCACAAACGGAAGTGGAATGCTGTAGTTGTTGCTGTTAATAGCCGTGGAGACAGTTCAGACCCATAGCGACCCTGTACAGGGTTTCCGAGGCTGTAAATCTTTACGGGAGCAGAAAGCCTCATCTTTCTCCCAGGAATGCCATAGTAGTCATTGTCAAAAGGAGCATTTCAAGATCTTAAAGTTCAACGCTATCTTTGATAGAATAATATCTATTCACCTACAAAGAAGACCAGTCAATATCACTATTGTTCAAATTCACACACTAACCGTCAAGGCCAGTGATAGTTAAACTGAAGAATTTTACCTACATGCGCTGGCTCTGTAGGATAAGCACTGACTACAAGTTCAGTGGTTCAAACCCACCAGTAGCTCCACAGGAGGAAGTGAGGCTGTCTGCTTCCAAAAGGATTTACAGCCGCAGAAACCCTATACAACATGTGTTGCGATGAGTTGGAATTGACTCAAAAACACTTAACAACAACAATACCCAACTTCTTCAGTTTGAGATAGATCAAACATGCAATCAAGGTGCATTGATATGATTGGTGATTGGAATGTGAAACTTAGAAACAAAGAGGAAGGATCAGTAGTTAGAAAATAATGCCTCGGTAATAGAAATGATGAAGACTGCATGATTATTCTTCATTGCAAATGCCTTTTTAAATCATTTGTTGACTATACATGTGGATCTCTCTAGAAGGAGTACATAAGAATCAAGTTAACTAAATCTGTGGGAACAGATGATGAGAAGCTGAGTATTATCAGCCACAATAAGGTAAGGACAAGCTCAGGCTGAAGCTGAAGAAAATTAAAACAACTCCACAAGAGCCAAAATATGACCTTGAATATGGTGGTGGTGGTGGTGGTTGGGTGCCACACAGACAGTTCCGACTCCTAGAGGCCTTGCTTAGGGTTTCTGAGTCTGTAACAATCTTTACAGGAGTAGAAAGCCTCGTCTTTCTTCCTCGTAGCAACTAGCAGATTAGAACTACTGACCCTGTGGTTAGTAGCCCAGCTCATAAACCACTACGCCATCAGGTCTCCTAGAATTTGTCTATATCCCACCTGAATTTAGAGACCATCTCAAGAATAGATTTGCTACATTAGATACTAATGACTGAAGACTAGCGGAGTTGTGTATGGTATCAAGAATGTCATACATGAACAAATCAAAAGATCTTTAAAAGGAGAAAAGAAAGAAAAGAACAAGACAGGTATCAGAAGAGATTCTGAAATTTGCTTTTGAGCATAGAAAAGTTAAAGTGATCAGAAGAAATGATGAAATGAGAGAGCTGAACAGAAAATGTCAAAGAGCATCGCAAGAAGACAAAGTATTATAATTTAATGTGCAAAGACCTGGAGTTAAAAATCTAAAAAGAGGAACATGTTCAATATTTCTCAAGCTGAAAAAGTAAAGAAAAAAGTCAAGCCTCAGTGCACAAAATATGACACTACCCATTTCCCTCACAACCCTCTCTTTTCTCAGTTGGGTTTGATAATCCATTGTAATGATCACAAAAAACTTACAGACAAAACTCACAGGTATGGGGTTTATTAGGGAAGTTACCAGGTTAAAATAGAGGATCAGAAAATGCTCTGGAAACAGTTGTTGCAGCCATCTGCTGACAAATGCTGAAGGCACTCAGCTCTATCTCTATAAACTTAGGCCCCTCACTCAAGTAACTGGAGGCGCCCCACGCTATAAGCAGGCTTTGTACTGTACTTGTTCTGTGGGCTGGAAAGCCCATTGCTCTGCCTGGAGTCCTCTGGTTCTTGGTTCTGCTGCTGCTCCTATCACTCCTCCAGTGCCACAGAGTTCTGTTTCTGGGTCGAGGAGCTTCAACGCTCAGAAATCTCGGGATCCAAAAGACATGCTCCACTCTTGACTCCTTCTTTTTGATGGTGGTGAGATTGCCACCTCTCCCTTTCTGAGATGGTTTATTTTATACCCAACAGGATGGTAACACTGACCAGTCCCTTCAGTAGATTCCCAAGTGTTTACTATCACAATCACTCAGATCTACCAGGAAAAAAGTGGTTTGGTGAGAGTTTATAAAGACTGTAGCTAGAAGAGACATAAAGAATTCACACCACAGGCCACCTCCTGGCTCTTCTAGTCACTGTCCCTTTCATAATAATGGATTAACTTTTCCCATAACAATCATTTAAACTGAATACACTGATGAAAGCTTATAAGCCAGCCACTTCATGCTTTTACTATCCCACATTTTTGATAGCCAATTTATAGATTGTCCATCCCTATCCAGGACTCTGAAGAGACAAGCATATCTCTTGATCTGAAGAATCTTCCATTCTGGTTGGAACTTTGACCAATTACATCCATAAGCAAAATTCAGTCCATCAAATTGTAATAGTTTACATCTGCTCACAATCTCAAGCATCTTTTTCTTTCTCAGGTCAGTTTCTAGGCCAACATAGCCCTAGATATCCATATGAGGTTAAACGTTTACCAGCTGTAAGCTTGGGAATTCACACACATCTTCCTGTACTTCAGACCGGCTGACCTGCTGATTCTCTAAAACCTAGTTCCTAAGGGGCTAGATTGGTGCCCACAAACTCAGGAGTTCACAGAACCTCCACTCCCTAATTTTCAGACCAACCAACCCATCCTGTTCTAGTCAGGGATTGGTACATGTCCAAACTCAGCCCGTCTCTTCAATATTAAAGAATTCTGTGGACAAATAATGAATGATGCAAGAGCAATAAAAGGAGATGGAAGGAATACACAGTCACTGTGGCAAAAAGAAACAGTTGATGTTAAACAATATCAAGAGGTACCCTAAAGCTGCACTGAATGTACCGGTGCAAAGCAAGTCTGCAGGAATTGACAGAATACCAACGGAAATATCTCAGCAAACTGATGCAGCACACAAGAAATTTGGAAGACAATTACTTGGCTAACTGATTGGAAAAGATCTCTATGTGTGCCCATTCCAAAGAAAGATGACCTAGCAGAATGCAGACATCATAGAACAATGTCATTAACGTTACATGTAAGTAAAATTTTGTTGAAGATTATTTAAAAACAAAAAAAAAACAAATAAACTGGTTGTTTTACTGGTTGCAGTAAAAATTCCTGTTTGCAGTAATACATTGACAGGAAGCTGCCAGAATTTCAAGTTGGATCCAGGAGAGGATGTGGAAATAAGCATATCATTGCCGACATCAAATAAATCTTGGCTCAAAGCAGAGAATACCAGGAAAATGTTTACTTGTATTTTATTGACTATGCAAAGGCATTCAACTGTCTAGATCAAAACTATGGCTAACACGGCCAACAATGGTATTACAGAACACTTCATTGTGCTCATTAGAAATCTGTATATAGACCAAAAGGGGAGATTAAATGTTTTAAAATCAGGAAAGACGTGCTCCAGAGTTGTCTCCTTTCACCATATTTATTCAACATGTATGCTGAGAAGATAATTTTAGAAGCTGGATTATATGAAGAAGAACATGGCATCAGAATTTGAGGAAAGCTCATTAGCAACCTGCGATACTGCAGATGACACAACCTTGCTTGCAATATGTGCAGATGATTTAAAATACTTACTGATGATACAGTGTTCAGTATGAATTGCATCTTAATGTAAAGCCAACAAAAATCTGCAGAACTGGACCAATAAATAACATCATGATAAACGGATTAAAGAATGAAGTTTTCCAAGCTTTCATTTTGGTTGGGCCCACGAGTCAACGCTCATGGAAACAGCAGTTATTAAATCAAATTATGTAATGAATTAGGCAAATCTGTTTCACAGCACCGCTTTAAAGTGCTGAAGAGCAAAGGTATCAGTTTGAGGACTAAGGTGCACCTGACCCAACTCTCATATGCATGTGAGAGTTGAACAATGAGTAAGAGAGACTGGAGAAGGATCAATGCATCTGATTATTGGTATTGGTG
The DNA here is from genome assembly GCF_000296735.1 of Chrysochloris asiatica. NCBI lineage: Eukaryota > Metazoa > Chordata > Mammalia > Afrosoricida > Chrysochloridae > Chrysochloris > Chrysochloris asiatica. The sequence goes on along the minus strand of NW_006408547.1, from coordinate 17,008,902 downwards.
AAAAATATTGAAAGACACATAGACTGCCAGAAGAAAAACAGATCTTGGAAAAAGTTTATCTATTCAGAGTGCTCCTTGGAAGCCAAGATGGAGACTTTGCCTCTTAGACTGTAAGCATGCTGTCGGGAGGGACCAGTACCTCAAGAAAGTTGTAGCACTTGGAGAAGTGAAGGGTCACCAAAAAAGAGGAAGACTAACACAAGATGGATTGACACAGTGGAAATACAATGGGTCATACATAACAATTCTAAGGATGGTGCAGGACTGGGCAGTGTTTCCGTCTGTTGTGCTATCAGTTGGAAGTGACTCACTGGCACCTAACAACAAAAACAATGCCAATTTCATGATAATCCTTGCTGCTGTCTTCTAGCTTTGTAGCAATATCGTCAGACATACTTTAACACTTACAGTTAAAAACACAATGCAGAAGAGAAATGTTGAGGATGCAGGAAGCAACTATCTCCCAATAGTTCTCCTTTGAGAGATTCTGGGAAATGCTAGAAGAACTCTGTGGTTTATCTACAGGACCCAACGGTAGGTAACCTACCACTTCTGACTTCCTTGTTTTTGCTCCTCTTCCTGCACTATCCAGTGGATAGTAGGAAATGGTTCTCTACCTCGATAGTCTGTTGTCTACATGCAGGGGACTTACAGGTCTCTAACTAATGAGCGTTTTGGGCCTAGTGATTTCTTCTTGGAGATCAGATGAGTATATGGTCCACTAAGACCACACCTATTAATATTAATAAATGTTAGGCCCTGCCATAAACATTTACATCCAGTTTCTTCATATTTCCTCACAAAACCTACTCTGTTCATTTCTGCTCTGTAAATGAAGAAATTAAGACCTGGAGAGGTTATATCTGGAGTTATGCACTCTGTCAAAGTGTTATCCCAAGGGAGTCAAGATTCAAACCCGAGTAATCTAACTCCAGAGGTCTCACACTTAATCAAGTTACTAACCGGCATCTTTCCCTTGAATAGGTCTTCTGACTTTACTGTGACAAGTTCCCATAAACCAAGCCAAGGGTTCCTGGAGAGCCTCTCAGAGACCTGATGAGAGTGCTTAGGAAAACCCAGACTGAAAATGCAGTCCAGTTGTCCAGGAGCTGATATTAGTGATCCATGTGTTGCAGAGAAAAATTGCTCCATAGCGTTTGAAGGCTTCAGGATTTCAGAAGGAGATTGCCTAGTCTTTATTCTAAAATGCCTCTGGGTGGGTTCAAACTACCATTCTTTCAGTTAGTAGCCAAGCACTTTAGCTTCTCTGCCTCCCAGGAACTCTTTCAGTAAGACCCAGTGGGAATTAATCTGGACCTCAAAGGGACATTTAGCCCTTCCATTATAACTTTGATTATTGTGTACGTCTATGGAGTTCTCGTGTGGCCTTGCTGGATAAGCACTGGACTGCTAGCCACAAGGTCAGCAGTTCAAATCCACTGCTCCTTGAAACTCTATGAGGGGTCACGATCAATCAGAACCGATAAACCAAACCAGTAACAACGTGGATACTCCAAGTGACCTGGGATCTAAGTGCTTCTATCTGCAACTAAGAAGGAAATCCTGGGAGATTTATTCATGAGATCCATTAAAAGTCTAAGACGTTTCAGTATCTCAAATTCAACTTACTTCAGCTTCCATAAAGGATCACTGGTCACACAATAGCTAAGTGCTCAGTGGCTAACTGAAAGGTGAGCTTTTTGAACCCACCAGCTGCTCTGTAGTAAAAAGTTGTGGCTTCCAAAAGGTTTCAGCCTTGAAAACCATATGGGGAGGTTCGATTCTGTCTCATCATGAGGACAGAGGTTGCTCCGAGGCAGAATCTGCTTGAAGACAACCAGTCAATTTCTGAATAGTCTTTTGGAGACATTCCACACATAATGTATAACCCCCTCCTTGTTATGCATTGCTGTCTTAGGAGAATCCATTGAGAAATTTCTTTCTTCTCTTTTTACTGCACTGTTATTTCTAAATTCAAGAGTTAGAGAAGAAAGGAAAGAGAGAGAAAAAAAGAAGGGAAATGAAGACATCCTTGCTTTAGAATTTAACTCTTCCTCTGAAATTGGAAACAAGTGTGTCATTTATGTTGAAACTTTGGCCTGGCTTAGCTCACAAAACACCATCTATCAAAATTCCTAGCTTTCAGAGTTGCTCTGCCAGACTCAATTATAGAGTTAATTCTGCCCTAACTGGAAACAGAGGTTTTGGTTCACTTCCTCTGCAAAGTCTCTGGGGATGCTTTTGATACAATTCTGGTGTATCCAAGTTCAAGTCAGTTCAGTTCAAATCAATGGGGCACTTTCTGCCTCATCCTCTATGAAAATAGAAACACACACACAGACATGTACCCCCACACATAAGCACACACAGTCTCACAGTTTCTTCTAACACGTGGTAAACACATCTTTGCAAAGTTACATTCTTACTCTTAATCAACATTTGCAAGACATGTATGTTTATTTCTTTACATTTTCCCATACAAATTGTTTTCTTAGATCTCTGCCTCCATTTTCTTCATCATTGCAAAAGTTACATTTAGGAACTAACAAAAACAGAACAATGTGTCTTAAGTGAAGTCCTACCACAGAAGTGTGTTACAACACTGTTATCATCATTATATAACTTCCGCAGGCTTAGCAAATTCTTGCCAGTTCTGATAAACAGATAAATAGTTGATCTAACTCCCTGTGTTAAAAACATATGGATAGTCTTCTATAAAGTCTACCATTATATCTCTGTTTAGATACATAAAGGCTAATATATTTACATAAATACTACAAGATGACTTCAAAAAATTTGTGGGGAAAAGGAATAAAAAGATAATGGCATTTCTCTACAAACTTTTTGAAGGCCTCTTATAACTCTAATTATACTCTATTCTAATTCATTAGTTTCACGATAACATCTGCAAACTCATCTGCTTTGTTTTCAGCCAGTTATATTAAGTGAAACTATGAAATTACCATTTTTGTAGCTAAAGATTATTGAAAATAAGATCCTGTCATTAAAGGTAAACGTGCACACTTTGGAATTACAGATTAAGAACCATCTGACTTTTGGCAGAATGAAAATGAGCTCAAAGCAAAGCAGAAAAATGTATTGTTAATAAATTACCCTATGGTTGTTGCTGTGTGCCCTGGAGTCAGTTTTGACACATAGTGACCCTCTATATGGCTTCTGAGAGTCACTAGTGGGTTTGACCTGACAACCTTGATATTACCAGTCCAGTGGTTATCCTAAAGCACAAATGAAGCAAAGCTAACGAAATACCTGTACTTTCTAAATGGGATGCTTGTCTTTTAACGATAAGTCATTGCATAAGGCACACAAAAGTAGGTGTTTTAGTTGAAAAGTAATCAACACCACAAGGATACAGGATGTAATCTGAGCCGTTCTTCACATTTCATGAAAGGGTACTTTACAACGTGGTGGTGGTGGTTATGTGCCGTGGAGTCGGTTCTGACTCATAGCGACCCTGCACAGGGTTTCCGAGGCTGTAAATCTTGACGGGAGCAGAAAGCCTCATCTTTCTCCCACGGAACAGCTGGTAGTTTCGAACCGCTGACCTTAAGGTTCGCAGCCCGATTCGTAACCACTACGCTACCAGAGCGCCGGAATTATTCCATGACTTTTTGAAGTCCCCTTGTAATTAGTATTAAATTCTTAAGAAATCAATAAAAATCTCAATATACTCATGAACAGTACATGAACTCTTACACAGGAAACGCAGTTTTGTAAATTTTATAGACCGTTGCCATCAAAGACTCAGAGTGCGATGCTAAAGAGGGACCCCAGGAAGAACAGATGTGTATCAATATATTTAATATGGAAAATGGGAGTTTTGTCTTTGTTAGGTGACGCTGTATTTTAAACGCAACTCCCGTCAGCCAATCTGTGTGACTTCGTCTTGTAACTGACATTAAATTATGTAGCGATTTTTTATAGCCCTCATTTTCAAAAACAAGTTGCTCCCGAGGTTAAGCTACACGAGGAAACACCTAATCCTCAGAGATGTCACTTTACTGATATGTCAGCTGGCTAAAAGACATGCGTTAGGGACCCTGTATGAGGCAACGGTGGTTCTTGCCTTCTTTGTCAAAGGCTAGAGTTCGATTCCTGGCCTAGGCTCCCCATTTGCAGACATCAACCATTGCCTGTCAGGGGTGGCTTGCATGTTGCGGTCACACTGAGTAGGTTTGGGCAGCGCTTCTAGATTACGAATGGCCAGAGCTCTGGTAGCATAGTGGTTATGAATTGGGCTGCGAACCTTAAGGCCAGCAGTTCGAAACTACCAGCCGCTCCGGGAGAAAGATGAGGCGTTCTGCTCTCGTAAAGATTTACAGCCTCGGTAACCCTGTGCAGGGTCGCTATGGGTCGAAACCAACTCAACGGCACTTAACAACACCACCAATCCTTGTAGCAAACTGCTTATTTAATCCCCATCACTAAGCTCCCAGGTGAAGAATGTGGACGAAAGTCCACAGCTGTTTTATGCCTAGTGTAAAGTATCATTCTATCAGAAGGGACTGATAGGTATTTTGGGGGAGAAAGTCTGGGTTGGGAAGATTTGCTTGTGGTGCAGTAGGAAAGGGCGTTCCCTCTATTTGGCGGAAGCAGTCCCAGTGCATCTGAACCACCCACCAGGAAGCGCCCTGGGATTCGCAAAATTCTGTGACTTTAGGAGTTCAAGCTCACCAGCTGCTCCTCAAAAACCCTATACAGGGTCGCTATGGGTCGGAACCAACTCAAAGGCACCAAACAACAACAACAACATCCAGAGCCCTGGACCCCTAGTGTGGCGCTGTGGGATAAACACTAGACTATAAAGTCAGCTTGAGCCACAAGGTCGGCGGTTCAAGCTCACCAGCTGCTCCTTAGAAACAGGGTCGCTATGGGTCAGAACCGATTCGACTGCACTTAACAACATCTGGAATCCTGCTGTGGCGCTTTGGGATAATGCGCTGGACTGTAAGTTCCGTTTGAACGCAAGGTCGGCGGTTCAAACTCATCAGCTGCTCCTTGGATACCCTATACAGAGACGCTATGGGTCGGATTCAATGACACTTAGCAACAACAACAATCCGGATCACAAGGATGCGGGACAGGGAGCCCGGCGAGGCTGAGGAGTTTCCCTTGGAAAAGAGCATGCAATATGACGAGGACTCTGCTGATTCTGCCCTCGGGGTCAGAGTGGGCCATCGCTCCCTGATGAATTACTACCAACTGCGGTCTGGTTTGTCGAGAACCACGGCAGTTGCTAAAAACAAGACGGTGGTGAACAGTACAGAGCTCTGGGGTGGACGCGAATGAAGACCAATGCCACCAGCAGACGCATGTTAGGACCCAAGCGAGAGGCTGAATGTCTGCGGGCTCTATCTCTAGCATAAGCATCCCTTACCTGAAGTGGGCTGCGGGGGTCTCCTTTTTGCTGCTACTTCTTCCTGTACTTTATCTGTTCTGATCATAATAAAAATCAGAATAATGATAATAAAAAAGAGCAGTGTCTAGTAAGGTAGACTACTCCTAAGATACGGCAGCCGGTGAAAACGCTCCGGCTTCACCACGGCCCGGGAACTGGCTTGCTGCGCGGTGTAGGAGGGCACCCGGAACAGGGGCTAATTTGAAGGCAGTTAATAACAACAACCTGGATTTTATGAGGCATCGGACTCAGCTGCAGCAAATAATGAACCAAGACCATTGTTAGTTCAAGATTCAAGTCTATGAAGGAAGGTAGGATTGCCATTTAATAGGCGGGTGCCTTTCTCATACCAATTTTGGACGTTCAAGACTCATGTCCTTGGGTTCCAGGAAAGGTGTTAGTGGTTATAAGTAGGAACTTTTGTGTCCAACTAGTTGAATTTGAGTTCCTTCTTTGTGTAGGACTTTGGGTTAGTTATTTAACCTAAAAGTCAGTTTCCTCTTTCGCATGATGAAGATAGCATTTTCTTCAGAGAGTTGCTATGGGGCTTAACTTGGAAAATTCAGGTTCAGCACAGTCCCTATCACCTACAAGTACTCAGTATTCTCCTAGGGAACACCGTCTGCCAATGAATCACTCAGGATCCTAGGACTTTTAACCCTATATCTCACGTCTTTGGCAATCAAGAACTACTTCATTTCCGGTTTGGGAGAAAAAACCCTGACTCTGATTTTATGACACGAAATACAATTCCAACAACACCATGTTCCCCTTGACTTAAATTTCCTCTTTGAGAACCTGGTAGGGCCTTTACTGAATCTTAGCTGATTATTACAGTATCAGTGTCTGGAGGATGTACTCAAAAGAACGTCCTGAATATCAAGGCTTGTCATTTTTTTGAGTGCCAAATATCTGACCGAAGACTCTTCAACTGTTTACAATATGTCCCTTTCCTTGTTGTTGTTGTTAATGCTCTTGAACTGGTTCCAACTCACAGCAATCCTGTACAGGGTTTCCAAGAATAGAGGGTAGGGGGTTTGAACTGCTGACTTATGTTATCCTACAGCACCATACTAGGAAAAATTCTAATGGGATCAAAGAGAATTTGGCTGCCAGAACTCATTATTCCCTCTCATAGTACCATGAAACTTAGGACTGAAAGAAACATGAGATATTTTTTATTCTAATCCTTTCCATTTGCAGGTGATGAAACTGAAAAAGAGAAGAGAGAAGACAGATGTGTGTGTGGGGTTATTTCCCTTCAACATTACAGTCTAAATATTACAGCAACATAGGGAATATTATTAAGCCCTTCTTAATGGACTGCAAGGTCAGTTTGAACTGCAAGGTCAGTGGTTCAAATTCACCAGCCGCTCCTAGGAAACCATATACAGGGTCGCAATGAGTTGGAAGTGACTTGATGGCACTTAACAGTAACAACAACTGGTAGGACTCCTGTCCTGGTGTGGTGCTGAAGGATAAGCATTGGACTGCTCACTGCAAGGTTGACGGTTCAAATCCACCACTTGCTTCTTGGAAAGCTATGAGTTGGAACAAACTCAAAGGCACGTAACAACAGCTCTTAATTATAGCTCTTATCTCTTTAACCTGTGGGCAGTAGAGAGGATTATTGGCTTAATATTGGCTCCAACTGTGAGCATTGACCTTCATAAGGGAGGAGAATCCTCCTATTTTGTTCAGTTGATAAAAAAAACACAAACAACTTGACTACTAAGACTTTGTAAAATCTCCCTAGGCAGGCACCGTCCTGCCACTTTGTTCATTTCCCCTTTGGCGCTGTCTGAACTCGCTTGATGGCTGGTCAAGGGCTCCACTGTTGGGTGATTGCCCTGTGCATATTTTCATTCTCACTTTTGCCTTTTGAAGTGCCTGCCTTCCAGTCTGCCTGAACACCAGCTGAATGTAGCACAATCTTCCTGTCAGGGATATAAACATTTTCTCTATGATCTGCTGTCATACAGCAGCATAAACCCAGACTAGTCTCTGAGTCTTGTTAATTTGGATTTACTTTAGGTTAATGCCTTCGTAGTGCTCAGATCTGGAGAGCATCCAAGATAGTAGATACACAACCCGTGCGAGGCAGCTGAGTTTCAAAGATGCTCCCCAACCCCTTCGCTCATAAATACTTTAAGGAAGTATTCATTTCATACTTCTTCTTCCTTTTCTTAACTGTCCTCTGGGAAAGTTAAAAATGAAAGACTTTATTTTACTACATCAGCCTGTGAATTCATTGTTACCTGCACAGTTACAGCTTCATTCCCGTTTACAATGTTACTGGCTTGTTCAATTGTTCTCCATACACAATACTTTTTATAACATTATCTATGTCAGAAATATTTTCACATTTTCCAACATACACCTTAGCTATGATTTCTGAAGTTATGGCAGCAAGAGGTTTTTCTCAAATTTTGTAAAAGAATTATTTTTTTGTAAATTCTTAACAAAAGTTTATTCATTTTTGTTCCAAGGACACAGTATTGTTATGAATGGAACCAGACTAGTTTTACATTCTGAATACACATTTCAAATATTATTTTGGGGGAATTTTTTTTATATATAACATAAAACTAGGTTTTAGAAAAATTTTAGAAATAGAGAAATGTATCAAAGGCAGTACAGAGAGGTCTCCTAATGCTATGTGATCACGGTACTTTTGGTAACACTGAAAAGTTAACATTAATTGCTCTTTTTAACTTGGCTTGGGTCAAGTGCATCTTAATTCTCAAACTGATATGTTTGCTCTTTAACATGTAAAAGAGGTCTTTTGCAGCACATTTGCCTAATGCAATACATCATTTGATTTCTTGACTGCTGCTTCCATGAGTTTTGATGTGGATCCAAGCAAAATGAAGTCTTTGACAACTTCAATTTTTCCTCCATTTACCATGATGTTATTTTGTAGTCCACTTGTGAGGATTTTTATTTTCTTTGCATTGAGGTACAATCCATTCAGAAGGCTGTGGTCTTCGATCTTCATCAGCAAGTATTTTAAATCCTCTTCACTTCCAGCAAGCAACATTGTATTATCTGCTTATCAACATGTTGTCAATGAGTCTTCCTCCAATCCTGATGATATATAATCCAGCTTTTGAGATTATTTGCTTACTTTACAGATTGGATAAGTATGGTGAAAGAATACAGCCTTGGCACACATTTTTCCTGATTTTAAACCATTCAGTATCCCCTTGGTCTGTTCAAAAGACTGCCTTTTGGTCTATGTACAGTTTCCTCACTAACGCAATCAAGTGTTGTGTAATACCCATTCTTCACATTGTTATCCATAGCCTGTCATGATAACACAGTAGAAAACCTTTGTACAGTCAATAAAGCACAAGTAAACACATTTCTTATAGTCTCTTCTTTCAGTGAAGATC
>NW_006408547.1:16996630-16999808 GCF_000296735.1 Chrysochloris asiatica | reverse complement strand
CACATATGTATATATATGTATATATATGTGTGTATATATATGTATGTATATATATACATACACATATGTTGTTGGTGGTGAGTGTCATTGAGTCAGTTCTGACTCATAATGACCCTGTATAGGGTTTTCTAGAAGTGGCTGGTGAGCTTGAAATGCCAACCTTGCAGTCCAACGCATAACCCACAGTGCCACACCAGGACTATTCAGAATCTTTACTTAGCAGCAACAACAACAATGTAGCAGGTTACTTGTTAAGATACAAAATCCTGTAGTTCTGCTAAGTGTTGCTATAGGGCCAAATGTGGAGGGGACTTAGCAGAGATTGAAACAATTAGCAGTTGGCCAAATATCATGAGTTTTTAACAAGGTCCATGATTTTTTTCTTGTGGGTCAAGTGCATGTCAGGAAAGAAAATAGAACCAATTTGTCTCAAAAAGACTTTACCCAAGAGGGAGACTTTCAGATGCAAGAGGAGGACTGCAGCCAAACTTAGTCAGAGATGTCCTTCAATGGTCTGGATTTGATCTAGTCACTGACTGATGAAAAGTCTAATCCTACAGAGAGCTTGTGTGATAAGGCTCTGTGGATTTTTATCAGGGTCAGTTCAAAAGAGTCTAAACACCCAGAGTGAACAAGAACAAAGACAAGAGAGTCTGTCTTTTTGGATAGTTTGCATCTTCATGGTGTGAGAGCCCTCTGTCATAAACAGAAACATAAAAACTGCTGAAGGTGAGTGAATAGCTTATGAGTCTTATTAGTCTAAATGGGGGTGGATTTTTGTGCATCTCAAACAGCCCCTGAGTATGCCTAGTTGGGAAGCGTCTGTGGAACAGCACTGTCCTGCACAACCCAGACAGCTAGCTAATGCCCTAGAAGCAGCGCTGGTAGTGTAGATGGAGAAATGGCATGTGATCCTGTCAGCACCTACAGGGATCTGCTATGAAGAGTAGCCTACAGAGGGGCTTCTACGGTAAACCTCTCCTCCCGAGCTCAGTCAGTAGGAGCTAGAGACCTACCGGTGGAAAGGTTTAGTTTTTGTTCTGATCCTTTGCAATACCAAGCAGCACACTTGTGATGGCACACCCTCTCATCCCTCAAGTGAGGATGAGCTAGAAGAACCATGTCTGAGGACTTCAAAAAACAGACAGCATTTGACTAACGCTCCGATGCAATGCACATATCTGCTACTGGATGTGCGCTTTCCATTATGGCTATCTGCTGGACTGGCATCTGGCCCACTCACTAAATCTGATGCCAAACATGTGAGAGTCAAGATGTATGTGTAGGGAAAATGCTCTGTTATGGGCAGAATATGGCTTCCATGTGTAAATAAACTAAATATGGTCTACTTCCTTCAGTAAATATGCTATAAAATTTCACAATTTGAGAGCTGATAAGAGAAACTACGGGTCTTTTATGTATGGCAGTGGTGGTGGTTATGAGCCACAGAGTTGGTTCTGACTCCATAGCGACCCTGTACAGGGTTTCCGAGGCTGTAAATCTTTGTGGGAGCAGAAAGCCTCCTCTTTTTCCCACGGAACAGCTGGTAGTTTCAAACTGCTGACCCTGAGGCTCGCAGGCCAATTCGTAACCACTACGCTATCAGAGCTCCTTTCTTTTATGTATAATAAAATTTAACTACTAACTCATAACACTTAAGATATTTAAATATTATTTTATCAACTCGTTCAATAATATTTTTCCTATCCTATCTTAGGATATAAAATACATAGCACAGTACTTGTCACTTGATACATAGTCACCAACGTATTTGCCTGTTTCTTTCCTTCTTACTTCCCTTGTTTAATCCACAGTCAATGCCAAAGGCAAGTAAGGTGGAATCACTTAGCATTACACTTCTAAATCCTTTATTCCTTCAAGAGAAGATGTTAGAATTCCCATATCTGAGAACAATAAAAAAATAATAATTCTATTTAGTTGATTTTCACTTTTGACAATCCTGTCTGCTACAGAATACAATAGTGCTCCACGGGGTTTGCTTGGCTGTAATCTGTATTTTCAGTAACCTCATATGCATCTGAAAGCTGGAGAGTGAATAAGGAAGACCATAGAAGAATTGAGGCTTTTGAGTTATGGTGTTGGAGGAGAATACTGAAAGTGCCATGGGCTGCCAAAAGAACCAATAGATCTGTGTTGGAAGAAGTGCAGCCAGAGTGCTCCTTGGAGGCCAAGATGGCCAAACTTTATCTCTCACACTTCGGACATAATGTCAGGCGGGACCAACTACTGGAGAAGGATATCATGTTTGGTAAGGTGAAGGGTCAGAGAAAAAGAGGAAAACCCCCAACGAGATGGATTGGCCAAGTGGCAGCATCGATGGACTCAAGTGTGACAACAGTAGTGAGGTTGGCCCAGGATCGGGCAGTGTTTCGTTCCGCTGTGCATAAGGTCACTATGGGACTGTACCAACTCGATGGCGCCTAACAACAACAACAAACAACAATCTTTATGGAAGCAGATCCCATGGTCTTTCTTTCACAGTACTGCTTGTGGACTTGAACTATAAACCTTTAGGTTAGTAGTAGAACACAAACCATCTGCACTACATGTTATTGTTAAGTTGAGTCGGGCCCGACTGATATTAATTCCATGTAGGGTTTCTGAGGACTGGCTGGTAGGTTTGAGCCACTTACCTTGTGGACTCCTCGTATGGCACTATAGGATAAGCACTGGAGCCTAAGGTTGGTTTGAACCACTAGGTCTGTGGTTCAAACTCACGAGCTGCTCCTGGGGAACTGTATGCAGGGTCACTTTGGGCCAGAACCAACTCGAGGACACTTAATAACAGTAACAGTCCAGTGCTTATAGTTAGCAGTCCAATGCTTCCCCTACAGCGCCACACCAGGAGTCCATTGGTACCACCTGGGAGATAATATTTGAGAAAGTACATTGTCTTTTCAGCAAGTATTACAATCAGGAAGGGACCATGTTAGGAAGTGTTCTTTTAGAAATGGGAAAGACATTTTCAAAAGAAATAGCTGATCTCCATGAATCTACGCAAAAACGTCATTGGAAAGCACTTATATAACATGTACATCCTCAGAAAGGGTGATAACATCTCCCCAAAACTCAACCGCACCCACTGCAGTCTAGTCAATTCCCACTTGTTGTTGTTGTTGTTGTTGTTATGTGCCGTGGAGTCGGTTCTGACCCATAG
>NW_006408547.1:16972290-16996047 GCF_000296735.1 Chrysochloris asiatica | reverse complement strand
GTCATGTAGTACATCTAGAATCCTGGTGTGGTGCTGTGGGTTAATGCGTTGGACTGAAAAGTCAGTTTGAACTGCAAGGTTGGCAGTTCAAACACACTAGCTGCTCCTCGGAAACCCTATTCAGGGTCGCTATGTGTTGGAATTGACTTGATGGCACTTCACAACAATGGAGTATATCTGTGGCATTATAATTTCAAGGACGAATAAGCTCAGAAAGAGCTGGAGAAAAAATTAAGTCTCAATTTGTAATACTTAAGGATTCTACAGAGTCTAGTGTAGAAAAACGTGCTAGACCACAAGGTCAGTTTGAGCTTCAAGGTTGGCAGTTCAAATCTACCAGTCACTTCTCAGAAACCCTATACAGGTTTGCTATGAGTTGGAACAAACTTCATGGCACTTAACAACAACAATGGGAAAAATATTGAATGATGCAAAAAGCAATAAAAGGAGTAGAAGGAATACACAGAGTCACTATATCAAAAAGAAATAATTAATGTTCAACCATTTCAAGAGACATAAGGAAGAAGTCCAAGGTGCGCTGAAGGCATTGGCAAAGAATATGGCCCTGGGAATTGATGGAATACAAATTGAAATCTTTTAACAAACTGATACAGCACTGGAGGCACTCACTCATCTGTGCCAAGAAATTTGGAAGACAGCTACCAAGCCAACTGATTGGAAGAGATCCACATTTGTGCCTATTCCAAATAAAGGTAACCCAGTGGGATGTGGGAATCATTGGACAATAACATTAATATTGCATGCAATTAAAATATTGCTAAAGATAAGTGAAAAAAAAAACTGCAACAGTACATTGACAAGGAACTGCCGGAGGTCCGAGCCAGATTCAGAAAAGGATGTGAAATTAAGGATATTTTAGCTGATGTCATATGTACCTTAACTGAAAGCAGAGAATAACAGAAAGATGTTTGCCTGTGTTTTACTAGCTATGCAAAGACTTTTAATTGTGTGGATCATGACAAACTGGGCAATATTATGGAGAACAAGTATTCCGGAACACTTAATTATGGTCATGAGGAACTTATGCATACATGAAGAAGCAGTTGTTCAAACAGGACAAAGGGATACTAAATGGTATACAATCAGAAAAGTGTGTGCCAGGGTTGTATTTTTCATCATACTTACTCAATCTGTATGCTGAGCAAATAATCTCAAAAACTGGATTATATGAAGAAGAACATGACTTCAGGATTGGAGGAAGACACATTAACAACCTGTGATAAGCAGATGAGACAACCTTGCCTGATAAAATCAAAGAGGGCTTAAATTACTTAGTGAGGAAGATCAAAGACCTCAGCCATCAGCATGGATTTTATCTCAACATAAAACAAAAATCCTCACTACTGGACTAATAAATAACATCATGATAAACAGAGAAAAAAAATGAAGTCATCAAAGACTTCAATTTGCTTACATCTACTATCAATACTCATGGAAGCAACAGTAAAGAAATCAAACAAAATATTGCAGTAGACAAATCTACTGTACAAGACCTCTTTAAAGTATTCATGAGCAGAGGTGGAAGTTTGAAGACTAAGGTGCACCTGACCCAAACCAGTATTTTCAATAGCTTCATATGTATGTGAAAGTTGGTGAATGAGGAAGACCATAGAAGAATAGATGCATGTGAGTTATGGTATTGAAGAAGAATATTAAAAGTACTATGGGTTGCTAGAAAACAAACAAGTCTGTGTTGTAAGAAATACAACCAGCACGCTGCTTAAAAGACAAGATGTTGAGACTTCATCTCTCATACTTTGGACATAATATCAGAAGGATATCATGCTTGCTAAAGTAGAAGGTCAGCGAAGAGGAAGGACATCAGCAATGGGCTCAAATGTACCTCATTGGTACAATGTGAGGTTAGCACAGGACTGAGTAGGGTTTTGTTGTTTTGCATAAGTTCGTTATGAGTTATGTCTGTTCTTGTAAAGATTTATAGCCACAAAAACCCGATACAGGTTCACTATGAGTTGGCACCAACTTGACAGCACATAATAACAACAACAAACCCTGTAAGCAAGGTAAGCATGAGATTACTTGTATTTACTTAGCAATCTACAGTCAAGAGTTTCACATGGTTTCGCTGATAACAACATTACATTTTTGTGGGGTGGGTTGTGGTTAGGAAGAAAATCTTAAAAGCTCCTAAAGAGCAATAATAATGATAATAAAAAGGTTGGAAATACTGATGTAGAGAACCAAGCATGTAACACATAGGTAATAGTAGATGGAGCATAAACACATTGCTAAAATGAAGTCAGCATACAAAAGTTGCTGCCTGTTTCTGTATGCCAGGAATGTGTTCACCTGATTACAAAGATATCTGGTAGTCGACGTCATCATTTATTTCAGCCCTAAGCCTGGGAGTGTGTCATGTGATGGACACTGTATCATGAACTGGGGATGAATTTGTGAATAACACAGACAAGATGCCAGCCCCCAAAGAGATTAGATTCCAATTGAGAAAAGGGGAGAAAATAATAAGTAAAATCTTAATTAAACAAACAATCAAACCAAGGAATAAGAAGGGCCTGGTTTGGATAGATGATCAGGAAAAGCTCTGCAGAAGTGCCATTTAAGGTGAGACCTGAACCATGAGAAAGGGTCAGCTGTGATAAGAAGGGAAGAACATCCCATATGGTGGGATCTGCAAGCTTGTCCTGAGGAGGCAAGAACGTGGTAGGATCTAAGATGAGTGCAGTGTGACTAGAGGTTTCTAAGGAAATTGTGAAAGGGATCTAGGAAGCTAGGGGGCTACGCAGAAGCCCACTTGTTAGGTGCCGTCAAGTTGGTTCTGACTTACAGCAACCCTGTATAGGGTTTCCAAGAAACCACCGGCCTTGTGGTTCAAACGGATCTCGCGGTCTAGTGTGTCCCATTGCATCACACCAGGACTCCTTAGTCAAGGTTTTATAAACCATGGGAAAGAGTCTGGACGTTCTATGTGCAAAAGGAAATCATGTCAGGATTTCTAAGTAGTGTAGTAAGATGATCTGATATCCATTTTTAAGAGGTCATTTGCTGTTAAAACATGGAGTCCTTGTGTGGCACTTTCGGGTAAATACTGGTCACTATGAGTTGGCACCGACTCGAGGGCACTTAACAACAACAACAGTTAAACATAAGAGAATAAAAAAGTCACCAAGGAGACTAGGCAGCAAGCCACTGTGTTAGTCCAGACAGGAAAGACAATAGTGGTGAGAGTGGAGATGAAGAGGGAATGACTGACAGCTATTGTGGGAGAATTTGGAGACAGATACAGGAGCACTTGCAATAGGAACAGTGATATTGCTGTAGGATAAGCACTGGGTTGCTAAGTCCAAGTTCAGTGGTTCAAACCCACTATCTGCTCTTTGGGAGAAAGATGCGACTTTATGTTTTCATAAAGATTTACAGCCTCCAAAATCCAAAATAGGGTCACTATGAGTTGGAACCAGTTTGACAACACCTAACAACAAACCCTGTAAGCAAGGTAAACATGAGATTAATTGCTTTTACTTAATAATTTATAGTGAAGTCTGTCACATGGGTTTCACTGTGAAACTGTTCACTAAAGTTTAATAAATAGGCACAAGTAAGCCCATGCTTACCTTGCTTAATGGGTACTCCATTCCTGTCAGGGATTGAAAATTTGAGAAGAGGTGCTTAGTAAGTAAGTCTTTGCTAACTTACTAATTGTCTTGCTTATTGGCTAATCCAAAACTGACTTTTAATGAGAACAGTGGCTTGAGGAAAGACCACCAGGGTGATACCAGGGTGAGGGGTCAGGAGGTTATCAGGGTAATTCCAGGAAAAGATGGTGCAGTCAGGGAATACGGTGGCTGTAATGGTGAGGAGAAAAGTAGGCACTTAGTTAGAAAGATGGCTTGGTCTCAGATTGGATGTGATAGGTGAAGGAACGAAAGACTAAAACTAATTTCTAGGTTTTTTGGATTAGATACTATGCCTGTGTCATTTACGTATATGAGAAAGCATGAGGTAAAATTGGATTGGAGGAAACTATTTAAGCATTCTGCATTAAACTTTCAGTTTTTCAGATATTTATACAAGTCCAAAGAAGTACCAGTATGCTGCTATGGAACAGCACTCAATTGCTAACTCCAAGTTCACCAGTTCAAACTAACTACCTGCTCCTCTGAAGCTCTATCCATGGTCGCTATGAGTGAACTGACTTGACAGCCTTATTCAACAACACCAACAACAGTCACGTCCAAGCAGAGATGTTATTATTATTTCGATATTATCTACCTCTCTATTTCTACTTGCACTATTTCTCCCTCTACCATTTTTTTTTTTTCAGTTTACTGGAGAAACTAACTTTTTTCTTTCGTCTGACTACTTGTTAATTTAATATGTTATATTAGGTTTTTAAAACTTTTTATTGTGAATTAAGTGAAGGTTTACAGACAAGATCATCAGTTTTACATACAATAAATCACGCACTTTGTTTGATCTCAATGATTGCAATCCCCTTCATGCAATAAGTTACCCTACTTTTATTTGGTTTTTAGTGCTACTGAACATCTTTCTCCTATTGTCAACTTTTGGAAACTGATACAAATATCATGTTAGAGGCCAAGTCTCCTGCATTGGGAGAGATGATGCCTCTCAGCTCAGAAGCTCCTCCTTGGACAAGCAGGCAGATCACGCAGTAACCTGAGTCAGCTAGAGAAACTGTGACATGTGGTCCCACTGCCTCCCTCCACTCATGCTGTTGTTGGTCCACTTCATTCTCATTCTTATTGGCACCACTGTTGACTACTGACTGCTTCAGCCCCGTGCTGCTCTTCCAGAAATGGAGAACTGCCCATATCACATCAACGTAGTCATTCCTGTGTAGCTTTCCAAGAAGGATTTTCTGGTTTTCCTTTCCTTATAAAGCCTTTTTAGTGTAACAGATAATTTTGTAGTTTGCTGCCTCACAGAACTTTGAGAAATTTTACGTGGGGCTTGTTCTTGAGGATCTTTGAAGGGGACCACTGTTGTCCCAGAATTTCCTTACCAGCAGAGCCAGTCTGTCCAGCCACTGAACAAGCCTGGGTCACCTTCCCTGTCCTATCAGGGTAGTTCTTTGAAGGTTGTTGTTCTTGTTAGGTGCTGTGGAGTCAGTTTTGACTTGTGGCGATTCCATGTGATGGAGGAGGATTTCTCCATAAAGCTGGCTTGGCATCATCTTTGTAGGAAAAGATTGCCGGATAGTTTTCCTATGGAGGCACTGTTGTTGTTAAGTGCTGTTAAGTCAGTGCTGACTCATGGCGACCCTGTGTAGGGTTTTCATGGAGCGGCTGGTGAGCTTGAACTGCTGACCTTGTTGTTCAAACTGACCTTGCGGTCTGGTGCTTTTTCCCAGAGCGCCAAACTAGAACTGAGTGGGTTCAAACCGTCAATATTCTGTTTAGCATCTGAGTGCTAATGCTTTGTACCACCAGGGATCCTTTTTCAAAGGTCACAAATACTTTATGTCACTTCCTCTTCCAAGAATTGTAACTGCAGCTCATATCTTAACTCAGCATAAAAGATTGTTTGCCAAGTTATTCGTAAATATTGCTGTGTCTTCCCAACTGGCAATCTTCTTTATTGAGCCTGAATTTCAGGAACAATATTATCATCACAGAGGCCCTTTTCAGAACCCCATAATTCTTATGAATAACCCATAGCAACCCTGTACAGTGTTTCCAAGGAGGAGCTGGGGAGCTTGATCCGTTAACCTTGTGGTTTAAACTGACTTTGCAGTCCAGTGTATTACCCACAGCGCCACACCAGGACTCCAACAAATAATCATCACAGAGACCCTTTCCAGAACCCCATAATACTTACAAATTAGTTCAATTCTTTTGTTAGAACCATTATTCTTTTATTTAGAGACAATAACAAAAATATTATTTATAATAAGCTGATTTCTCCAATTTCTGAAATTGTATTGATCACATAAAATTAAGTCAAATGAAACATGCTACACTTTCAAATATTTTAAGCCTCTTTGATACAGGAACGTTGTAGTGCTAAAGCATTCTGTAAATTGCCAGGCGTCAATTCACATTCTGAGGTGACACAATGAAGAGGTTTTGACAAGGCAATTGTTTTCCTAAGGCAATGCTTTCCCTTGTACTGTAAAATGTCTGAAAAATGTCAAAGATCTGGGGCCTTTTCTTTTCTGACCTCGAAGGGCTGATTCAGACTTAACCGCAGAAATCGAACATGCAGAGTAGACACCTTCTGCAAGTGTTTAGATTGGTGGAAACAGTACAATTCAAACCACTGCGTCAAAACACAGGAAAACATTGCTTTGGGGATTGTGACAACAATTTGAATTTATTGTCAAAATAAATAAATTATTCTGTTGTGTTCAAGTGAACTCTGACTTACGGTGATTGTGAATGTCAGAGGAAAACTGTATTCATAAGGTTGGGGTTTTTTTTGCAAAGTTACCTGTATTTGTTTACTGCTGCTCAGTTTAAGACAAAAAATGTAGCAAGGGCAATTTCATAATATAAGACACATTTGTGTCTCTTTTCTGTGTGAATGCATAACCTCTATTTTTTCTTCCAGGAGCAATGAAAACGTCACCTTGGGATAGCATTTGAAATCTCAGAGTAGAAAAATCAACGTTTTTTAATATCATTTACTTTTAAAGCTGTATTTCTAGTTTTTCTTTCTTGTAGAATCGGCAAATGTTAAAAAACAAACAAACGTAGTGGACAATAGCATCATAGTGCAATGCCATTGAAAGGAGATTTAAGACTGATTTATAAACAATTTTAACATTATTCAGTTTGTGTTTGTCTAGATTCCATCAGGGAAATCAATGCATCTGTTGAGGGTCTTTTATTTTTTTCACTTTTCATTGTGAATTGAGTGAAGGTTCACAGAGCAGATCATCAGTTTGACATTCAACACATCATATGCTTTGCCTCTCCAAGGTTGCAATCTCCTCCATGTGCCAACAGTCAACAGCATTGATCTCTATTCATTCCAATCACTGCTTTCCTCCATAGGGTTGGTTTTTCATGGCTGATTATTTTGGAAATTGATTGCTAGACCGTTCTTCTTAGTCACCTCTGGGTAGATTTGAACCTTTAGTGTTTTAGTTAGCATCCAAGTGTGTTAGTCAGTTGTACCTCCCAGAGATGAAGCATTCATGAAGATACATGATAGAAAGACAACTGGGAGGGGGAAGTGGTATAACAAAAATGCTGGCTTATCTTTGGGTGACCTAAAGAAACCTGGAAGGAACTCTGGTAGCGTAGTGGTTACGAATCACCACAAGGTCAGCAGTTCGAAACTACCAGCTGTTTTGCGGGAGAAAGATGAGGCTTTTCTGCTCCCGTAAAGATTTACAGTCTCAGAAACCCTGTACAGGGTTGCTATGAGTCAGAACTGACTCCTCAGCACATAACAACAACAACAACAACAACAATGAAACCTGGAGTCCTTGTGTGGTGCTGTGGGCTAATGCGCTGGACTGCAAAGTCATTTGAGTCACACAGTTGGTGGTTCAAGCTCACCCGTTGTTCTTGAAAACCCCTATACAGGGTTGCTATGGGGCGGAACCAAGTCAACAGTACTTAACAACAACTAAACCTGATTTCTCCCAAACTGCATTGGGCAAATGATGTTCTTTGTGTGTAAAATTCTAGATTTCCAAAACAGTGACATGATGAAAAATGAGATGATTGGTGAAGAAATCTAGAAAATAATCTAAAGATTCAACAATACAAAGAAGCAAGAACAAGTAGATTGAAAGTATCACTCAAGTTACAAAAAAAATTAAAAAAAAAAAGAGTAATTATTATGATTAATTGCAATGGTCACAGCTGTAAAGGTAGAAGATGTGTAACAACAAGTAGTTAATCTTACATTCCAGGAACAGAGGACCTTAGGATCATCAAGAGGGAAGAGCATGAGCAGGAATGTGGGATCCTAACCTGAGAAGCAGCAACACCAGAGATGGAGGCAGAGGTGATGGCACGGAACAATAGAGCAGCTGAGGACTCTAGACTCAAGGAAAGAGAAAGGCTGTGTGCTGGTAGGCAGGAGGCAGTCTTACAGAATGTGTCCTTTGGTTGTTTAAATTAGTATGTATTTTTGTGTTTTTTGTATACATCAGAAAAAAAAAAAAAAGAGGGAATAAAGACAAATACATTTAACCGATGGTGCATGGAGGAGATTGTAATCGTTGCAATGAAACAAAAAGCGATGTTCTGCCATGTAAACTAGCACTCAATTCACAATTAAAGCTTAAAAAAATTTAAAGAGAAAACAAAACAAAACAAATGCATGGTTAGTAATATGAGTTTAAAAAAATGAAATGATGCGGAGGAAGCTGTGTGACTCCAGCCCTTTCTCCTTGGCCTTGGTCAGAATGTACCTCCGTTTTTGGAGTGTGACATGGGCAGGCACGAGAAAGATGAAAATGAAATATGACAAATTGGTACCATGTGTTTTCTCTGCTTGGGAACAGCACAGACTTCTTGCTTAGGATGGAAATCAGTATATGAAAAGAAATCAATCTGTCAATATGTTCTTGTTTTTCTCCACTGGCAAGCAGCTCAACTTATTTTAAAAAGCCAACAGGAACTTGGTCTGCCTCTCATAATTAAGTCCCCCCAGGAAGTTTAGCCTTTGGAAGTCACACTTTCTTGAGAGACAATCATTGCTACTGAGCTTGTCTGACCTTGTAATGTCAGTGTGAGAATGATGACTTTGATGAGCTCGGGTGCCTTCATTGCCTGGTACTACTGCCCGCTGAGGAGACTGAGTCAGCCATTGGAATCAATAGGACCTCACACTGTTTAGAGGAACATAAACTTCTGCACAAGAAGGAAGATCTCAGGGTTGACAGGTCAATAGAGATCAGGGTCATCTTTTTGTACTCTCTTTCAAGGCCCTCTGTGATTGACAGTTCACTTACCTTGACAAATACACTATTGGACACTTGTCAAGTCTCCCGAGAGTTTGGGTAGTACTTGAGGCATCATAAGGCTATGCTATTTCTGACTCAGTGGTTTATTAAGAAAGAAATGTAGCTTTCATCTGTCTTCTGTCTACAATTCCCTTTTTCCTTGAACTCCATTCTCCCTTGGCCTTCATTAAAAAAGGAAAACTGGATTTATTTCAAGTAGTAGGGTACTCTCGCAAGGCATAGTAGATTCAAATGTTCTAAGCTTCTGGATGGGTGTTTAAAAAACTGAAAACAAAAAACCAAAAAACCCATGAAAAGCAAACCCATAAAACCACCAGCAATTTGAAATACACAGGAAAAGAATTGCAGTATTTATTTTTCGGAAAAGACCTTTAGATAAAGACTCAGAGGGAAAACAAAAGAAAATAATCATTCGGTATATTTTGCCAACATACTGCCTTTTTCAATTGTCAGTGTATGTATTTTAATGTAGGCCAAGAAATCTGCACCGGTGCTTATTACGAAAGATTGAGCATCAACAGGAAAGAAGCTGTTACTATGGCAAATGCTTTCATCGGAAAAGGAATGTAAATGAGAGTAACTCTAACAAAAAGTGTGATTAAAACATGAACACAGGGAAAAAATCTGTCCTTGGACTTTAGTATTTTAAAGGAGATAGTGGCAATTAAATCAAAGCAACAAATATTTAGCAATATGAGTCTATTTTAAGAGCTATAGGAAATACAAAGGCAAAAATCAACTGTTGTTCAAAGACCTTTGAGTCTAATTGGGAAATGCAGACATAATCACATGAGAAGTTAAAGATAAGCTCAAAACAACAGAGAGAGATAATTATTTTAATGCAATACATACATAATTAACTAATAAATAAATTATTCAAACAATAGCTGCTAAGGGAGTTCAGATAACAGAGATATAATGGGCAAAGCTTGTAAAAGAAAGGTTTCACTGCGGGAGAGGTATAGAAATAGTTTTTAATGCCCAGTAGCATTGGAGTTTATTTGGTGGTTTAGAGGACTTGATGCTCTCTTGATGAAGTTCAAATACTTCAGTGTGGATTATGCCTGAATGTGAAGCCAACAAGAACCCTCTTCACTGGACCAGAAAGTATCACAATAAATGGAGAAGGCACTGATGTTACCAAGTATATCATTCTACTTAGCGCAACAATCAACACCCATGAAAGCCACAGTCAAGAAATCCAAAAACATATTTGTTGTAAGTGCCAAGTTCCTGACTCATAGCGATCCTGCATAGGGTTTGCAAGGAGCAGCTACTGAGTTCAAACCACTGACCTTGCAGTTCAAACTGAACTTGCAGTCCAATGCTTATCCTAAAGGACTCCAAATACCCTATTGTCATTGTTGTGAAGTACTGTCGAGTCGGTTCCGACCCATAGCAACCCTGTATAGGGTTTCTAAGGAGTGACTGGTGAGCTTGAACCACCGACCTTATGGTTCAAAGCAACTTTGCAGTTGACGCATTAACCCAGAGTGCCATACCAGCACTCCAATATTGGTCAAATCTGCTGTAAAAGACTTCTTTAAAGTATCAAACAGCAAAGGTGTCACTTAGATGTCTAAAATGTGCCTATCCCAAGCCACCTGTCTTTTCAATTGCCTCAAATACATGGAAAACTGAACAGTGGGAAAGGAAGATTAAAGAATTCAAACTGTGGTGTGGGTGAATAGTATTGTGGACGTCCAGAAGAACTAACACATCAGTCTGAGAAGGAATACAAGAAACTTGCTCCTTAGAAACAAATGAAGGCAAGACTCTCACTTGTCTATCTTGGATCCATCAACAGGAAAAGCCAATTGCTAGAAAAGGGTATCATGAATGGTAATTAGTCTCAACTAAACCAAGGGGGAGTCTCAATGAGATGGACTGATACAATAACTACAACAGTGGACTCAAACACACCAACAATTATGAAGAGAGAGTAGAACTGGGCACATTTCTTTCCATTCGACTTAAAGTTGCCGGGGGTAGGAGCAGACTTGACAACAACCAACAAAAACAACAAACTGGATAACACAGGGAATCTGTAAAGGAAAAGGTGAAAGCCTATATTCAGAATGGATCTGTGTTTTAAATGCTAATGACTTTGGATATTATCCTATAGGAAAGGAATACATGGAGAAGGTTACTGAATGTCTTTCTGTTTTCTACTTCTTTCTAAGTAATGACAATGTCTAATGTCACATCTTTAATCATCATAAAGAATATTTCAAGATCATCATAAAGAATATTTCAAGATCAAAGAGCTCTGGTAGCGTAGTGGTTACGAATCGGGCTGTGAACTGCAAGGTCAGCAGTTCGAAACTACCAGATGCTCCGTGGGAGAAAGATGAGGCATTCTGCTCCCGTAAAGATTTACAGCCTCAGAAACCCTGTTCAGGGTCACTATGGGTCGGAACCGACTCGATGGTATTTAACAACAACAACAACATCTTGAAGTGCAATGCTATCTGTGATAAGATAATATCCATACATCTACAAGGAAGACCTGGTAGCACAGTGATTATGAATCGGGCTGCTGACCTCAAGGTCGGCAGTTCAAAACTATCAGCTGTTCCATGGGAGAAAGATGAGGCTTTCTGCTCCCATAAAGATTTACAGCCTCGGAAACCCTACACAAGGTTGCTATGTGTCAGAACTGACTTCACAGCACATAACAACAACAACAAGGAAGCCCAGTTAATACCACTATTATTCAAATTTATGCACCTACTACTAAAGCTAGTGATGATGAAATTGAGAAATTCTACCAACTTCTTCTGTCTGAAATTGATCAAACCTGCATCAAGATGCATTGATAATTATTGATGATTGGAATGCAAAGGTTGGGGAAAAAAAGGGAAGGGTCAGTAATTAGAGAATATGGCCTTGGTGGTTGATAAACATGATGCTGAAGATCACATGATGTAATTTTACAAGACCAATAGCACATCTGGGGATTATGGTAGCTCTGCACAATAAACACTTAACTGTAAACCACAAGGTCAGTGATTTGAGCCCCAAAGTCACTCCACGGAAGAAAGATGAGACTTTCTGCTCCCACAAAGATGTACAGCTTCAAAAACCTCTCTGAGGCAGAACCAACTCAAAAGCACTTAACAATCACAACGACTTATTCACTACAAATCCTTTTTAAAACAACATACAAATGATGATATACATGGACCGCATCACATGGAATATACAGACATCAAATTGACTACATCTGGGGTAAGAGATGGTAGAGAAGCCCAATATCATCAGCCAAAACAAGACCAGGGCAGATCGTGGAACAGACCATCAACTGCTCATATGAAAGTTCAGGATGAAGCTGAAAAAAGTTATATATATATATATAAAAAAAGACCATGAAAGCCAAAATATGACTTTAACCAGATCCAAAGGAGCTCTGGTAGCGTAGTGGTTACGAATCGGGCTGCGAACCTTAAGGTCAGCGGTTCGAAACTACCAGCCACTCCACGGGAGAAAGATGAGGCTTTCTACTCCCGTAAAGATTTATACCCTCGGAAACCCTGTACAGGGTCGCTATGGGTCGGACCTGACTCGATGGCACTTAACAACAACAACAACAACCTGAATTTAGAGACCATCTCAAGAACAGGATTGATGCATTAGGCATTAATGGCCAAAGACCAGAAGAGCTATGACCATACAGAAAGAAAGCAAAATGCCATTAAAAAAACAGGAGAGAAAGAAAAGACCAAAATAGATGTCAGAAGAGATTCAGAAACTTGGTCTCCAGCGTAGACATGCTAAAGCAAAGGAAAGAAATGAAGAGGTTTGAACAGAAAATTTCAATGGGCGGCTTGAGAAGACAAAGTCAGGTATTAAAATGAAGTGTGCAAAGACCTGGTATTAGAAATACAAAAGGAAAGGACATGCTCAGTATTTCTCAAGCTGAAAGAACTGAAGAAAAACATCCAAGCCTTGACCAGCAATATTGAAGGATTCTATGAGCAAAATCTTGAATGATGCAGAAAGCATCAACATAAGATGGAAGGAATACACAGCATCACTGTACCAAAAAGAAATGGTCAATGTTCAGCCATTTCCAGAAGTAGTATGTGAACGTGACCCAATAGTGCTGAAGGAAGAAGTGCAAGCTGTACTGAAGGCATTGGCAAAGAACAAGGCTTTGAGAATTGATGGAACACAAACTGAAATGTTTCAGCAACCTGTTATGGCACTGCATGTACTCACTCGTCTATGCCAAGGAATTTGGAAGACAATTACCTGGCCAACGGATTAGAAGAGATCATAATTGTGCTCATTTGAAAGAGAGTTGAACCAGCAGAATGTGGAAATCATCAAACAATATCATTAATATCATATACATGTAAATTTTTTGCTGGAGATAATTAAAAACCCTCTGCTACATTACAGTACAGGAGCTCTGGTAGTGTAGTGTTTACAAATCGGGCTGCTAATGTCATGGTCAGCAGTTCGAAACTACCAGCTGTTCCGTGGGGGAAAGAGGAGGCTTTCAGCTCCCATAAAGATTTATAGCCTCGGAAACCCTGTACAGGGTCACTATGAGTCGGACCTGACTCCATGGCACATAACAACAACAATAACGCTACAGTACATCAAGCGGCCACCAGAGGTTCAAACTGGATTCAGAGGAGTATGTGGAATGAGGCAGTATCGTTGATATCAGATGGATTGTGGCCGATAGCAGAAAATACCAAGACATATGTTTACCTGTGCTTTTATTATTATGATGATGCAAAGACTTCTGACTGTGTGGCCCATGAGAAACTATGGACAACATTGTGACGAATGGATGTTCCAGAACACTTAATTGCACTCATAAGGA
The DNA here is from genome assembly GCF_000296735.1 of Chrysochloris asiatica. NCBI lineage: Eukaryota > Metazoa > Chordata > Mammalia > Afrosoricida > Chrysochloridae > Chrysochloris > Chrysochloris asiatica. Next base: position 16,982,263 of record NW_006408547.1, on the reverse strand, counting down.
AGCTGTACACAGACCAAGAGACAGTTGTTTGAACAGAACAAGAGAACACTGAAGAGTGTAAAATCAGGAAAGTTGTGTGCCAGGGTTGTATCCTTTCACCATATTTATTCAATCTGTAGGCTAAGTAATCTGGAAAAGCTGAATTATATGACGAAGACTGCGGCATCAGGATTGGAGGAAGACTTATTAACAACCTTCCATAAACAGATGATACAATCTTGATTGCTGAAAGTGAAGGAGACATAAAATACTTGCTGAGGAAGACAGCCTTCAGTATAAACTGCACCTCAATGTAAAGAACACAAAAGTCCTCACAACTGAATCAATAAATAACAACATGATAAATGGAAAAAAGGTTGACATTGTCAAAGACTTCATTTTGCTCATGCTTTCATCACTAATGGAAGCAGCAGTCAAGAAATCCAATAATGTATTTATTGCATTAGGCAATTCTGTTGTACAAGGACTCTTAAAACTGTTTAAGAGCAAAGATCAGTTTGAGGACTAACTAAGGTGCTCCTGACCCAAGTCATGGTCTTTTCAACAGCTTCATAGGCATGTGAAAGTTGGACAATTAATAAAGAAGACAGTAGAATTATTGATGCATTTAAGTTATGGTGTTAGAGGAGAATATTAAAATTACCATGGACTTCTGAAAGAACAAACAAATCTGTGTTGGAAGAAGTACAGCCAGAATGCTCCTTGGAAGCCAGGATGGCCAGACTTCATCTCTCATACTTTAGCTATGTTATTAGAAGGGGCAGTCCCTGGAAAAAGGACATCATACTTGGTAAAATGGAAGGTCAGGGGAAAAGGGAAAGACCCCCAATGAGATGGAATGGCATAGTGGCAGCAGCAATGGGCTCAAGCATAACAGCTCTGAGAATGGCATAGGATTGGGCAGTGTTTGGTTCTTGTATGTGTATGGTCACTGACTCAGAACCAACTCTATGGCACCTAACAACAACAACAACAACAACAAGAAGTCAAACACAAATCCTTCCATAACTCAAACTTCAGTGCCTGCTGTATGTCTTCTTAAAGCTCAATGTCCACCTGCTGGAGCTATTCATCTACACACATTCACCCAGGTACCTAGTACTGCCATGCTGAGGGCCCTGGCAGTTCTAGGCTCCTGTATCACTCCAGTGAGAGGCACGGACTCCTTGGGCAGCACTGGAAGATGACTATTGGACTTTAATAGGAAGGTTGGTGGTTCAAACCCATCAGTGGTCTCTTGAAAAACATGATTTGAGCTGACTTATCCACACTTAGTAATAACAATATACACATTCCACACATCCTTTGCTGATTTCAGACACTTGTCTGGTCAGCCATCAACTCTCCAGACTCATATTTCCAAGTAGAGTGGCGCTGTTGGTTAGCGCACTGGGCTGTAACATTGGCTTATGACCGTAAATGTTGGTGGTTCAAGCTCATCAACTGCTCCTTGGAAACCCTGTACAGGGTCGCTATGTGTCAGATGCCTACTCGACGGCCCTTCGTAACATAACAATTGCTCGAGAAGTCAAATCTTGACCATGCTTCCACAGTCAGATCCTTAGACCTAACTGAAGGATGTGTCTCTATTGAAATGTTGCCTTAGCTTTCTCCTATCTGACCCACCTTAGAGCTAATTGATCAATGACAAGAAATATGATATATACAGCAACGTTAAAGAAAGTATTAATTTTATAATATTTTGAAAAATATATTAGAGGAAGGAAAATCTAGTATGGAAACTAGGAAAGGTTGTTTAGAAATTTGTGTAGTGATGAGGTTTGGGCTATGGTAGGGCACTGGAATTGAAAAGAAAATGATGAAAGAAAGAAAGAAAGAAAGAAAGAAAAAGGACCATGGGCTTGTGACTAATTGACTCTAAGGAACAAAAAGAGACAGGGGCCAAAAAAGGATTAAAGAGTTGCTTATTTGGGAAATTGAGAGATTGGAGATGCCATTAATAGAAATAAAGAAATAAAAGAGATATTAAATTTAAGATTAATATGTTGAATTTAATTCCATGATCAAGTAAAGATGACACTTTTTCTCAATGACTTAGAGAAAGATACTGTTAAGGGATACTGCTAGTGAAGAAAATATATGAACAAATCAGAAAAAATGGAAATAGCTTGGGAAAATGATGACATTTAAGAGAAAGAAAAGTCAGTGAAGAGAAAGAAAAGAGCCAAAGAGCTTAAAATTGAACCAAGGAAATTTAGTGTCTCAGAAGTCAAATAAGTAGCTTCAAATATATTAAATAATCAAGAGGTGAAATGTTACTGAAAGGCCATTCTGAATCATGAGTAAACACATAATTTGGTCTTAAGGAAGTCATTGGTGTTCACTGATGCAGTTTCTGTCCAGGGGAGGAGACAGAAGGCATGCTAAGATAGCCCAGAAATCAATAATTTTATGTAATTCCAAAAGTTGCCACCGAACGTATGAAGAAGTAGTAATAACTGAGAAATTTTGCAGCAGAAACAATGAGAATTATTTATACTGGGATCTTGCTCTGTGTGTTGTATGTGTGTGTAGGCAAAGAGAAATTAAAATCAGTCCCTGAAGCATAAAGATTAAAAAGAAACTAAGGATTGAATTGTTTAGTGAGGGAATAGAAAAAGACAGGATGCCATTTTCATGCTTCTTGCCTCAGTTTTTTAAATGAATTGGAGATGAACTAGTTTATCTATAGGGCGAATGATGTTGTTGTTATTAAGTGCCTCTCAAGTCAGTTCTGACCCATAGCAACCATGTATAGGGTTTCTGAGGAGTGACTAGAGAGTTTGAACTGCTAACCTTGCTGTTCAAAATGATCTTGCGATCGAGGGCTTAGCCTACGGTGTCCCACCAGAACCAAAAAGGTCATTGTTGATGATGTGTTAGGGAGAAAAAGGTACAAAAATTTAAGAAAATCATAATGGTCCAATTAACACTAGAAAAGAAAAAGTTACAGCGGGCTTAAGCAGCTATTTGTTGAGGACAAGGCCATGAAGTAGCAAGAATGGAAAGAAATGCTGAGGATGAGCCACAAGAAGGCCTTGCCCTGGGTGGAGATGACGTTCACGATGGCAAAACTGGATGCAGCTAACCGTAATGTCTACTTTGGACAAGGTAGAAGTTCAAGGTTATCAACAAGGATCTAAAGAACAGAGGAGGTAAAGGAAGCCTTGTGACACAATGGTTCAGTGCTTGATAGTGGTTCGAACCCACCCAGTGGCTCTTATGAGGAAAGGTGTAGATAGGTGTCATCGAGCAGGTTCCGACTCACAGCTATTTTATGTACAACAGAGCAAAACACTACCCAGTCCTATGTCAAACTCACAATCACTGGTACACTTGAGCCCAATGCTACTGCCACTGTGCCAATCCATCTCACTGGGGTCTTTCTCTGACCCTCCACTTTACCAAACATGCTCGTCACTCCTGATACTATGTATGAAGTATGAGAGACAAAATCTGTGCAGTCAAATGCTTTTGCATAGTCAATAAAGAATAAAACACACTTAGGGATTGTTTTAAGGACATCTGGTAGTGTAGTGGTTATGAGTCAGGCTGCTAATCTCAAGATCAGCAGTTCAAAACTACCAGCCATTCCATAGGAGAAAGATGAGGCTTTCTGCTCCTGTAATGATTTACAGCTTTGGTAACCCTATAAAGGGTTGCTATGAGTCAGAACAAGGAGATCTGGTAACGTAGTGGTTACAAATCGGGCTGCGAACCTCAGGAACGGCAGTTCGAAACTACCAGCTGTTCCGCGGGAGAAAGATGAAGCTTTCTGCTCCCGTAAAGATTTACAGCCTCGGAAACCCTGTACAGGGTCGCTATGGATCAGAACCGACTCCACGGCACATAACAACAACAACATGAGTCGGAACGCACTCCATGGCACACCACTACCACCACCACCCTAGGGAATTGTTTTTGTTAAGTGTTGTCAAGTTTGTTCCAACTCATAGTGACCCTGTATAGGGTTTTCCCAGGATCAACTGGTGGGTTTGAATTGCCAGTCTTATGGTTCACAATCTAGTGCTGATCCTGCAGGGGTCTGTTATAAGGAATGGTATTGTTGTTGTTGTTATTTATATGGCCTGGAGTGGGTTCTGACTCATAGCGACCCTGCATAGGGTTTCCGAAGTTGTAAATCTTTACAGGAGCAGAAAGCCTCCTCTTTCTCCCCCGGAACAGCTGGTAGTTTCGAACTGCTGACTGTGAGATTAGCAGCCTGATTCGTAACCACTACACTACCAGAACTCCTTGTTATAAGGAATACAGCCTAGAAAACACCATCGGTAAGTTCTACTCTGTTGTGTAGGATCACTGTGAGTTGAAAATGACTCAGTAACATTTAACAATACCAAGCTCTAGGAGGCGGCCAAGGAGGCATACATTTGCAGATCTCTTGTATGAAGAAAACAAGAAGTAAATAGAAGTTGGTTTAGAGAGGAACATTTTTTTCTTGGCTCGTTTTAAATAATTTATGAAACAATGAAGCAAAGTAATACGTAGGTTGAGACACTAAATATTGACATTGCAGATGAGGATTTCCCAACCTTGGCTTTATTAACATTTTTGGACTCCTCAAAATGTATTTGTTGTTGTGGCCTGTCCTTTGCATTGTAGGTTGTTTAGAAGCATCCTTCAACCTTTATCTCTATTTATTAGAAATCAGTAGCATGTCCCCCTCATTTTGACAACCCAAAATTCATTTGGACATAATCAAGTGTCCCCCCTGGGGAAATAGTGGAAAATTCTCTCTTGGATTGCAAATCTCTGTTATAGAGGAGAATGGATTTCAGGGAATGAGAAAAAGTCACAAAGCAAAGATGTTCTCTAGATAAGAGAAGGGAGTTAACAGACAAAAGTTATTTGCAGGTAGACACTGTGCTGTACTTGATGTGGTCTCTGAATTATTCTACAGGGGTAGTTGACAACAGAAGAGAGTGGAGCAGAATGGTTGTATACTGACTAGGAGAATACATGGCAAGCTGGTCTCTTTCACCTTTTCTATTTAGATTGGGTAATGGGCAAAGACACACTTAATCCACTAGTAGGAACGTCAGTGTTTGTATGATTGAGACGATTTTATATTAGGTGCAGATATGATGATAGAAGGCAGTGATGTAAGAAAGGTCACGATGGGGAAAAAAGCCATCATCCAAGGGAGCAAAAGAAACAGACTTGGACAGCAATGATAATGAAATTAAATGTCACTTGTAAAACGCACACTTGGTTTGTAACTTCAGGAATAAATGTGAACGAAGGCATTTGACTGGGCAGCAGATAACAGCTTCAAGTCCGTGAATGTTTATAACACTCTAAGTATTTTTTCTTACGGGAAGAAAAATAACCAATATTTCCCAAAGCTATTAAATATTAATAATTGGGTGATAGTCTTCTCTTTTAAAGCACTTATGAAGACTTTTACATACAGAGCCTTGGACAGTTTTTAGTTAATCCCTCACCAGTGAGACTGAAAACATTTAAAATAACAATCTGTACTGGTCTAGTGCCCTTTTCCTATTTATTTTAAATGCCTAATCTTTCTCTGCTTATATTCTCATGAAGCTATGTTGAAATAAGTAGCATTTAGCTGTTCAACATGACAAAATGTGAAATATAGTTTATGCCAGATTTAATTGCCAGTACAAATGACATCAAGACTCTGTCCGGTGGCATGAAATTGGACTGCAGCTTGACTGATTTCATCATTTGGGCCAGTCTTGCGATTGATGCAAATTGCTGCAAGACTGATTTGACTCCACTAACTGGAATTGCTGGTGAAGGTAACTAGCGTGAATAGTTTGGGTGGGCCAAAGTCTAGTTCAGATGCTGAATACAGTAGGTACAGTCACACTCTAAAAGCACAGTTTTAAAGACAACGCTTTAAAATTAATTAAGGGACAGTCATTATATAAAAACAATGGGTTAACTTTCTATACAGTTGCTGGTTGAAGAAGGCAGGAGAAAGTCAACATACTAGAATGCATAGGCACTTTTGAGTAGGAACATCTTACTAGGAACTTTCTCATTTGATTTTCCATTCATGGAACAAATGCTTATTAATCAGCTTTGAACATTTCTCCTTCTTAAATAAGCTACCAAAAGTAGTGTTTGAGACCGCTGAGCCAGCTTCTTTCATTATCAACCTGATTTCCAGTTGTTGCTTCTTGCTGTCTAGTTGGTTCCGACTCATAGTGACCCTGTGTATAAGGTTCTGAGGTTTAAATCTTGACAGGAGCAGACAGCCTTATCTTTCTCCCATGGAGCAGCTGATGGCTTTGAACTGCTATCTTTATGGTTAGATGCTCAAAGTGTAACTCACTATTCTACCAGAGTCCCTTCTGTTTACAGCAGGGTTGTTGTTGTTGTTGATAAGTGTGATCAAGTCAGAGCCTACTCACAGTGACCCTGTATAGGTTTCCAAGCAGAGGCTGGTGAGTTTGAACCACCGCCTGTGGTTCAAACCAACTCTGTATTCTAGTGCTTTATCCTAAAGCACCACACCAGCTAAGATTTCTTTAATTTCGCTGCTCATGACGCAGGTATCTTCCCCATAGGTAACTTCTTCCCTACATCTCTTTAAACCTTTTCTCATTCTCCCTGCACTTTCCCAATCCTTGTTCACCAGAAAAATTCTCCTTTACCCCTCTTCATTTCCATGTGCCCCATCTACAAGGAAAATGGGATTTTTAGAATCAAGTAACTGCTCATATACCTTCCAATTGATCATCTCTGGAGAAACACAAATGATGCTTGCACAATGCCTGACAGATGGCTGCCCAGGCCGTCCCTCCATCTAGTCAGACAGGTGCATCCCAACAGCCTTACCTGCAACCTCACATGCTTCTTAGCACGAAAGCTAGCAACACATTGTCAATCAAGCTCTTGGAAAACCCTGTTTGTATCACATTATAGATGCACAATAACAGCTATAATTTACTTGCTCTCTTTTCTTAATAAATCAACTCTTGCTTAGCTAAAATTTTCTATATTAGCAATTTAATCTTTTGTACTTTATGCAGTGGGGTACAACAGTAATAATCCTGTAACTTATGGGCTTGCATCATGGCATTATGACCAGTATTTTCCTGGACACATTTCCTATGAGCTGGGATATTAAAAAACATTTAAGTCCTGTGAATCACTCAAAGTCTGTATCTTCACTGAACCTCAGGTTTAAATCCCTGAGATCATTAATGCTTTGGATTTTTTATGGCATATTGCTTTTCATTATCAGAGTCCCTGGTTGATGTAAACAGGTAAAGTGCTCAGCTGCTTACTAAACGACTGCCTACCAGACGTGTCTCAGGAGATGGCCAGCAATCTACTTCCAAAAATCAGCCATTGAAAACCCGATGGAGCCCAATCCTGCTGACACACATGGGGCCATCATGAATTGGATTTGACTCAACAGTAACTGTTTACTTGCTATATACTTGTCCGTGAAGTTGTTACCACCAAACTCCCAAGAACGAGAGCTGTGTCAATGCAATTCATGGGAATCATAGTGATCAAGCGGTCGTAAGTTCCACAGAAACACGTTGAGTAGGCAACTCTAGTACTCTGAATATCTACGACCCTTTCTGTCTTTCCTTCTATGATCCAAATGATCAGGACAAAAGAAACCTTTATTTCCCTACAAAAATAGAAATAGCAGGCATTAAGGATAGCACTATCAAGAAATTCTTGAGGGTAATCATGCAGAATTGGAAACTGATATTGGAGTGAGTGCCAGCTCCTACAATTAGCGTTTGCCCTTTCAGCTCCTTCCCACCTGTGTGCTGCTACTGTGCTAGGAGACATAGCTGAGAACACACCAGAGAGGGTGCTTTTAAGGTTAGAATGCAGCAAAAAATTTAGATATTAAAAAAGCAATTAAAAATGATAAATATAATTAAGAGGCAAATGATGCAATGGGAACAGCACTGTAACTTAGCCTGAGGAATCAGACTTCCAGAGGAAGGGTCTTTCAAGAAAGTATTACTGGGTGAAGAGATGGAGAACTGGGTAAGAACATTCTGAGGGGATAGCAAATACCAACTCTCCAATCTGAAACTGCACTCAATTTCAGGAGAAACTAACTAACTATATTGGCTTAAAGCACACAGAGAAAATAAGAGTGGCATGAAATCACAGAATGAACTAATCTAGAGCAAGATGATGTAAAAAGTCAGAATCTAGCATTGGCGACCCCTGAAGAGTTTTAGGGCAGTCATCTGTGGTGGAAGGAAATGTAAGTATATTTAAGGAGACTAGACAAAAACCTACTGCAGTACTTCACAACATCTGATGATGATGGTGGCAAGTCCAGGGTGGGACAGCGAAACTGACTAGAGATACATAGCAGCCTTTTATTTCAGAGCTTTGTGTCCAGTTGAGATTGAAGTTGTTCTTTGTCAATTCCAGTATTCCAGGTGTGACAGGGTAGAGCTGTCCATAGGATTTTCTTAGATGTAATCCTTACCCAAATGGATTTCAGGGGTTTTCTCCTGTGGAGTTACTGGATAGCTGTGAACCAACAGTCTTTCAGCTAGCAACCAAGTCATTTGTTGTTGTTGCTTAGTGCAGTTGAGTCAGTTCCGACCCATAGTGACCCTGTTTAGGGTTTCTAAGGAGCAGCTGGTTAGCTTGAACCGGCAACCTTGCATTTCAAACCAACTTTGCAGCACAGTGCCACACCAGGATTCCAGGAACCAAGTGCTTTAGAGTGCCTGTGAATTTCTAGTGGTACCTGGTTGTGTGCTATTCTCTAACATCATTCAACATCCTCAGTATAGGTATAGATAAGATGGAAATTTGCATTCATTATTTCCCCCCATCATTTGCTGACAGATACGTTGTTGTTGTTGTGTGTGATTGAGTTGCTTCTGATTCATAGCTACCCTACATAGGGTTTCTGAGGAGGAGCTGGTATGGGTTTGCACCAATGACCTTGCACTTAGCAGTCCTGTGCTTATCCTACAGTGCCACATCAGGCAGATATAATGATTGAAAAATGGGGCAATGGAGGTTAGGCTGCTGGGAAGGGGTTGACTGAAATTATAAACAATAGAACACTACTGGAAAGTGAAGCGGGAGAGAGCTGATGGTCAGGAGAAATGTAGGGGGCCAACTGATGAGACCACCATGGATGTGGAAAGACAGTTGTGCTAAGAGAGTGAAGAGCCCGGTTTTTGTGGTGAAGCAATTTCAGGTAGGGACAAGAGGAAATGCAGATGGAGTTGAAGAGGTAAGCATGCTGAGTGAGCACCGTACCCGTGGTTCTTCTACAGAGCTACAGACAGAAGTCATACAGGTGGCTGGTCAGTTACCTAGTGAGGAAGAGTTTGGCTCCAGTAACAAAACTTTTAGCAAGTGAGAGGGTTTGGTGAGGAAAATAGCAAGTAGCAAGCCTCATAGTTTGATAGTGTAGTGGTTACGAATCGGGCTGCGAACCTTAAGGTCAGTGGTTCGAAACTACCAGCTGCTCCGTGGGAGAAAGATGAGGCTTTCTACTCCCATAAAGATTTACACCCTCAGAAACCCTGTACAGGGTCACTATGGGTCGGAACCGACTCAACGGCCCTTAACAAGAACAACAACCATGTTATTGACATGTGGTAGCTAATACATACATCACAATCTTCCCCCTTTTTTTTTTTATTGTAGCAATATGCATGCAATATATATGCAACAAAACAGCTGTCATTTTACGTGCACAAGTGTTGGACAACCATTACCACTATCTAATATCAAGAGCCAATGATACTGAAGGAGGAAGTCAAAGATGTATTGAAGGAAATGGCAAAGAACAAGGCACCAGGAATTGATGGAATAAACATTGATATCCTTCAAGAAAGTGAGGCAGCACAGGAGGCACTCACTCATCTCTGCCAAGAAATTTGGAAGACAACTACCTGGCCGACTGATTGGAAGAGATCCGTATTTGTGCCCATTCCAAAGAGAGGTGACCCAATAGAATGCAGAAATCATC
>NW_006408547.1:16968906-16971248 GCF_000296735.1 Chrysochloris asiatica | reverse complement strand
GAACCAGTCACTGGAGAAGGATATCATGTTTGGTAAGGTGGAGGGTCAGAGAAAAAGAGGAAGACCCCCAACAAGATGGATTGGCCAAGTGGCAGCATCAATGGACTCAAGCTTGGCAACAATAGTGAGGTTGGCCCAGGATCGGGCAGTGTTTCGTTCTACTGTGCATAAGGTTACTATGGGTAGGTACTGACTCAATGGCACCTAACAACAACAATATAAAGAAAGGGGAAACAGTTTCTGTGGCCAACCAGTGGAGAAATCTGACTGTGGTGGGAATAAATGGCAATTTCTGAATCAATCAGGATGCTGCCTCTGGCCCTGCAGCCTGGGGGGGGGGGGGGGGATATTGGAGGGCAGGGCCACAGCCAGGTTGATACAGCACAAAATCCACAGAGGGACTTTTGGAAAAAGAGGTATGATGGCTTTCAAACTTTTCTTATTTTCTCTTCCCTATCACACCCTCTCTGTGTAGCCCAGACATCTTAGGTGGGTGGGAGCAGACCCCCAAAAGGGTCCAGCATTGCACCCACAGGATACAATGTTCCACAACACAAAGAGGAAATTCCTGAAAACCCCAGCGGTTCCATAAGCTAATCCTTTGGCTCCTTCTTATGATGTCTGACTCTGGGATGTAGCTCTAAAGTTGACTCTCCTACTTGAGTGGAGGCCTTTATTCCTGCCTTGCCTAACAAGAGACAGCATGTCTGGCCATACAGCCAAACCATGTTTGCACCTTGTAAAACCCCAACATAAAAGGCAAGAGCCAACACCAACTACTGTATATACGGATGCAGTCTTTGGAGAATTGTGCTGTGCATACTCAGACACCTAACTGACCTTCAGTGATAAAAAATGTGACTAATTTTTCTTCCATTAATTTTTCAGTATCTATCTGCACACCTCTACTTAGGTGACTAGAGGGAATACTGAGTGAGTAGACAGCCCTACCCTGTTGGAGGTTTCTACTGTGCATGTTCACTGCCATAAACAGCCAAGGCTACTGGACAATCTGCTACAGTTTTGTTTCAGTACACTGGTTTTTGTTTTTGCTTTTATTTTTTTTTTTTCTGGTTTTGGTCCTTTTGGTCTTACTTTTTTTCTGGGGGTGGAGGCTTTCTTTACCTGTGTTTCCCAAGAAGAGACAGCAATCATGACCATTTAGCCAAGCTGCAAGCATACCCCATAATATCCCACCATCCGGACAGGAGCCAATACCAGCTGGTACACATTACATAGCTAGCCTACACTTGCTAAGTAGTAAGAGACGTGAAAAGGGAAGCCTTTCTCCAGATCACACCCACCAGGAGATATTCTGTAAGCTTAACAATATAGCAACATACATTCATTTAATCATTGGAAACACATCTAACTATTGAAAATGTCCAAGAAAAAACAACCAGAGATCTCAGCACATGCCCAGAAACAGGAAAGAGCAACAGACAAATGAGCTGGAGGCAGACACTAACTTCCTAGTAGAAGAAGAGCAGACTTTGGATCTGCCTGAGAAGGAATTCAGAAGAATGATATGGAGACAAATCCAATGCTTCACAGAGGAGTGGAAGAAAATAAAGAAAAAGTCAGGAAAGTGCTGCAGAAGCAATCAAACAAGATAGGATATAGCATTGGAAACAATGGAAAATCTTCAAAAAGCATTACAGATGATTAATAATAAAATATCAGAAATGGACAATATACTAAAGAGCAAAAGAGTAGAACTGAAGAGATGGAAGCCAGAACCAGCAATCTGGAAGACAAATCTCTCAATACTAATAAGATGGAAGAGCAAGCAGAAAAAAAAGGATAAAAAAATCTGAAGAGAGTCTAAGATTCATGTTAGACAACATAAAAAGGAATAACTTAAGAATTAAAGGCATTCCAGAACAGGAAAAATCACAAAAATCCACAAAGGAGATAGTTGAAGAGCTTCTGGAAGAAAATTTCCCAAATGTTTTAAAGGATGAGAAGATAAACATTCAAGAATCTGAATGAACCCCTGGAAGGATAGACCCCAAAAGAAAATCACCAAGACATACTGTAATCAAGTTCTCTAAAATAAAAGACAAGGAGAGAATCCTAAAAGCAGTCAGGGAAAACAGAAGTGTTACTTACAAAGTCAAGCAAATCTGATTAAACTCTGACCTCTCAGCAGAAACCATGCAGGCAAGAACACAATGGGGAGACATATACAAAACCATAAAAGAAAAAAAAAACAAAAACCCTGCCAACCAAGAATTGTCTACCCAACAAAACTATTAATCAATTATGATGGTGCAATCAAAATATTCCACGATAAACAGAAGCTAAGAGACCATCAAAGGCAATGCAGTACTTCAAAACAT
>NW_006408547.1:16966041-16967692 GCF_000296735.1 Chrysochloris asiatica | reverse complement strand
CCAAGGAAATAAAGTTGAATACATGGAAACTGAATAACACCCTGCTGAAAAGCAAGTGGATAGTAGAAGAAATTAAATGTGAACTCACAAAGTTCCATGAAACAAATGAGAACAAAAACACAAATAATCAAAATCTTTGGAACATAGTGAAGGCGGAGCTGAGAGGACAATTTATTGCAATAAATGTACACATCCAAAAAGAAGAAAGAACCAAAATTAACACATTAGCACAGCATCTCCAACAATTAGAAACAGACCAACAAAGGGAACATACATTCACCACCAGAAAAGAAATAATAATGTATTAGAGCAGAAAAGAATGCGATAGAAAACAGAAAAACTATAGAAAGAATCAACAGGACAAAAAAGCTAGTTCTTTAAAAGGATTAATGAAATTGACAAACCATTGGCAAACCTAACAAAAAAAAAGAGGCAGAAGACACAAATAAGTTGCATTAGAAACCACACAGGCAATGTCACAACAGAACCAAAGGAAATAAAAAAGATAATAACAGAATACTATGAAAAGATGTACTCCAACAAATTTGAAAACTTAGAAAAGATGGATACATTTTTAGAAAAACACAACCTACCTAAACTTATATAGAATGAAGTTGAAAACCTGAATAGACCCATGATAAAAGAAGAAATTGATCAGGTCATCAAACTCTCCCAACCAAAAGAAGTCCAGGTCCAGATGGCTTCACTGGTGAGTTCTACCAAATGTTCAGGGAAGAGCTGTTACCAATTCTACTCAAATTATTCCATAATATAGAATAGGATGGAAAACTTCCTAATACATTTTATGAAGCAACATAGCCCTCATACCAAAACCAGGGATATCATGAAGAAAGAAAATTACAGACCAATATCCCTCATGAACATAGATGCAAAATTTCTCAACAAAATCCTAGCCAACAGAATCCAACAACACATTAAAAAAAACAACAAAAAAACAAAAAAAAAAAAACATCATGACCAAGCAAGATTCATATCAGGGATGCATTCATATCATTCATATCAAGAATGGTTCAACATTAGAAAAACAATGAATGTAATCCACCATATAAATAAGAAAAAAAACCACAGGATCATATTGAGTGATAAGGAAAGATATTTGACAAAATCCAACATCCATTCCTGATAAAAACACTCAACAAAGTAGGAACTGAAGGGACATTCCTCAACATAATTAAGAACATAAACCAACAGCCACCATCACTCTCAATGGAGAGAAACTGAAAGCTTTCCCTCTGCGAACAGGAACCAGACAAGGATGCCCTTTGACACCACTCCTATTCAATATTGTACTGAAAATTTTAGCAAGAGCTATACGGCAAGCCAGGGAAATTAAAGGCATTCAAACTGACAAAGAGGAATTAAAACTCTCTCTATTTGCAGATGATATGATACTATACATAGAAAACACAAAGACTCAGTATAAAAGCTACTAGACCTCATTGGAAGATTCAGCAAAGTAGCATGGTGCAAGATCAATATACAAAATTCAGTTGGACTCCTCTTTACTAATAATGACAGAAGTGAAAAGGACATTAGGAAAGCAATACCATTTATAATAGCCACACAAAGGATTAAATATCTAAGAATAAATGTAACCAGAGAAACAAAGGACTTATACAAAGAAAACTAC
>NW_006408547.1:16954555-16957233 GCF_000296735.1 Chrysochloris asiatica | reverse complement strand
AAAAAAAAAAGATTGAGGTTAATGGACAATAAACAAAGTAAATGATCAATAAATACTTATGGCAATAGATGAGGAAGAAAGACAAGATAGGTGGTAATATGTGTAATTTCTTCTGATAACTGACTTCTCTGCTAACGTAGTGGTTACAAGTTGGGCTGCTAGCCTTAAGGTCAGCAGTTCGAACTACCAGCCGTTCCATGGGAGAAAGATGAGGTTTCTGCTCTGATAAAGATTTATAGCCTCGGAAACCCTATGCAGGGTCGCTATGACTCGGAACTGACAACATGACACACAACCACCACCACCATCACCAGCAAGTCTAAGTAAAGGCTCTAGACTGAGCTTCGATAGAAATAAATGGTGTCTGAGTGTGTATAATACCAACCACCATCCTTTCAAAACCCAAACAGAAAAGGTTAGAAATTCTCAATCTACAAATACCAGACTATAAAATGACTATATAGCAGACATCAAGCCCACAAGCCCCTCAGTAACCATGTATTGGCTATTGCAACCTGCACCAATTCAATTCTGTTATGGATTTAGTAGTAAAATTTTAAGAACCTCATTTTCACTTGATGTGAAAAGTTTATTAGTATAACTAAAACTATCAAGATAATCCATTTAGATTTTATAAATTTAAAAAAGCCACTAGGGTGAAAGACCCCTACTAGATATTTGGGTGAATGTCAAAGTCAATAATATTGTAAATAACTAAGGTCAACTCTGGAGTCCTGGGCTGGTGCTGTGGGTTAATTTGCAAAGTCAGTTTGAACCTCAAGGTCGGCCGTTCAAGCTCACCAGCCACTCCTTGGAAACCCTATACAGGGGTGCTATGGGTCAGAACCGACTCATAGGCACTTAACAACAATGACAACCAGGCACACAATAGAAGATCAGTTTTGCTACTGCAAATGAAATCACTAGTAATCAAATATAATTTAGTATCACAAAAGACATGTGGCAGGCGTGATAGACCTTATTCTCCTACTTTGATCAAGGAAGAAGGAGTTCAAGTGTTATTCCACTCACTGGAAAAGCACCTGCTTAAAAAAAAATACACTGTTGGTGTGTTAAAGACAGAAATATAAAGGTTCTGTGGTGGTAGAATGTTGCAGAGGTGGAAATTAACTGAGGCAAGAGAACCAGCGCTTCTAATTTGGTCCTTTCTTTTTCCTAGTTTGCTAACCTTAGGCAAGCCATTTGACTACCCCTAGCAAAAAGGAAGGAGCTCTGGTAGCGTAGTGGTTACGAATCAGGTTGTGAACCTTAAGGTCAGTGGTTCGAAACTACCAGCTGCACCGCGGGAGAAAGATGAGGCGTTCTACTCCCGTAAAGATTTACACCCTCGGAAACCCTATACAGGGTCGCTATGGGTTGGAACCGACTCGATGGCACATAACAACAACAACAACAAGCAAAATGAGGAAATAATGGTTCCTGAGGAAAGAGAGCTCAGTGAGTTGTGAAAGGTTGTGGGAGGTGGCCAGGAGTCCTGCATAAGAATTAGAATAAAAGAGAGGGTGGAAAAAGTGATTCTTTTTGACAAAGATCCTAACACAAGCAAAACCGGATCCAGTGCCATCAAGTTGATTCCGACTCACATCCACTGTATACAGGGTTTTCAAGACAGTAAATCATTCTGGTTGCAGATAACTTCCTTTGTGTCCGAGGATCAGGTTGGTGAGTTTGAATTGCGCACCTTGCAGTTAGCCGCCCAATGCCTAATTGACAACACCATCAGGCCTCCTAAGCAAAACCTAGGAGATAGAAACCGGTACCACCTGTTTTAGAGCATTTCCCCACGTAAGTGGTTTAAAATGCAATGCAGCAGAGATGAACACTGGACAAGTGGAGAGGCCAGCAAGGGCACCTCTTGGACTACATTGCAAGGTTCTTGCCCTTCCACTTCAGTTAGCAGTAACCTCACGTGCCCAACTTTCAATCAAGTTTGTAAAACTACAAAGTATTAGCACCTCTTGCATTTCTCAGATTCCTCCTGGAGTGCCCTTAGGAACTGAGGTCGTCACGTGTGCATGTGCATGAGTTGAAAGAGACATGAGAGAACACTGAATTTTGACTCCTTGTTTCTATTTCTTCATTTGGCCCTTAAGGAATGCATTTAGCACCAGAATTGAAGCATTGTATACAAATGAGTCCCCATCAATGTCTGTTCTTTTGTTAAGGAAGTCTTGGATTCTTAAGTCTTGACTACCTTAGTTGTTCTTGAATGTCTTTATACAGATTTTTTTTTATGCTTTAACGTTTCTAGTTGTTTTTACGAAGGTTTTACTGATTCAGAGCTCTTTCTCTGATGGCACAAATGGTTAAGAGGTTATGATTCAAACCTATTCAGTGGTGCCTCAGAAGACAGACCTGGTATTTGGCTTCCCAAAGGTCACAGCCTTAAAAACCCCATGGAACACACGTCTACTCTGACACACGTGGACACACGTGGGCTGCATGAATCGTGGTTTGGTCCTAACACAAGCTGTTTCTTCATAGCCAAGAGCAGAAGTATTTTCTTACTTATTTTTGTAATCTGAAATACCTACCATAAGCTCTAGTAGCACAGTGGTTACAAATCGGGCTGCTAACCCCCAAGTCAGCAGTTCAAAACTACCAGCTGTTTCGCAGGAGAAAGATGAGACTTTCTGCTCCCAAAGATTTACAGCCTC
>NW_006408547.1:16950498-16954215 GCF_000296735.1 Chrysochloris asiatica | reverse complement strand
CTGTAATTGTTTCCGAGGAGTAGCTGGTGAGCTTGAACCGCCAACCTTGCAGTTCACATGGCTTTGCCATCTGATGCATTAACCCACAGCGCCACACCAGGCCTCCCAAGTAGTGCTAGTGATGTAAAAATTTATTTCATATACATGGTCCTCACAACCAGCTCTATGAAGACATTAATATAACTATTAATATCCTCTTTTTAATATGGGCAAATTATGATATAGAGTTAAATTACTAGTTCTAGGATTTATAGTTAATAAATGGACAAACCCATTAAATTTGCACTTCCTGAATCCTGGTGGTGCTATGGGTTAGGCATTCGGCTGCTAACCTCAAGTTCCGTGGTTCAAAGACATCAACCTCTGTGCAGCAGAAGGATGAGGCTCTCTGCTCCTGTCAAGATTTACAGTCTCAGAAATGCTACTTAGGGTCTCTGTGAGTCGGGCTTAACTCACTAGCAGTGGGTTTTGGAAATCCAAGAATGTTATTTCGAGGATGGACTTTTAAGTGATATTAACAAGTGATAAAATAAGGACTAAAATTGAAGACAGTACTAAAAACTGGTGTTATGTGAAATCAATTATTTACAAATATTTCTCCCATAGTATTCTTAGCTTTTAAGAAGCTTCTATATAATTAAATAATATTAGTTTCTTTGTTTAACTTTCAGAAGATGGGGTTCATATTGGGAATAATGATTTATTTCTGACTATAATTAAATTGATTTTTCAGTACTTTTCTCATTTATGGTTGAGGTAACCCAATGTTTTCTGGGCTAATGGTTCCTTGTTGAGATTACATATCATGTAATTTTTGCAAATGTAAGTCACAGTAAATTTCAAG
Source organism: Chrysochloris asiatica (assembly GCF_000296735.1). NCBI lineage: Eukaryota > Metazoa > Chordata > Mammalia > Afrosoricida > Chrysochloridae > Chrysochloris > Chrysochloris asiatica. The sequence continues at coordinate 16,953,371 of NW_006408547.1, read as the reverse complement.
TCAATCGTTTAACCTTTATAACTCAGTTTTTCAATTTGCAAAATAGTGCTAATTAGACTTTTATTAGAAATGGAGAATGCAAAGGATGGGGAAAGGAAAAGAAAGAATCCAGGTATCAAAATGAATCAGTGTGTATAAAGAAGGTGATAGATTAACTGCATTAAAACATTGTATGTATATTTAATGTCATGCATAGGTATGGAGATTCAACATATTCAATGACGGCACCCAACAACAAAAATAACATGTATTTTTTTTACCAAATAAAAATATTTATAGGACGTAGTATATATATAAAATGGTACATACTTATTACAAGACTGATAGGGCAAAATAATCATTAATACTTAATGATCAATTTCAGATTGTAATGAGAAAAGAATAGTAAGATCCTTAACTATGTTGTTAAGTGCTGTCGAGTTGGTTCTGACTCATAGTGACCCTGTATAGAGTTTCCAAGGAGTGGCTGGTCAGTTTGAACCACTGACCTTGGGGTTCAAACTGACCTCGTGGTCAAGTGCTTATTTTACAGTGCCACACCAGTACTCCAACCAAATGGTGTTCACGACTGATTAACATTGTATATTGTTGTTGTGTGCTGTCAAAGTTGATTCCGACTCAGCAACCCTGTATAGGGTTTTTGAGGTTGTAAATCTTTATGTGACAACAAAGCCTCATCTTTTTTCCACTAAATGGTTGGTGGATTCAAATTGTCCACTCTGAGGTTAACAGCCCAAAGTGTAACCCACTTCACCACCAGGGATCCAATATAGCTCATTTTGTTGAGTGCCTTCCAATGGGTTCTGACTCACAGAGACCCTGTACAGGGTTTCCAAGGAGCAGCTGATGAGTTTGAATCACTTACCTTCAGGTTCAAACCGACTTTTCAGTCTAGCGCATTAACCCACAGCGCCACACCAGGACTCCATATGGTACACAGTATTGTGCTGTTTGGGAAGTACGGTGGATTCATAGAAAAAACACTAGACTGTGAACCACAAACTCTGTGGTTCGAGTCTACCAGCCGCTCCGTACGACTCGACAGCATTTAACAACAACATCATGTTATTTAATCTCCTGGATGGAAAAGCCATACACAAGTGAGAGTGTGGAGAGGAAATAGACATTCTATAATTTGACTTTTTATGATAAATAATAGTTGGTGTCTTTTGATGATTTCTTTACTATTCCCTTCCTTTGATGCAGCATTTCCTAAAGTGAGATGATGCTCATCACACTGTTTTTTTGGTGATTAGTTATGTTTTTATTTTTATAGCTGCCTTTATTTATGACAAGTAATAATATCTGGTGGAATATGGAAACTAATATGGAGATTAATTTTAAATCAGCCTTAAACCCAAATCCACTGCCATAGTCAACTCTGTCTCATGTGTAAATTCTAAATAAATACATTTCCATTAAATAAATAATAGGTCAGACACTGTGGAGATGACAAAAATTAGGGAATACAACATCGATTTACCACATCCATGGATTTAAGGATAGGCAGCTTATGAAAAACTGATAAACAATAACAAAAAAACTATAGTCACTTTTTATTCTGAACCTTCAGATGGAAAAAAAAAACTGAAAATATTTCTTGTTTATTCCAAGTTTTCAAACATTATTTATCAGCAGTATGCGGGTAGCCTGGAACTGTCAAAATGTATCAATGATAGAATATTGGAAAGATTTTTATTGTAAATATAATTCAATGAAACATGTTGTAAATTTGGTGAAAAAATTCTTACATACAAAAAGGAAAAGAAAAAGAAAAAAGAAATGTAGAGCAAATGACATAATGTGAAGTGAAAAAAATGGTTTGTTTTTGTTTTGCTTAGAATATCACATCTTTTGCTTATATATTAACTTAACTGGTTTTTCGCTTTTTTCTTTTTGTGTGTATTATAGGCAGTTATGTTCTAGATGATTCATCAGAAGACAGGCAATGGGAGAAAAATTAAAATGATGTAGAATTTTCTACATGAAGTTTTGTTAGATTCTGGATATGTGGTGCTGTAGGATGAGCAGTGGACCACAAGGTCAATTTGAACCTCAAGATGGTGGTTGAAACCACCAGTCACTCCTTGGAACTCTGAGACAGGTTGCTATGCATCAGAATGGACTCGGACAGCACTAAATCACAACAACAAAAGAGGAAAGACGAACAGGAGCAGGAGATACAGGTAGGCGCCGTGGAGCCTGAATAGGCTTTCCAAGGAGCAGCTAGTGGGTTTGAACCACTGACTTTGTGATTCGCAGTCCATTGCTTATCCTATAGCACCACACCAGGAGTCCAAATACTGGTGAGGTGATCTAAACGTATAGAATAAAGCAAATCATGAAATCACCTAATCAGAAGAATAAAAACCCAAATCTCTTTTGGCTTAATATATATATACATATTAAGAACGCTGTTTCTTCACAATTAACCAATTAGCCAGGTTTATCACATCTGATCCATTTTGTATAGTAAATTATGGAAAGTACCTGTCACTGAGATTTAAAGTAAATGAAAACCATATTTGTCGTGCTTTGAGATCCATAAACTTTTTTTTTTTTTTTTTGAGAAATAATTAACTTGCATGAGTTAACTGGCAAAAATGACCAAACATTTAAGAATTGACTAACTTGTGTCAACAGGATTGGAGAAAGACTCATTAACAACCTGTGATATGCAGATGATACAACCTTGCTTGCTAAAGTGAAGAGGACTTGAAACATTTACTGATGAAGATCAAAGAGCACAGCCTTCAGTATGGATTACATCTCAATGTCAAGAAAACAAAAGTCCTCACCACTGGACCAACAAACAACATTCTTATCAACAGAGAAAAGATCGAAGTTGTCAAGGACTTCATTCTACTTGGATC
>NW_006408547.1:16948158-16949813 GCF_000296735.1 Chrysochloris asiatica | reverse complement strand
ACAGGGTTTCCGAGGCTGTAAAACTTTACAGGAGCAGAAAGCCTCATCTTTCTCCTACAGAACAGCTGGTAATTACAAACTGCTGACCGTGAGCTTCACAGCCTGATTTGTGACCACTATGAGGCTTTCTACTCCTGTAAAGATTTCACCCTCGGAAACCCTGTACAGGGTCACTATGGGTCGGAACCAACTTGATGGCACTTAACAACAACAACAAATGCTACCAGAGCATGGCTTAAAGAAGGGGATGGGATGCAACTGGTATTTAAAAAGAGACTGCTTGATTTGATATTTACTTTGAAGAATGGGAGCTAGAGAGTAGGTAGAAGAATTGAAAAAAATAATCAGACTTTAAGAAAAATCATAATGTCTAAGTGCGATGATAATTGCCTTAAAATGTCCTGTTTTGAATTTTGTTATAGAAAACCTTATCAGAAGCAAGGGTGGGCTGGGGTGTTGGAGAAAGGCCATTGCTTGGTTAATAAAAGAGTAAAATTTTGTTATCATACTGAAGCTTTCTGATACTAAAAGCAATCCCTTCAACTGAAAGTACCACCTGAAGTTTTCTTACAACCACACAATAGTCGGCGGTAACGAGTAGAAAATGTCCTGCCTTGAGCACTGTACTCTATGAAGACCCATCTGCAGTATATATAAGATCAGGATGCTAAAACCAATTCTGAACATTAAATAGGAAAAAGATGAGGATGCAGGGAGTGTACATCAATGGACGAGGAACAATCCAAAAGAGGAGGGTAACAATTGCTGCCCAGCTGGCATAATAGGATCGGTGTCACTAAACAGTACTGCTGTGTGTTTTTATAACAACAAAGAATAAAAGAAATTATGCTAAAAAAGTGATGCCTATTTAATTGCAGAGAATCTGGAAACCATCTAAAAGCACATGGAGAAAGCAGAAATCACCTGTATTCTCACCGTTCAGAAGCAAACACAAGAACCATTTTAATGTGTATCTGTCCTGACCACAACCCACTACCGCCAAGTCGATTCTGAAGCATAGTGACCCTGTATGGAGTAGAACTGTGGTGTAGAACTGCTCCCTAGAATTTTTGAGGCTGTAATTCTTTAAGGGGAGTCCTGGTGTGGTGCTGTGGGTTAATGCACCAGACTGGTGTGGTGCTGTGGGTTAATACACCAGACGCCAAAGTCATTTGAACTGCAAGGTCGGCGGTTCAAGCTCACCAGCTGCTCCTTGGAAACCCTATACAGGGTCGCTATGGGTCGGAATCAACTCAACAGCACTTAACAACAACAATTCTTTAAGGACGAAGACAACTTCATCTTTCTCGAGCTGAGCTGTTGAACTGCCGACTTTTCCGTTAGCCGATGAGTGCTTAACCACTGTGCCATCTATGTGATTCATATAATTGTTTGAATAAAATGGAATTATTCTCTGTAGAGTATTTGTATCCTTATTTAAAAATGTTAAATTATTCCATAATTACTTTTGAGTCATTATTCTTTGAAATGTGTTGAATAGTATTAGCATGTTCCCTAATGTTTAGCTTTTCTTACATTCTTGGAATACATTCTTTAAGTTGATGATGTATTATTCATTGAATAGGCTACTGGATTAAATTTACTAATGTTTTTAAATTAGAAAATGGTTGGTGTTTCTCCTTTTTTGGTGACTA
>NW_006408547.1:16945225-16948058 GCF_000296735.1 Chrysochloris asiatica | reverse complement strand
AGCTCTGGTAGCGTAGTGGTTATGAATCGGGCTGCGAACCTTAAGGTCAGCGGTTCAAAACTACCAGCTGCTCCGCGGGACAAAGATGAGGCTTTCTACTCCCGTAAGGGTTTACACCCTCGGAAACCCTGTACAGGGTCGCTATGGATCGGAACCGACTCGACGGCACTTAACAACAACAACAACAACAACAATATATATATATTGCTCTGGGAAGTCTTAAGTAATAATTAGACAAACATACTTGGTATTAGAACTTCTAATTTTACCAATATGGTTGACAAAGTTAGCAAAGACCACTCCTACTGAAAATATCTAGATATGCTAAGTGAAAATACAAGAAACACAAAAATTAAATACCCAGTCATGGTTCCATGAATGAAAGTGAAGGCTGAAGTTTCCAGAGCTAAAGGCACTGCAAAGCACAACAGTATAGGAATATCTCAGCGATATTCCAGGCCACTGAAATCAAGCAAATATCACAATAAAGCAAGTCACAAGACTTTTTTGGGGTTACCAGTTAAAATAACAATTATGTTTACATTAGATTGTAGTCCATTAAGTATATTTTATTAAAAAGTTTAAAATACTGTGAGAATTACCTAACTATGACACATAGATACAAAATAATACAAAATCACACTAGTGACAAAATGGTACCAATAAACGTGCTTGATGCAGAGTTGTCACACACCTTCAATTTGTAAAAAACACACCATCTGCAAAGTACAGTAAAGCAAAGCTCAAAAAAGAAGTGACTTATTGTCACCAAGAAGCAGTTGTTAGAGTAGAACAAAGGGATACTGAATAGTTTAAAATCAGGGAAGGTGTATATTAGGGTTGTATGCTTTTACCATATTTATTCAATCTGTATGCTGAGCAAAAAATTCCATAAACTGAACTATATAAAGAATAATGTGGCATCAGATTTAGAGGAAAATTCATTAACAACCTGCGATACGCACATAATGCAATTCTGCTTGCTGAAAGCAAAGAGAACTTGACATATTTATTAATGATGATCAAAGACCACAGCCTTCAGTATGGGTTACACCTCAACGTTAAGAAAACAAAAATCCTCACCACTGGATCAATAAATAACATCATGATGAATGGAGAAAAGATTGAAGTGGCCAAAGACTTCATTTTGCTTGGATCAACAATCAACACTCACGGATGCAGCAGTCAGGAAATCAAAGGATGTATTCCACAACACTTTGTAAAAGCGTTCAAAAATAAAGCGGTCAGTTTGAGGACTAAGGTGTGCCAGACCCTAGACATGGTATTTTCAGTAGCCTTATATGCATATGAAAGGAGCTCTGGTAGCACAGTGCTTATGAACAGGGTTGCTAATCTCACGGTCAGCAGTTCGAAACTACCAGCTGTTCTGTAGGAGAAAGATGAGACTTTATGCTCCTGTCAAGATTTACACCCTCCGAGCCGACTCCACGGCACATAACAACAACAACAACAACAACAACAACATATGCATATGAAGGTTAGATGCTCAATAAGTAAGACCACCAAAGAATTGATGCATTTGAATTATGATGATGGAGAAGAATGTTGAAAGTATCATGGACTATCAGAAGAAAATCAAGTCTGTCTTGGAAGAAGCGCAGCCAGAATGCTCCTTAGAAGCCAGGATGATGGGACTTTGTCTCTTCAATTTTGGACATATTATCAGGAGGGACCAGTACCTGGAGAAGGACATTATGCTTGATAAAAGTGGAGGGTTGGGAAAAAAGGAGGAAAACCACCAAAGAGATGGATTGACACAGTGGCAAGAGCCATGGGTTCAAAGCTGAGAACAGTTGTAAATATAGTATTGGACTGGACAGTGTTCCATTCTGTTGTGCAAAGGATCACTAAGGGTCAGAGCAGACTCAAAGACAGCTAACATCAATAAGGCCAGCTCACGAAGCAGGACATGGTTTCAGACAATAGTTAGAGACTTGGGCTTTTCTGTCGAATGGGGATTTTGAGATGAGACTTCCTGTTGTTAGCTGTCACTTAGTTCATTCTGACTCATAACCACCTCATGCACTACAGAACGAAATGCTGCCCCGTCGGTCCTGTGGCACCCTCACAACCATTGTGAAGTTTGACGCCACTGCTGCTGCTACTGTGCGAATCCATCTCATTGTGGGCCTACCTCGTGTTCACCAGTCAAATAACTGAAGTTTAAGATTATTTGCTTACATAAAGCTGGAGCATTGGCCTATCAATATGCCTGTAAAAAGGGTGGGTGTTCTTGTTCCTGTTGTCTGACCCATAGCGACCCTGTATAGGGTTTCCAAAGAGCCGCTGGTGAGCCTGAACCACCAACCTTGCAGTTCAAAAGATTTTGCAGTCTGACACATTAACCCACAGTGTCACACCAGAAACTCTGGGAGCTTAGTGGTTACGAATCGGGCTGCAAATCGCAAGGTCAGCAGTTCGAAACTACCAGCTGTTCCGTGGGAAAAAGATGAGGCTTTCTGCTCCCGTCAAGATTTACAACATTGGAAACTCTGTACAGGGTCGCTATGGATCGGCACACACTCCCGACACATAACCACCACCAAAAAGGGTATTGTTGTTGTTAAGTGCCATCGAGGTGATTCTGACCCATAGCGGCCCTGTATAGGGTTTCCGAGAAGCAGCTGGTGAGTTTGAACCACGAACCTTGCAGTTCAAACAGCTTTGCAGTCTGACGTATTAGCCAACAGCGCCACACCTGAACTCCAAAAAGGGTGATAAGAAACATAATTTTCCCGGATCCTTTAATTTTCCCCAGGTTGTGGATAGAAAGTCTTCCGTAAGAATTGAAACCCACAAAATTTGAACACAC
>NW_006408547.1:16932802-16944727 GCF_000296735.1 Chrysochloris asiatica | reverse complement strand
GACTCCACAGCACACAGTATCCTACAATACCACCAGGGCTCCTATGGGTTCTTTAAACAACAAAAAAGGGAAAATAATAGTCTTCAGAAAGCAAATACTGAAAGTTTGATTACAGGACACCCTAATTAAAGGAAACTCTGAAAGATACACTTTAAACAGAAAAATAAAGATATTCCAGACAGACCATCTGAGATAAAGGTAAAAAACAAAAATCGACATAAAGTTGTAAAAATGTGGAGTAAATTAATATTGACTCTATAAAACAATGGAACATTTGTGGCATAGTTTTCTGCTTAACAACAACATGCAAGACTTACCCTCGTGAGACAGACTGGAAGATAAGCAATGGTGAAACTTGGGGGAGGGTGCAATTTAGAGACAGCTCCTGGGCACTAGTCTCTCTCCTATGCCTCTGAATTCTACCTTTAGTGCCAACTGTGTGGCAGGAATACAATTCCCATCTCCACATGAATCCAGTCCTCAGTTTCCCATATACTTTTCCTTTTCAACAGTAACTCACGTGGCATTTTCTCATTTACCCAAACCATCCAGAGTTTGGAGTCCTGGTGTGGTGCTGCAGGATAAGCATTGGACTGTTAACCACAAGGTCAGTGGTTCAAACCCACCAGCTGTTCCGTGAAAACCCTATACAGGGTTGCTATGAGTCAGAATTGACTTTATGGCATTTAACAACAACAAAAACATGTCTTACAGATTTCACTGACAATTATCTGTACTAACTATAACAACATTAATACAACTACAAAAGGGTTGTTATTATCATGAAGTGCCGTGTGGTACACACTAAGAATTGCAGATGTCTCACTCTGGCAGGGCTCCAGGCCCACGATGTCCATTGTCCCTCGGGTTGTACCATCCCTTTGCCAATACAGGAAGTCTAGCCACATCTGTGTTCAGGCTCTTTGTATTTTGTAACATTGCTTATTCATGATTGGGGCCTAATCATATATGCATGATTGGGTTCTCAGTGCATAGTCATAATCGATTAAATAAATGAATATGCATGAGTGATTACATCATGCCCTTTTACCTTCCAGAGGTCAGTTTTCAGGCAGAGTGATACATGTTTAAGTGTTGTTTGGCTGTTTTAGAAAAACAGAGACACTCGGATTGCTAGAGAAATTCCAAGGACTATTTTTCAGAAACCAGAGAAATAGGCTAAATGAAGTTCTTCACCCCACAATTAGCCTAAAGGTAGAAACAATCTAAATGTTCATGTTGCAGCATGGATGAATCTTGACAACATAAAATAGGCAGAGTTAAGTAACTCAATCACAAAATCATAAATATTGTATGATCTCACTAAGATATACTTACAATAGACAAACATATCGACATTGAAGTTTAACGGTAGTTGTTAGGGATGGGAGGAGGTGGGAAAAGAAATTCACTCTTTCAGAAGCCTTGAACTTCTGTTTATGGGGACAGAAAATTGCAAACATTGATAGAAGAGTTGTAGATGTGATTAACATAACTGGTGTCATTAAATTGTACATGTGAAAAATGTTGAATTATAAAATTTTGTGCTATGTGTAGCTTTATAACCATGAAAAAGTACAAGCGGTGAAAATATATAAATTGTTTATATAAGAAGAAGATAAGACAAGAAAGAAATTATTTACATGAAATATCTAGATAATGGTTTTCTGTAGGAGATCTGAGCTGAATTTGGTTGTGAGAATTCTACACAGCATTGTGCTAGGTTGATAAGGATGAATTTTTGACCTGGGTGGTGGTTGTATAGATTTCACTTATAATTTCTGATACTATATGTATAGTCCAGTTAATGTTCTATATGCGTGGAATCCTGATGTGGCACTGTGGGTTAATGTGCTGGACTGCAATGTCTGTTTAAATCATAAGGCTGGTAGTTCAAGCTCACCAGCCACTCCTCAGAAACTCTATACAGGGCTGCTAAGGATTCGGAACCAACGTGACAGCACTTAACAACAACACATGATAGAGTCTCTGGGTCTCACAAATGGTAAAACACTGTAGTACTCAATCAAAGATAACATGGCGTGGTGTTGTGGGTTAGCTCACTGGAATGCAAGGTCAGCAGGTCAAGCTAACCAGCCAATCCTTGGAAACCCTATACAGGATTCCTGTGAGTCGGAACGGACTTAACTGCACTTAACAACTAACTAAAATGTTGGCAGTTCCTACCTACCAGACCCCATGGAAAGACAGGCATAGTTCTGAAAGATTCTTTTTGAAAACTCTATGGCAAAATTCTACTTGCCACACACGGACCTCAGGAGTTCTAATCAATCTGATGAGAATAGCCAACAATAATACATATGCTTCATAACTAAAATAAAAGTAAAACACAAAGTTCCAAGGAGAAAATTTAGGATGATGTTTGCTTTTCTGGGAGAAGTCAAGGATGGGATTAGGGAGGAAAAAGTGCTCTTTTTCTTAAATTGTTAGGTGGCAGGCAAAGGCCATTGATTCCATTAATGGAACTGATGACCTTCGTACCTTTTACATTCATTTTCTATCTACTCAATATTATAGAAAACCAGTATCTGTGATATCTAACAGTTCCAGAAATTCAACTACCACTGGCGGTTAATGCGCTGGATTGCAAAGTCGGTTTGAACCACAAGTTTGGCAGTTCAAGTTTCCCAGTCACTTCTCAGAAACCCTATACAGGGTCGTTATGGGTCAGAATTGACTTTTTGGCACTTAACAACAACAACAGCATAGCTTACAGAAGTATCTGCTAATTTTGTTGTTAAGTGTGTTGAGTCAGTTCCAACCCAATTCATAGTGACCCTCCCTAGAGTTTCCAAGGAGCAGCTGCTGGAGTTGAACTTCTGACCTTGAAGTTAGCAGTCCAGTGCTTATCCTATTATGCCATACTAGGATTATGTGTAAATCTGTTTAAAAGGAAGGTAGAAATATATAGGATGTCCAATTAAATCTAATTTCAGGTGAACAATAAAAGATTTTTAGTGTTGTTTGTCCCAAATATTGTATGGATATATTTATACAATGGAGTCCTGGTGTGGTGCTGCAGGATATAAGCACTAGACTGCTAACCACAAGGTTGGCAGCTCAAACCTACTCCTCAGAAACCCTATACATGGTTACTATGATCCAGAACCGACTCAACAGCACTTAATAACAACAATATCTATCTCTACTAAACAATGTTTACTGCTTATTAGAAATTCCAAGTTAATGAAGACATCCTATACTGTCATTTACTAAATCTGGAAGTCCCACTGATTATCAACTCTGAAGGAACAGCTCCTTCCATAGCCTTATTTTTTGTAGATTGGTGTATCTTGGCTTTAATCTCTTCCGCATTATTAAAGAAGCTCAGCTGGTGCTGTGGTGCAAGGTTGGTGGTTCAAATACACCAGCGTCTACACAGGAAAAAGATGGGCTGTCTGTCTTCTAAAGATTTACAGTCTCGGAAACCATATACGGGGTTGTGATGAGTTAAAATAGGCTTGAGGGCCGTAAGCTTCACATTATCAATTTTTCTCTGTTAGCAATAGACTAGTTAGATCTTTATTCATTCCTTAGGCATCTTCACCAAAATGTGTCCAAGAAGAAATTCATTATCTTGTCTCAAAACAAGATCAAGGTTCCCCATTGAGCCTCCATTTTTATGTCAAGGCTGCTGTCTTAGGATTCTTAGTTGCAAGTGACAAAAACTCAATTAGGAACTTAGTTAAAAGAGAATTTATGGCTTATGTAGTTGACCTGCCTGAAGGGTAGAAGGCAGTAGGGCCTCCAAAGCGACAAAACAAGGAGCTTGAACTCCAGGAGAACTCTCTCTCTATTATTGTTTCTCTCTGCTTGTTGGCTTCATTCTCATTAGACTACAAGCAGTTTCAGGATTATGTATCCTAGACATTCCTGTAAGAGGGGATTTAAGAATAGTCTCCTCTTTTAAATTATGGGAAAGACCTCTGACTAGCCCAGTTTATGTTATTTTTTTTGTCCCAGACCAATCTCTTGGATCTAGATGGTGGACTTTGTTGTTGTTTCATGCCATCGAGTTGGTTCCAACTTAACCAACTCTGTCTAGGGTTTCCAAGGATTGGCTGGTGACTAGGAACCAATATATAGACTCTATAGTAGACTTAGGCTGTATGGGTCTAATTCTGGCTCTGCTACATAATAGTTATGAACTCCTGTGTTGCTATTGTGGGCCTTGGAGTTGGCTGTGACTCAGAGCAACCTCATGTGTCAGAGCAGGACTGCTGCACAGCATTTTCTAAGCTGTAATCTTTGCAGGTAGGAGCTCTGGTAGCGTAGTTATTACAAATCAGGCTGCTAACCCCAAGGTCAGCAGTTCGAAACTACCAGCCGTTCTGTGGGAGAAAGATGAGGCTTTCTGTTACCATAAAGATTTACAGCCTCGGAAACCCTATACAGGGTCACTATGAGTTGGAACTGACTTCTTGGTACTTAACAACAACAACAATCTTTGCAGGTGGAGACTGCAGGTCTTCTCTCCCATAGAGTTGCTGGGTAGGTACTCTTTCCACCAATTTCTGCTTAGCACTCAAGCCATTGTGCTACCAGGGATCCTTTGTGGATCTTTATACAACTTACTTAAATTTTCTGTGTCTAAATTCCCTCATTTATAAACTCCTTTTTAAGTCAGGTTCTCTGGAAGCAGAGCCTAAGATGGGGAATTGGATACAATTAGTTTACTTACAAAATGCTGTTAGGAGAAAGGAAGGGAAGGAAGCAAATAGGACAGGAAAGGGGCTAGACAAGGATTTGATCTCAACTACAGAGCCCCAGCACGGCGCTGTGGGTTAATGCACTGGACTGGAAGGTCGGTTTGAACTGCAAGATTGGCAGTTCAAGCTCACCAGCCACCCCTTAGAAATCCTATACCAGGTCACTATGAGTCAGAGTTGACTCAACTGTGCTTAACAACAAGAAGTTCTGGTAGGATAGTGGGTTATGAGCTGAGAAGCTAATCACAAGGTCAGTAGTTTGAATCTACCATCACCTTGGGAGAAAGATGAGACTTCCTGCTCCCATAAAGATTTACAGCCTCGGAAACCCTGTACAGGGTTGTTATGAATCAAAACTGACTCCATGGTACTTAACATCAACAACTGTCTCAATTCTACATGATTTCATAACAAGCTATGGACAACGAGTTTGAGTACAAAGTTGTTGCCAACTCAAGGTAAGGGAGCTGGTCTTTGTATCCTGTGTAAATTGGTTGTAGGCTCTAGGGATGCTAGAGGAGGTATGGTTGGATAGGAATCAGCATCACAGGCAGCATAACACCCACTTTGACAAGGGGAATTTAGAATATCTTGGCATCATTAAGAACCATTACATCTAACAATGTTACACTAGCTTAGTAAAGGGGAACTGGGCAGGACAGCAACACCTTCCACTACACCTGTGTTGAAAATAGAACGATTGAATGAATGAATGCTGCTTAGATCGTCAGGCATGCAATAAAGAATCAATAACTGTACTGTGATTATGATTGTTTTAATTTTTACTAGTTGTTCATGAGTGGTAAAATTTCTAGGCAAACCAAAAATACATAATCTTGTTCAGATATCACCATATTCCCAGGCATCTAGGATCTAAAGCTTGAAGATTCCAGTGGATCCACCATCAACCAAGCCTACTGTAAGCTTCAGTCTCGGAGACGCTGTGTTGTTTCTAGGTGATGTCCTGCACAGTGACCTCCTCTCAACGATGCTCTCATGCATCTTCAACCACGTGACATTTTCCTTCTGCTCACTCTCTTTGTTTTCTTTCTTTTTTTAAAAAAAGCTTTTATTGTGAATTGAGTGACAGTTTTCATGGGAGAACACACATTTTGCACTCATCCTATTGTATTTTGTTTCATTGCAATGATTACAATCCCTTCACATATCACCATTCAACAGTATTTGCTTCTTTCTCTTTCTCTCTCTCTCTCTCTTTTTTTTTTTTTACGTTTACAAAAACACTCAGAAATACAGAATCAGTTAAACAACCAAAGGGCTCATTCTGCAAGCCTGCCTTGTGGCTGCCAGCACTCAGCCTTTCTCTTTCCAAAAGTCTAGAGTCTTCAGTTGCTCGAGCTCTCCATGCCCTCTTCTCTGTCTCCATCTCTGGGGTTGCTGCTTCTCTGGAAAGAGTCCCACATTCTGCTCGTACTCTTCTCCCTTGATGGTCCTAGGGTTCTCTGTTCCTGGATGTTTTATTTCTTAGGTAGTCCTTGATGCCAGTTTTTATACAGATAAGTCATAGCTATTTAAACAAAACCAAATCAAAGTAAAAGCTTTTAACAAACCCCAGCAATTTCCTGCCCAACCTTTCCCTGCCCCTCAATTCTCTTTTTTAGACCCAGCCACTTTCTACCCTTGTACATCTTGTATTTGGTCTTTTTTAACCTCTTGCCTGTTTTTATGCTCTTGATTTGTCATTTAAAAGTTATGAACAGGATGTTTTCTCCCTCTTATGTGCCCAAGTCACACAAGAGTTAGGCACTCAGCTGCTAACCTAAATGTTGACAGTTCAAACCCACACAGCAGCTCTGCAGGAGAAAAACGTGACGATCTGCTTCTGTAAAGATTTGTTATTGTTGTCATTAAGTGCTGTTGAGTTAGTTCCAACTCATAGTGACCCTGTCTAGGGATTCTGAGGAGCAGCTGGTGAGCCTAAAAAGTCCTATGGGGCAGTTCTACTCTGTCATATGGTAGAACTACGTGTTGAAATGAACTTGACAGCAACAGTGATGAATGAACTCTCATAAGCCACTTCTCATCTCTATCCCATCTTCAGAATACAATTATGACACAACACTTCCATAAATCAGGAGGCATTGCTTACATCTGCACTGGTTCTTACAGAGCCACGTAGCACTTTTCTTTCCTTGCACTTGATACTTTTTGTCTGATTTTGGAGTTCTAAGTTGAACATTATTTTCTTTCAGAACTTTAAAGATATTGCTCCATTCTCTCTAGTCTTCAGTGATGTTGTTGGGAAGGTCCTCATCTCAGTTTATTTGCATGTGTCTTGCTTTTGTGTAACTTTGTGCTAGGATTTCCTGAGCATGAACATCTAATCAAGAAAAGGTGTGTGTGTTCCAAGAGACTGAGGAGCCACTGAAGATACCTTCTGTCCATTCTGAAGATAAAGTCACTACGACTTACCCATGTTTATTATTGATTTACAAGGATTTCTGTCTTACTTCTCCAGTGTTTACCCCACCCCACCCCTGTGTCCATGTCACCATGCACTGTGTTTTACTGAGAGTCAGCGTTTAGTCAGGGTCTTCAGTGAGACAATTAGAAGACCTTATTTTGGAGCTCCTAAGGCACAGCTTACTTTTTATGTCAGCAGAACTTTGTACAAGTCAAATTTTAGTTTTTGCTCAAGAAATTGGTTGGCCCATAGTCCTGCAAAAATTTTTTTTTTTTTGCATAGTTCCAGACATTAAATAATATTAGCGTATCTTATTTTTGACTATTGGTATTTTAACAGATTTTTCAATTGCAAGTTAGTGTTTTTTTGTTTTTTGTAAAAACCTCAAATCTACTGCAGTCAAGTTGATTCCCATTTGTATCAAGCTTCCCATTAGGGCAGAGTAGCTCTACCCCCATAGGGTTTCCAAGGCTACCATCTTTAAGGAGGAGTCCTGGTGTGGCGCTGCAGGATAGTGCATTGGACTGCAAGGTCAGTTTGAACTGAAAAGTCAAACTCACCAGTGGCTCCCTGGAAACACCATACAGAGTTGCTCTGGATCAGAACTGAGCTGACAGCACTTAACAACAACAATCTTTAAGGAAGTAGACTGCCACATGTCTCTCCAGCAACGTGGCCATTGAGTGCAAACTGTCAACCTTTTCATTAGCAGCTGTGTGGCACTGTAGGTTAATCCACCAGACTGCAAAGCCATTTGAACTGCAAGATGGGTGGTTCAAACTCACCAGCAGCTCCTCGGAAACCCTATACAGTGTTGCTATGGGTTGAAATACACTCGACGGCATGAACAACGACAACTGTAATGATGGTACCACCAGGCTTCCTTGTGTTTGTTTTTCTGGGTTTTATGAGTTAGGATGTAATGAAGAAACTGAGGACCTAGTCATTCACTGGCTTGTCTCCTTGGTCTTTTGTTCTTGTGACAGTCCCAATGTACACAAATTCATTTTGCAAGTAGAATTTTGTGTAGTACTGTATCAAATGTATTATAATCATCATTCTAGCCATATTATATCAACTACATTGCTTCCATCTGTAAATCTTGTAATTCCATCAAAAAAGCAATCAAGTTGTCTGTGGAATGATTTGCGCTTCACAAACACCTGGTAATCATGGCTCCTGACTCCATTATCCTATGATGCCTTCAGATTCTCACCTCTCTCTCCGCCATTATTTACTGAAGAGTCAAGATATACACAGATATTTCAACTTTACCATGTTTCACTGATTATTTTATAGCGCCATTAAGTAGGAAGATGGTATTGTATTTCACAAATGAAGAAGTTAAGACAAAGAAATGTGTAAATTGAAGAGTAATGACCCAACCACAAGGCTCATCTAAATCCCCAGGTTCCTCAAGAATTGACAATTCACGTGGAACAGAGGCAACTATGCCCTCCACTTAATTTCAGGACCCTCAAACCCTTTGGTGCAGTTGTCAATAACCATGTTTCATTTGTCTACATAAAACCCAAACAAGAAATATGGCTCACCTTAATCTACGTAACTTGCAGCCACAGTTTTCCACACTCTCTCCTTTTTATTCTATAAATTGAGAGCAAAGCTAAACATTACAATTTACATAACTGTTGAGTTAAAATACAGCAGTATGTACGAAATACATGCAACTCTCAGCCTGAATTGTAAAGGGGATCAAGCCCCAGGTGCTGTAAGAGGCTGGATCTATGTGGAAAGTTGTGCTTTTCTCTCTCCATGGATGGAAAGCTGAGAGATGTGCCTAGATGAGCAGGCAAAGTTACTGGAACTAAAAGAAAAACCGGAGGGCAGTGGTGGCTCTGTGGTAGAATCCTTGCCTTCCATGTAGGAGACTCCGATTTGATTTCTGGCTTTAGTACCTCATGTACACATGACCACCATGCATCTCTCAGTAGTGTTGTCATGCGTGTTTCTATGATGCGAGGCAGGTCTCAGTTGAACTTCCAAACTAAGATGGACTAGGATGAATGACCTTTATACTTATTTTTTTTAATTTTTTTTTTAAGGCATTTAGGTTGCCATTTATCATTTTTTATATCAATTGTTCCACAACATGAAATACAAATTTTACAGTGTGTCAACATTCTCATTGTTTCTTTCCCGTCTGTTCATTAATCTAGCTTTCCTGGACCTTAAGGCCTTCTCATCTTTGCATTGGGGTGAAGGAAGATGCTTTGATCTCTTATAGTTGATCATTTATGGGAGCACTTTAATCACAGGTAACACTGTTGACTTTATTAGCTAATCTATTATTTTGCTCCGACACTCATCTGTCAGTTTGTCATACTGTGATCTTTATGTGTTACTATGATGCTGAAAGCTAAGCCACTTGTAGAGTCACCATCGTGAACAGGTTTAAGTGGAGCTTCCAGAGGAAGGGAGATTAGGAGAAGGAGACACAAATCACTTCCAAATAGAAAGGCCCCCATATCTTTATGAATAAGCAGCAAAACATTATCAAATACTATAAATGCTTTAAGATGAGCCCCTCAAGTTGGAAGGCACTCAAAATATGACTAGGGAAGAGCTGCCTCCTCTATGTAGACTCTACCAAAATGATATGAATAGAGGAAAACTTTAACGATCTTCATTTCCCGATAGGTACAACTAAAAAGGAAAAGAAATAGCTAAAAATATATATTAATAATTAGCATTTGGAATGCATGAAATACAAAGCCAGGAAAATTGGAAGTTGTCAAAAATAAAATGGAATGCATAGACGGATACCGTAGGCATCAGTGAACTGAAATGGACTCGTATTGGCCATTTTGAATCTGATAGTCATATGGTTACCTATGCTAGGAACAACAAACTCAAGAATGGCATAACATTAATCGTCAAAGGGCATTTCAAAACCTGTTCTGAAGGTTTGGGATATCATTCCTATTCCCACAGGAGTGATCTGTTAATAACACTATTATTGAAACGTGGCACTGTGGGGTAATGCACTGGATGGCAAGGTCAGGAGTTCAAATTCACCAGCTGCTCCTCAGAAACCCTACACAGGGTCACTATGAGTCAGAATTGACTCAAAGGCACTTAAAAACAACAACAACAACAACTGAAGTCAGTGATGATAAAATTGAAAAATTCTACCAACTTCTTCAGTCTGAAATTGATCAAACATGCAATGAAGATACAACAATGATAATTCCTGATGACAAATATGAAAGTCCTGGTGTGGCACTGTGGGCTAATGCGCCTGACTGCAAAGCTGTTTGTACTGCAAGGTCAGTGGTTCAAGCTCACCAGCTGCTTCCTGGAAACCATACAGGGTTGCTATAGATTCAAATTGACTTGACGGCACTTAGCAACAATCACAATATGAAATTTGGAAACAAAGAAGAAGGATCAGTAGTTAGGAAATATGGTCTTGGTTATAAAAATGATGCTGGAGATCACATGATGGGATTTTGCAAAACCAATGACTTATTCATTGCACATACTTTTTTTTTTTTAACATTAAAGGTGACTATACTCATGAACCTCACCAGACAGCATGCACAGTAATCAAATGGACTCGATCTGTAGGAAGAGATGATTGAAAAGTTCAATATCATGAGCCAAAACCAGGCCAGGGCAGACGGTGGCACAGACCATCAACTGCTCATATGCAAGTTCAGGATGAGGCTGATGAAAATTAAAACACGTCCACAAGAATCAAACTATGACCTTGAATATATCCCACATGAATTTAGAGACCATCTAAAGTATAGCATAGTGGTTACGAATCAGGTTGCTAACCTCACTCAAGGTTGGCAGTTCGAAACTACCAGTGGTTCCACAGGAGAAAGATGAAGCGTTCTGTTCCTGTAAAGATTTACAGCCTCAGAAGCCCTGTGCAGGGTCACATGGAGTCGGAATTGACTCCTTGGTACTTAACAACAACAACAACAAAGTATATTTGTTACATTAAACACCAATGACTCCAAACCAGGAGAGTTGTAGTATGACATCAAGAACATCATCCACAAAGAAACAAAGGTTATTAAATAGACAAGAAACAAAGAAAAGATCAATGTGGTTGTCAAAAGAAACTCTGAAATGTACTCCTGGGCATATAGAAGCTAAAGCAACTAGAAGACATGAGTAAGTGAAAGAACTGAGCAGAAAATTTCAAGCAGCTGCTCAAGAAGATAAACTAAAATATAATGAAATGTACAAAGACCTGCAATTAGAAAATCAAAGGGAAGGACACACTCAGCATTTCTTAGGCAGAAAGAGCTGAACAACAACAACAAAAAATTTAAGACTCGGGTTACAGTATTGAGGTATTCTATGGCCAAAATGGAGTCCTGGTGTGGCGCTGTAGGTTAATGCACCAGACTGAAAAGTTATTTGAACTGCAAGGTCGGCGGTTCAAGCTCACCAGCTGTTCAGGTCACTATGGGCCGGAACTAACTCAAAAGCACTTCAAAACAACAAAATGGGCAAAATATTAACAGTAGAACAACAATGGGCAAATTATTGAAAGATAGAGGATGCATCAAAAAGGATGGAAGGAATATTTAGAGACATTGTGCCAAAGAGAAATAAATGGTCAATGCTCAACAATATCAAGAGGGAGCATATGATCAAGAATTGATGATATTGGACTGATTGTAAGGGCTGGGAATGTAAAGGGAGACATTTGGGGGCAAAGGGAGGGGAGTGATTAACTTTGCAGTCTAGGAGCGGAGGTCCCTGGGACCATAATAGGAGAAGAGCAGAGAA
>NW_006408547.1:16871170-16932362 GCF_000296735.1 Chrysochloris asiatica | reverse complement strand
GAAACCCTGTACAGGGTCGCTATGGGTCGGAACCGACTCGACGGCACTTAACAACAACAACAACAAAGGCATTGGAACAAAGCAGGGATCCAGGAATTGATGAAAGACAAATAGAAATTTTTGAATAAACTGATACAGCTCTGGAGATACTTACTCACCTATGCCAAGAATTTTAGAAGACAACTACCTAGCCAACTGATTGGAGGAAATCTGTATTTGTACCCATTTCAAAGAAAGGTGATCAGACAAAATGCACAAATCATCAAACCATATCATTAATACCAGTTGCAAATATAATTTTGCTGAAGATAATTCAAAGGTGGTTGCAAATATATATATCATTTGCTGTTGTTGTTAAGTGTCATCAAGTAAGTTCCAACTTATAGCAACCCAGTATGGGGTTTCTGAGGAGCAGCTGGTAAGACTGAATTACCGACCTTGTTGTTCAAGCCATCCCATGGGCCTGCACATATCCTACAGTGCCGCACCAGAATTTCATATATGTATATACACACACGTTTATGTGTGCTGCAAATATACTCAAATGTATAATAAAGCACATAGAGGCCACAGTTACACAGACATATGACAATACCTCATGGGATTAGATAACTGGGTTTAAAGGCTTAACAACAACATATATATATCTAACAACATGTTGTTAAGGCTTTAAATCTAACAAGTGCATGGAGTTGGTTCCAACTCATAGTGACCCTGTGGGTACGCCTGGTGGAGTGGCTGGTGGGTTTGCTGACAGCTACAGATACAGATACAAGTGTCCTGGTGTGGTACTCTAGCATAAGCACTCATTGCTAACCACAGGGTCAGAGGTTCAAATCCACAAACTGTACTTTGGCAACGCTATACAGAGTAGTTATAAGTTGGAACTTAGTAGACGTCAGTTAACAACACAAATACATATGCCTTTATTCGTGTACTCATATATGCCTTCCTATACACAGATATAAGGAGCTCTGGTAGCGTAGGGGTTACAAATTGGGCTGCTAACCTCAGGGTCCTCTGTTTAAAACTACTAGCTGTTCCACGGGAGAAAGATGAGGCTTTCTGCTCCTGTAAAGATTTACAGCCTTGGGAACCCTGTATAGGGTCTCTATGAGTCAGAACCGACTCCACGGAACAAAACAACAACATACACAGATATGGAGTCTTGGTGTAGCGCTGTGGGTTAATGTGCTGGACTGCAAAGCAGTTTGAACTGCAAGGTGGGTGGTTCAAGCTCGTCAGTCACTCCTAGGAAACCCTATACAGGGTCCCTATGGGTCTGAACTGACTTGATGGCACTTAACAATATCAACAACAACAACATGTATATGTGAACAGACGTACCTAAAAGTAACCACAAATATTTTTTGTTGTTATTGCTACTGTGCTAAATTGTATGTTGTTAAGTGCTATTGAGTCGATTCTGACCCATAGTGACCCTATACAGAGTTTCCAAGGCTGTAAATCTTGACGGGAGTAGAAAGCCTTATCTTTCTTCCGTGAGCCGGCTGGTAGTTTCGAACTTCTGACCTTAAGGTTCACAGCCCAACTCGTAACCACTATGCTACCAGAGCTCCTTATAAGTTATAATAATTACCAAAATTGTCTCTACTGTTACTTCTTAGTGTCTTCATTGAACTTGGTCAAGTTATTCAAACTTCACTCATACTGGGTATTGCCTTTCTCATCACCAAAAATAACACGTGTCTAGTCCTAGCACCTTGGGTTACTGTGCTGGACTACAAAGTCGGGTTGAACTGCAAAGTCTGTGGTTCAAGCTCACCAGCCGCTCCACGGAAACCCTATACAGAGTTGCTATGAATCAGAACAGACTTGATGGCAATTAACAACAATCTAGAAGGACTCCTGGGATGGCGCTGCATAATCAGCACTGGACCATGAACCACTAGGTTGGCAGTTACTCACCCTTGTTCCTCAGAACCCACATAGGGTTACTATGAATCAGAGTCGACTCCACCGAACTTAACAACTATCTGGAAAGTGATTTTCCTTTTGTGTCCTCCTGTTCCCAGTAACCAACAGTGGACAGGGCTTTCATTTTGCATGCCTATTGTTAACTTTTTATAATAATGATACCACACAACATTTGTCCCTTTGGGACTGACCTATTTCACACAGCACAATGTCCCCCAGATTCCAGCACGTTATATTTCTCAGACGTCTCTTTATTACACACGATTCCAGTGTATGGATATGCTGAAAGGTGTTTATCCATTCATTCTGGATGGGCTATTAAGTTGTTTCCTATTGTGAATTCCTATCAGCAACTTTAAGTTGTTTTTTTGTTTGTTTGTTTTGGTAATGCAAAGCAGCTCTTTGTTACCTGTTGTTTTTGTTGTTGTTAAGTGCTGTTGAGTTGGTTCTGACCCATAGAGACCCTGTGTCAGGTTTCCAAGGAGCTGCTGGTGAGCTTGAACCATTGATCTTATGATTCAAACAGACCATGTGGTTTAGTGCTTTATCTCACAGCGCCTCACCTGAGGACACTAGAAAGACGTGTGGATAGTTAGAAAAGGAGGCAATATGCAGCAAGAGGGAGGTTGGCCACAGAAAGAAAGACAAAGGTGGCAGAAGATGTAGGGAAGAATGCTAGAGTTAAAGTGAATGAAGAGATGCTACTGTTAACTGATGGGTAGATGGAAGGGATTATAATCATTGTAATGAAATGAAGTATACGATGTACTGAATGTAAAATATTACATGCACTATAAACTTTCACTCAGTTCACAATCAAATGTTAAAAAGGAGGTATTAGTAAATGAGCTGTATTAGTAAATGTGGTTTTGCAATGTCAAGTTTAGGGGCTAAAGATCAAATTTCAGCCCAAGCAATTCTAGGAAAGTATTGGCACAACTACTTTATGACATTTTAGATTGTTGAAAGATGAAGGAGATAATGCAGTGGCTGTTTAGGGGCTCTGCAGAGATTACTAAGATTCGGGGGAGGTGAACTTCATGAACTGGTCAAAGCAGGCTCATCTTTTCAGACAAAAAGATTTTCTGAAAGTCAGTAAGGGCGCTAAATCAGGTTGTTTGTGAGCACCATTTTTATATTAAGATGATTACGTATGGTTGATAGATTTAATGAAATTCCAGAGTAGCTAGAATTTACATATGTCACATATATATATTTAAACCTCATTTGTCTTTTTCCTTGAGTGCTGTCCAGTTAGTTCTGACTCACAGCAAGCCTGTATAGGGTTTCTGAGGAGCTGCTGGTGTGTTTGAACCTCCAACCTGGTGGTTCACACTGACCTTGTGGTCTAGAGCTTTATCCCACAGTGCCACACCAGGACTCCTTTCTTTGAGTAGAGATGTCATTTAATTTTTCACATTTATGCACTTGCATCCAAACACACATACAACTCATGTAACGTACAAGTCTTCCAAAAGCGCTGGACTAAAGAAAAAGCCCAAATAAAAATGTAGTACATAAATACCGTTCAGGTTATATACATACTGCCATTTTTTTGGTTGTTGTTGTTTTATTGGTGCAATATTGGCAACTGGTGGATTACATAAACACTTCATATATTTATAATATAAATGCTCTGAACCAAATATGGTAAATTTACTGTGAGGTCAAACAATCCCAGCTGTTTGTTCTCAACTGCCCGTACTTTACACATAATTTAAGGCATGTGTTTTTTGGTGTGTATGAAGTATAACATATTTATTCTTGAAAACAAGTAAGACTAGCTCCTATTTATTACAATTCAGTCAAGTACAAGTTAAAGGTTGTGAAACTGGATGTTCCAGATTTACCCTTTCACATTCATCAAAGCAATAGCCATGGCATGGCAGAGATGGAAGCCATGTTCCAGGAAGAAGAGATCTGGTAGGCACAGTACAGGTACCATTTGGGACTATATTCAGACATGGCAAATGCAGACACTTTTCTGAGCTTGTAAAATGGGTCTCTGGCTATTGGGATAAAAACACTGAATGTCATGGCCAAATAGAACTCACTGTGCCTAAAGTCATTCACAAACAATGGGTTGGTCAGTTTGTTTTGTTCTATGGCAGGCTTCAGGATGGGCATTGCAAATTGTATTGGATTATGAAAACTTTGTTGAGTGTGTCAGATGTTGGTTTGTTTGCTAGAGTTTGTGTATTTCCTTGACTTCCTGGTTCTCCCTCTCTCCATAAAGTAACTCAACCAAATTAAAACAGCACCACTTTGAAGCTAAGTGAGCAGTCAGATGAACCCCAGATTTGTCCCTATTTGTCATTCGGCCACTCTTCTACTACCACCTCAGTTTCTTTCTCTGTAATGTGGCGGTCACCATACTGCCCGGCAAGTTTATTTGAAGCAGCTGGTGTCAAACAGGCACTCTGTAAACCATAATAATTATTACCACGTTTATCCTATCAGATAAATAAATGAGTAAGCATGTCAGAATTTCTGGATCTTTTCTGCTTTGTTTTGATCTTTAACCAAAATGCAAATGCTTCTGAACCGAGAAGAAATAAAACGAACTTTTCAAAGCTGACTAAGTTTCTGTTTCTTGTAAAACCATCTAATCAACAGACTGCAGATTAGCTCTGATGACAAGTGACCTCTGACTTCCCGAATCAACAAGTTCTAAATGAGGGAGGTTATCTTTTTACTCAAGATTTCTGTTCTTTGGCCAAGGTCAAACATGAAAGGGAGTTTTGCTTTCCCCCCGCACCCCCCCCCAATGGAAAGCAATAGGGAAACATTTAAATAAAATGAAAATGATAGAAATGGTTCCAAAGAAATATAACAGAAATAAAGATGGCAAAGGATAGGACTATATGTTATTGGACCAATGATCAGGATAAACAGCTTTATCTGCTCATTTTCACTTCATTATATCAGTACTAAGTGTGAGAATCATTCTTACTATCTGATAGCTGTTTCAGTTTCATCTATGGCTTGATTTGTAGATTTTAGTATGGGGCATTTCCTGTGAGAAATGGATAGTTTTAATCAATAGACAAGGGTGTGGAAGAAACAGAAAAACATCCATACTTGCTTAAGTTCATACGAATTTATAGTTGAATGCAGGGAGATGTTGTGGATTGAACTGTGTCCCCCCAAAGTATTTTGGCCCCTGTATTGGTAGATGTCATCCTGTTTTGAAAGAGGGACTTTATTATGTTACTGAGGCCATTCCAGAGTTGGTTGGGACCTAAACCTAATTACTCTGAGCTACAGACAGAGTAGAATAGACACAGAGAGAAACACAGGGAGAAGATGCCTTGACAAGATAGACACACAGCAGCAGCTGTACCTAGAAACCCAAGAACTCCAAGAGTTTGGATGTTAACTGAGTGGTTTGAACCAGCACACATTCTGTGGGAGAAAGACATGGCAGGCTGCTTCCGTAAAGATGGTTACAGGCCGTGAAGTCGTTCCGACTCATAGCAACCATGGAGACGGTTTCGAAGGAGCGACTGGTGGGTTTGAACCACCAACCTTGCGGCTCAAACTAACCTTGCGATCCAGTGCATTATCCTGCAGCGGGCCACACCAGGACTCCTCTGGAAAGATCACAGCTTTGGAAACCCAATGGGGCAGTTCTACTCCGTCTTATATTGTTGTTACTAAGTGCCGACGAGTCAGTTCCACTCACACCAACCCTGTGTAGGCTTTCCAAGGCGTGGCTGGTGGATTTGAACCACCAACCTTGCAGTTCAAACTGACCTTGTGGTATTATTATCCTGCAGCATCACATCAGGACCTCTTTTAGGGTCGCTGTAAGTCAAAATTGAATCAACAGCATGGGGTTAGAAATTGAAATATATAAAGAAGGCTGTTCCCCAGGAGCTCTGCTCTAAATTCAGACTTACGGAAACCTCCTCATCTGTGAAAAAATAACTTTCTGGTCTTTCAACTCACCCACTTGTGGTATTTTGTATTATGACAACAATCAGCTAGCTGACCTAATCACAAACTGGTAGGCCTGGTCCCCAGGTTTATGACTTTATAGCTTTAATGATTTCAGTCTCTGTATTTTAGCGCTAAAGCCATGTGACTGGTTCTACTTGGATCATGTGTCCTCCCCTGGTCCAGTCTCACGTAGCTGCCTGCAGACTGAGATGAGGGAAGAGAGCACGAGGAAACGCTTACTATGACTGGGAGGTGTGGTTGTTGTTAAGTTCGTCAAGTCGGTTCTGACCCATAGCAACCCTGTAGACAGTTTCCAAGTTGCTGCTAGTAAGCATGAATCACTGACCTTGTGGTTTATACCAGCTTTGCAGAGTGGTACATGGGTTTAAAGCAATGTTCTCATCTCCTTTACAGAGTTGCTCAGCAATCCTGAGAAAGAAGCGCTTAAAAAACCCAGGCCCACTGCTATCAAGTTGAGGGATAATTAAAGGCCAGAAATGAAGAGACTGTATTTTTATAATGGACGAAATTCTCACTTATTTTGTCATCATGGGGGCAAACAAAAAAAGAGGACCTGACCCTTATTGAGGTGGGAGTGTGGCTGCACAACTCACAAGTGGCACTGTTTTAAACAAATTACCTAACCTCTTTGACCTCTCAAGTCTGTTACCTCTCAAGATTACTATATAGAGCAAAGGAGACACTTGTACTTTCAAAACCTAAGAGCAAAACACCTACCTGTTGTCAAAGAGTAGATTCCAACTCATAGTGATCCCATAGGCCAAAGGCATGCTGCCATATAGGATGCAGGATAATGCACCGGACCACAAGGTCGATTTGAACCATTAAATTGGTGGTTCAAACCCAACAGCCGCTCCTCAGAAACCTTAGACAGGATCGTTATGAGCCAGAACTGACTGGATGGGCCTTAATAACACCATAATCTATAGAGTTGCCATCAATGACTCAAAATCGACTTCATGATACTGGATTGTTATTAGCATGATTTTTTTTTATTATTAAAACCAACTGCCACATCTTCCTTCCATGGCATGACTGTTGTTTTTGTTGGAATCTCTGACCTTTTGGCTAGTAGCTGAGTGCTTAACCTCTGTGTCACCAGGGCTCCTTCAACACTTTCAAAGTATCATAGAAATAGAAGACATACAGGCATTTTGGATTCTGAGGCTACATTTATCGGTAGGCTCAGGATAGCACATCTACTGATTAAGGGAATGTCCACAGCTATCCCTGGACAGATTATGCCATCTTCACTGGGTGGTGCCTTTTCGCTCTCAGTGAGGTAGAAGCAAACTCTGAGGAGGGTGATGGTAAAGTACGAGAAGTCTCCCTGCCTCTCATTTATGTCCTGCTTTTTCTATCTGAAGAAAGAGGCCTTTGAATTTTTCAAAATCCTTTTCTTCCTGGGCTTTGACAGTGAGGATTAGACTGCATGGCCTTTCTGGGAATCTGTCAAACCCTTGAGTCTGTGACTGAAACATAGATGCAGAGACATAAACACACACACACACACACACACACACACACACATAACTGGAGTTAAACACTACCACACTACCGTAGTCAGCAACCCCTCCTTGTGCAGAGATGGGTGGTCTATTTTAGTGGTCTCACAAGGGCCCACCTGCTCGCTGATGTCATGGCATTTTACCATGAAATAGTTTATAATGGGATTTTGGTGCCAGCCTTGAGATCTCTCCCCCACACATACACATTTGAAATCATAGATGAGAAGAATGACATACTGAACTAAAATTCAAATTCATCCTGAGTCTGTAAGTCCTGTTTTGTTAAGTCAGAGGAAGAGCACCTTGATACCAGTCTCTGAAGGTGGCACTGATGGGCATTCTAGCACCAGTGATGGAAGGTGAGCTCAAAATAAATGTGCTTCAAGGGGACTCTCCAAACACTGAACAATAGAGTTGTGTATCCACAGCCAGAGGGACAGTTTTTAGGGAGAACGAAATGATAAATGATCAATTGCTCATTCACGTTGAAGCAACTCCACAACCACTAATAGGGGCCCAGATGCCCTGCTTCCCTCTCCTCAGATGCCACCTTTGTCATTGAGTGCATTCTGACTGTTCGGGTTTTCAATGGTTGTTTTTGTTTTTATTCTAAACAACTTAGGTGTGGACTCAAACCTTGAAGTCAAACCTTCTAGTTAACAGCCCAGTGTTGGCACTGCACAGAAACTCCAGATCTCAGATAGCTCTGTATTTCCCATGAAACCCTACTCCTTCCTCAGCTTCTTATTAAAATCTTGGGAGCAAGGTGACTGAGGCTCTAAAGTTTAAATGTTTCTTCCAGAAGTACTATGTGTCTAGAGTGTTGAAAAATGTTTTTTTGTGTGTGTGTTGTTGTTGTTATTTTCATGAAAGAAAAGCTCATAATTAGGTTCTGAAAATCCTAGTGAGGTACCTCTCCAGGCTGCCAGCCCACGTCCTAACCTCAGGGGGAGTAGGGTAATCAGCCCAGCTTGAGGTAGAGGATTTCTGGCCTGTTAACAAACTGCTTTTCCCAGTCACAAGGCCCACTGAGATGCAGGGGAAGAAGAGATGTGATTTCTAGTGTCTATCAGAAACAATGAAGGAAGCAAAAAGTTATTAAGAAGACAAGAAAGAAGGAAAAGGTCAAAATGGATGTCAGAAAAGACACTGAAACTTGCTCTCGAGTGTAGAGACGCTAAAGCAAATGGAAGAAATGAGGAGGTACAAGAGCTGAACAGAAAATTCCAAAGATCAGCTCACAAAGATAAAGCCAAATATTACAACAAAATATGCAAAGATCTGAAATCAAAAAACCAAAAAGGAAGAACATGCAGAGCATTTCTCAAGCTGGGGGAACTGAAGAAAAAATTCAACCCTCGACTTTCGTTATTGAAAAATTCTCTGGGAAAATTGTTGAATGATACAGAAAGCATCAAGAGAAGATGGACAGAATATACAAAGACACTGTATCAAAAGGAAATGGTTAATGTTCAACTGTTTCAAGAGGTAGCATATGATCAAGAGCCAAAGATACTGAAAGAGGAAGTCCAAGGTGCATTGAAAGAATTGGCAAAGAACAAGGCCCCTGGGATTGATGGACTAAACATTGAAATCTTTCAAGAAAGTGAGGTAGCACTGGAGGCACTCACACATCTATTCAGAAAAAATTGGAAGACAACTGTCTGGCCGACTGATTGGAAGAGATCCATATTTGTGCCCATTCCAAAGAGAGGCGACCCAACGGAATGCGGAAATCATCCAACAATCTCTTTCACATCCCATGTGAGTAAAGTTTTACTCAAGGTAATACAGAAATGGCTACAAGCATACATTGACAGAGAACTTCCACAGGCTTAAGTCAGATTCAGAAGAGGCCGTGGAACGAGAGATATCACCACTGATGCCCAATGGATCTTGGCTGAAAACAGAGAATATCAGAAAGATTTTTATCTGAGCTTTCTTGACTATGCAAAGGCTTTTGATTGTGTGGACAACATTGTGAAGTATGAGTATTCCAGAACACTAAATAGTGCTCATGAGGAATTTGTACAGAACATGGAAACACTGAATGGTTTAAAATTAAGAAAGGTGTGTGACAGTGTTGTATTCTTTCATCATTCTTGTTCAACCTGTATGCTGAGCAAATAATCCGAGAAGCTGGGTTATATGAAGGAAAATACGGCCTCAGGATTGGAGGAAGACTCATTAACAACCTGCGACATGCAAATTATACAATCTTGCTTGCTGAAAGTGAAGATGACTTAAAACATCTACTGATGAAGATTAAAAAGCACAGCCTTCAGTATGGATTGCATCTCAATGTAAATAAAACAAAAATCCTCACCACTGGACCAATAAACAACATTCTTATCAATGGAGGAAAGATTGAAGTTGCCAAGAACTTCATTTTTCTTGGCTCACCTATCAACACTCATGGAAGCAGCAGTCAAGAAATCAAATGATGAATTTCATTACGTAAATCTGCTGCACAAGACCTTTTAAAAGTGTTGAAGAGCCAAGATGTCAACTTGAGAACTAAGGTGTGCCTGACCCAAACCATGGTATTTTCAATAACCTCATATGGATGCGAAAGCTGGGCAGTGAATAAGGAAGACCACAGAAGAATTGATGCCTTTGAGTTATGGCATTGGAGAATATTGAAAGTGCCATGGGCTGCCAAAAGAACCAGCAGATCTGTGTTGGAAGAAGTGCAGCCAGAGTGCTCAGCTTTGGAGGCCAGGATGGCCAAACTTCATCTCTCATACTTCAGACATATTGTCAGTCACTGGAGAAGGATGTCATGTTTGGTTAGGTGGTGGTGGTGGTGGGTATGTGTCTTGGAGTCAGAACTGACTCATAGCGACCATATACAGGGTTTCTGAGGCTGTAAATCTTTACGGGAGCAGAAAGCCCAGAAAGCCTCATCTTCTACCATGGAACAGCTAATAGTTTCGAACTGCTGACCTTGCGGTTCGCAGCCCGATTCATAACCACTATGCAACCAGAGTTCCTTTGGTAAGGTGGAGGGTCAGAGAAAAAGAGGAAGAACTCCAATGAGATGGATTGGCCAAGTGGTAGCATCGATGGACTCAAGCGTGGCAACAATGGTGAGGGTGGCCCAGAATTGGGCGGTGTTTTGTTCTGCTGTGCATAAGGTTGCTATGAGTCGGTTTCAACTCGATGACACCTAACATCATCAGAAATATCCTGAGGGAGGTAGCATTGTTGTTGCTAAGTGCTGCAGAGTTGGTTCTGACTTACAGTTGCCCTGTAGAAGGTTTTTGAGGAGCACGTGGTGTGTTTGAACTGCCAACCTTGTGGTTCGAAGGAGAGTGCTGATCCTACAGTGCTACGCCAGGAGTCCATAGCAGGATTAATTTAAAGGTTTACCTAGGTGCCTAAAATGGTTACCATTGGAGATGTATAGTTAAGAGACACTAAAACCAAAACCAAGAATTTGCCATGGAGTTGATTCTGAATCTCAGAGCCTCCATGTGTGTCAGAGTAGGACTGGGCCTTAGGGTTCTCAATGGATGTGTTCCCCAGAAGTATATCATGCTTAAGAGGTACAATGTGATTTCAAAAGGAAAAAGCAGCAGTTGTCAGCAAAGCCTAGATATAACAATGTAACAAATACTGACTAACTCCAAAGCTGATAAAACATCGATGCATTTTGTTATCAATTTAACAAGGTACCACACCAAACTCCCTTGTGCCTCTCACCTTTTCACCCCCAGCTCCTCTAGAACTCCAAGATCCAACATCTCATGTGTTAGCGCGAGAGCATAGCAAGGATTCAGCTGAGACTTGCGTTCTTTCTAAACGATCAATTTCTATTCCATACCAGTTAACTATTTTGATTATCACCCTGATGTGCTGCACAATTTTGTCTAGGAGGGAAGAGGTACTTGATCCAGATAATGCATTGGGAAAGTAGAATTGTCTGCAGTCAAGAGAAGATAAAGCTGGAAATGAAGGGATGATTTTAGGGCTGTCTGTAAAGTTGAAAGCTTGGCAGTTGGCTTAATTGAGATACCATTTCAACTCTTTCCCACAATTCTGCTTAGAGGACTCTCCCTGAGATGATGACAGCTGAATGGGAAACAGCATAGAGGTACTACAATTATTTTGGCAAGTAAGGATGGCACTGGAAACTGGGAATGATTTATCTATCCTTCTTTGAGCAGAAAGCCATCTTCATATCATTTTAATAGCTGATTCCCCTAGCTCTTATAGACCTGTAATATCTACATTATTACAGCCTCCCTGCATTCATTCCACACACTTTTGTAATATATATGAAAGGGAGAGATTAATTGTATGGTAAAACTCTTCAACAATTTGCTGAACCTCTGCATTCCTGACATTAATCTTTCCCCAAGTGCCCTATCATTAAGTTGAAAAATCAACCAGGCAAAACCTTAGAGTGAATTCATGCAAACGGAAATGCATACACAGTGTGAACAATGGAGACCGGGAAGGGCTAGTGCGCTGCCTGAGAACCTACAGAAAGATGATATTGGCAGCTTTTCTTTTTGTAAAATTTTCCCCAGAATGCTTTATTGATGGGACATGTCGTTTACCCACAGTCCTGTATTCTTTACCCTGGTAAGAACATGAAAAACATTACCATTTACAATTTGCTTTCAAATTATGCCAACAAAAAATTCATGCTTCTCCCTTGGTCTCCCAGTGAAATTTCCTTTTTCCCTGTCCATGTGTGGAGCTCAGAAACTTGGTACCTTTGCCTAGGTTTTCTTCCATTTGAAAAGGAAATATAACAGACATTTATTTTGAGATATCCACCACAGAATAAATATTATATATCAAATTTGATATGTTTTATGACCTGTAAAGTTGGAGAGAGCATTATGTTTATGCATGAATTTAGCAAGCTTTGAGTCCGTTTTT
Organism: Chrysochloris asiatica; assembly: GCF_000296735.1. NCBI lineage: Eukaryota > Metazoa > Chordata > Mammalia > Afrosoricida > Chrysochloridae > Chrysochloris > Chrysochloris asiatica. The sequence continues at coordinate 16,920,060 of NW_006408547.1, read as the reverse complement.
TTCTTAGCTTCTGCTCATAAAATCATGATGACAAACATTTAGGGAGTTTAGCTCTGGTAGCATAGTGGTTACAAATTGGGCTGCAAACCACAAGGTCAGCAGTTCGAAGCTACCAGCTATTCCGCGGTACAAAGATGAGGTGTTCTGCTCCCGTAAAAATTCACAACCTCCAAAACCCTGTACGGGTCGGAATCGACTCCATGGCACATAACAACAACTACAGAGAATTAAAGGGCACTGGAGTTGGGGCTCCTAGGTGCAGAGATTACTTCTAAGGCATCTTTGGTTTGACTGTCATAGGTGATGTGACTTTGAACCAGCCATCTGTCTTTATGATTCTCTTTGAGGCCACATATAGTGATTTCAGTCATTCCTCAGAGTTTAACATTAAATATTGGTTGTTTAAAAATGAAAGTAAGTATGAACCCACTTTTTTTTTCACCTACTAATTTAGAATTGGATCCATTTTATCTACACTAAGCTGAATCTGCCCAGAATGTATTATCCTTTTTTGCCACATACATATTCACCAGCTACCTGAATTAGGTACAGTGAAGAATACATCATTTTAATAAAACTAGGTTAAACGAACAGGTATAATTAGAGATGCTTAAAAAGGAAAATTTAGGGATGTGCTCAGATCACTTTCTCAGTTCAATTGAAAGTTAAATACATAAATTATATCAAACCTATAATATTTGTGATTGAAACAAAATTTAAAATAGAATTTAAAATGAAAAGTGATTCACTGCTGATTATATTTTTCCCTTTGTAAATTGTAAGTAATTATATGATCAAAAAAGTTAAAACTTAGCATAAGGGTTAGATTTAAGTAAAAGTCCATGTAGTTGTTCCTTTTTTCTTTCAATTATTCATTCAGTTAATATATATCAAGATTCTCTAGGGTATACATCTCAGTATTGAACAAGGCGAGTAATAAAGAAGCTAAAATTTAGATACCCCAAGACAAACACTTGGATAATAGGTATTGTAATTACATATGAACAGGTTGTATGCAAAATTTTCTGGAGAGAAATCTCTCCTCTCTTGGCTGCTAATGTCTTCATAGCTGTAGCTATGAAGAACAAAGGAATAATTAGGCACTTTAAGATTAGGGGACTGTTTGAACACTGGTTACTAAATTATTAATTTATTTATAAAATTTAAATTCATCTTAAATAAATGTCATGTGAGTTTATATGCAATGGTGAATATGTTTGAAATTTCAAATGTTTTGTATACTATTAGAGAATTTGATTTGCCTAAAACCTGGCATATGTATCATTAACCTATAGCGTTCATTTCCTCAAGCTAAAAATAATACCTTATTAGTAATACTAATAACTAATATTTATGTAGCACTCATACGGAGTCCTAGTGTGACACTGTAGGATAAGCACTGGACTGCTAACCACAAGTTTGGCAGTTCAAATCCATCAGTCGCTCCTTGGAAATGCCATATAGGTTCTCCTGAGGTGGAACCAACTCTACACACACTGAACATTGTAGAGATCATGGTGAACACCATAAGGTAGAGAATGACCACAATGTCAGTAAATTCAAAGGCGAACAACCTAAGGCTTTGTGGAAACACAGTGAAAACTTTCTCACACTGACCCACAATTCAGCTCATCAAGAAAACCCATCTGAGTCAGAGGCTGGGAATAAAAGGTAACAACAAAGTAGAACAAATTATTTTAAAGACTATATCATCGAATGATCTAGACAAATACATCATTTAGTAAACAGAATTAAGGGACTAAAATATGCCAGGACCTGCTAAACACGTTATGGTACCAAGTGTAAGAGTAAGAGGGTAAGGATGGTGTTTCCATTAGCTTATTTGTGTGAGCATATGGGTATTGGGTAACTTGTTGTGATTTTCATTGATTTAGTTGGCATAGTCTCAGCCCCTTACTTATATGGAACCATGTGTTACAAAGTAAAGCTGCTCCTTATAGATTTCTTGGATGGTATCTTTGTGGTCTGAGTTTTAAATCTCAAACAGCAACATGAGGTGTAAACAACCCAACCTAATAGACTTAGGACCTTTTATGAAATCTCATAGGTCAGTCTTCATTCACACATTCATGATGAAAACCATATATGTTCTTTCAAGCTCCATTATAGGTAAAGTGGAAATTTCTCCCCAAAGCATACTGTCAGTTTGTACATGAGGGCATTTTAATACAATTTCAAGCATTTAGAGGTCACTAGCAATCTGTTCTAACTTTTTAAAGTGTGTACATCGAACATGTTATTTAAATCAGGAATTCCTCAAGACTCATTGAGTAGGTTGGGCTTGGTTATCATCTTGGAGCATGCGATGCATTTTAATTCTGTATAAAGAATGTGCCTAAGGGAACTATCTGGCCATTAGCTCTATAAAAACTTTGTCAGATGACTGGGCACAGGCTTTGTAGATGATGCATAGGAACCATAGGAAAAGGAAAAAGTTCTAATTAGGATGCATAAATCCAGACCATCAAACCCACTGCAGTGGACTGGATTCCGAAGCATAACAACCCTGAGAACTGCCCCATATGTTTTCCCAAGCTGCAAATCTTTACAAAACTTCACAGCAAAAGAGTGCTGCATCTTTTCCCAGCAGAGCAGCTATTGAGTTTGAGCCTCTGCTGACTTTGTAGTTAAGTCAGAGCGACAGAGTCACTGCGTCATCAGGGGTCACTGAATATACCAATTTGCTGTTGCTACCGCTGTCTGTCACTTCTGACTCATAGAGACCCTGTATAGGGTTTCTAAGAAGCAGCTAGTAGGTTTGAACTGCCAACCTTGAGTTTCAAATGGACCTTGAGGTCCAGAGCATTATCCTGCAGTGCCACACAAGGATTCCAAATTTATAAATGTTGTTGTTGGTTGTTATATGCTGTGGAGTCAGTTCTGACTCATACTGACCCTGCACAGGGTTTCCGAGGCTGCAAGTCTTTATGGGAGCAGACAGCTTCATCTTTCTCCCGCAGAACAGCTGGTAGTTTTGAACTGCTGACCTTGAGGTTAGCAGCCTGATTCGTAAATTATGCCCTATAAAATGGGATAATGAGCTCTTCACCATTACCACCCTCAACTCTTCACCTTTACAATCCTAAACAAAATATGTGGTGGTGATGGTTATGTGCCATGGAGTCAGAACCAACTCATAGTGACCCTGTACAGGGTTTCCGAGGCTGTAAATCTTTTTGGGAGCAGAATGCCTCATCTTTCTCCCATGGAACAGCTGGTAGTTTTGAACTGCTGACCTTGCAGTTCGCAGCCTAATTCATAACCACTAATCAGCTACCAGATGTCCTTCAAACAAAATATAAAGGTAAGTAAAAAAGTATTGCCATAAAACCATTTCATTCGGTACTGTCCAGCAGGTTGACACTCCTAGCAACCGTAGGCACAACCGAATGAAACCCTGCCGAGTTCTGCCCCATCCTCACGATTGTGATAGTTGTGGCCAAGCTGCCAAGCCATCTCTTTGAGGGTTGTCTTCTTTTTCTCTGACCCTCCACTTTACCAAGCATGATGTCCTTCTCTAGGGATTGTCCCTTTCTGATTACATGCCCAAAGCTCATGAGACAAATATCATCCTCCTCAATGCTAAGCAGCATTTGGGCTGCAGTTCTTCTAAGACGGGTTTGTTTATTCATACCTCAATACTGTCCACCAATCCCATAATTCAAATGCATTGATTCATCTCCAGTCTTCCTTATTCATTGTCCAAATTTCACATGCCTATGAGACAGTTCAACATACCACGGCTTGGTTCAGGTGCATCTTAGTCCTCAAAGTGATAGCTTTGCTGTGGAAAATCTTAAAGAGTTCTTTTGCAGTAGATTTGCCTAATGAAGTACATCATTTGATTTCTTGACAGCTGCTTCCATGAGCATGAATTGTGTAACTAAGTAAAATGAAATCTTTTATTATGACAACATCAGTTGTGAGGATTTTTGTGTTCTTTACATTGCAGTACAATCAATATTAAAGGCTGTAGTCTTGGATCTTCATCAGTAAGTACTTCAAGACCTCTTCACTTTGATCAAGCAAGATTCTGTCTTCTGCCTATCTTGGTTATTAATGAGTCTTCCTCCAATCCTGGTATTATGTTCTTTATATAATCTGAGTTTTTGGATTATTTGATCAGTATAGATTGAATAACTATGGTGAAGGAATAAAACTGTGCCTCACACATTTCCTGATTTTAAATCCTTCAGTATCTCCTTGGCCTGTTTTTACAAAAACATAGGGAACTTTATTAAACAAAAGTGTCAAAATGTGAAACTATGGTTTCTCAACATATCTCTAGCTAGGTTAATATACTTCTGAAGGTGATATTTCTAGATCTGTTTCCTGAAGAATTCTACACTCTTCAATGTATATCACATCAAACAGCAGCCTTGCTATTGTTGCGAGGTATTTAAACTGCTTTCCTTTTCAATGTTCTTTCAGGTTGGGGGAACAAAGAAGAAGTCTGATGGGGCTAGATCAGGGCTGTAGTGTGAACGGAGGAAAGTTTCCCAACAAACATCTCCTAGGACAGCCCTTGCAACCCTTGAAGAATGAGAAGGAATGTCATGATGGAAGAAAAAAATTCCTCAGTGCAACATTTTTGATCTTTTTCTCACCAGTCCAATTTTTCATTTAAAAAACCAGTCTTCATAATAAGCCCCCAGGATTGTCTTGTATTGTTTGAGAAAATTTATCAAGACTATCCATCTGTAATTTCAAAAACACAGTGGTCATAACCTTCGGACTTGACCTTTCTTCCTTGAACTGTCCACTGTTTTGGCTGGACCTTGCTTTCTGGATGGATCATATTGACAAATCTAAGCCTTAGTCCCTGTTATGATTCATTCAATAAAATTGTCTTCATTAGCTTAGATCTTGCTTAAAAGAATGATGAAAAGAAAGACAAGCTTTTCAAACTAGTTGATTTTCTTGCAACACTTTTGGAACCATTAAACCAAGATATCTGAGTAAAATTGAAAATGTCAAATCATGTGAAATCCCAACTTCAGTAGCTATCACATCAATGATTGGTATATGGTCTTCTTCCTTCAGTGACTGGACTTCAGCTACAGTTTCTTAATTCACTGAGGCTAACAGACTTCTTTTTTTTGGCTTATTTTTGAGGTCTTCTTGAACGTCTTTAAAATGTTTGATCTGTCTAAAAACTGTTGTTTTATGTGGTGTGGCAGGTTCCTTACACTTGGATTATGGAAGATATCCATTTAAGTTTTCCATTTCATTTAATATTAATCTGTTGACCTCAAAATTAATTTTTTTCCAGTAAGAAAGGTTTTATTTTAAAGATAAAACCAAGAGCACTGAACACACCTCCAGTTAGCATGGGCACCAGAGTTTACAAAAAAGGGAATGACAGTTTGCTGTCAACTAAAAACCTGAACCACCAGAGTGGGGTCTGGTGTTTGTTGTGATGAAGGGATGATGGAGCTATCCCGGGTTCTGAGGTACGTGAAAACGCGTGAGAAGAGGGCTCAAGATCATTTTTCAGTAGACAAATCACATCCTATTTATTTATTTTTAAGGTACCCTAATGGTGTCTTGATGTGGCGCTGTGGGTTAATGCACCAGACTGCAAAGACGTTTGAAATACAAGGTCAGTGGTTCAAGCTCACCAGTCACTCCTTGGAAACCCTATACAGGGTTGCTAGGGGTCAGAATCGACTCGATGGCACTAAACAACAATGAGACTATTGTTGAGGTACCCTAATGAGACTACGGGGAGTCCTAGTGTGGTGCTGTGGGTTAATGAACCAGACTGCAAAACTGTTTGAACTGCAAGGTAGGCAGTTCAGGCTCACCAGCTGTTCCTTGGAAACCCCATACAGGGTCGCTATGAGTCAGAACCGACTCGACGGCACTTGACAACAAAAACAATGAAACTAGGAGTCCTGATGTGGCACTGTAGGATAAGCATTGGACTGCTAACCACAAAGTTGGTGGTTCAAACCCACCAAATTGTCCTTGAAAACTCTATACAGGGTTCCTATGAATCGGAATTGACTCAACAGCAACAGTGAGATTAAGGCCAGTGCATTACTGAGCGAACTTGTCTGCCGCCATCTGTTGATCACATTATTTTTTTTTTTTTAAATAAATCCACTTAACAACATTGCATGAATTGGAACCCTAGTAGCAATAATATTTTCCTTAACCTCATACATCACTTAATTTACTTAATGCCAAGTAAAAATTTTCTGACTATCATTAAAAAACAGCTGCAACAGTACATCAAAAGAGAACTTCCATAAATTCAAGCAGATTTCAGAAGAGAACATAGAGCTGCGATATCATTGTTGACATCAGTGGGATCTTGGCTGAAAGCAGAAAATACAAGAAAAATGTTGACTTGTGCCTTATTGATTACACAAAAGGCATTCAACTGTGTGGATCATGGCAAACTATGGATACCGCTGTGAAGAATGAGTATTCCAGACATTTCACTGTGCTCATGAAGAAACTGTACCTAGACTAAGAGACAGTTGCTCAAACAGGAAAGGGGATAACGAATGCTTTAAAATCAGAAAAGGTATGCAATGGAGTTGTATTCTTTTACCATACTTATTCAATATGTATACTGAGCAAATAATCTGAAAAATGGATAAGGTGAAGAGAAACAGGGCAGCAGGATTGAAGGAAGACTCATTAACAACTTGTGATATGAAGATGATACAATCTTGCTAACCAAAAGCTTAGACGACTTAAAATACTTACTCATGAGGATCAAAGACTACAGCCTTCAGTATGGATTGTACCTCAATATAAAGAACACAAAAATCCTCACAACTGGACTAATAAAAATATAATGATAAATGGAGAAAAGACTGAAGTTGTCAAAGACTTCATTTTGCTTGGATCCCCAATCAACACTCATGTATGTAAGCAGCAGCCAAGAAATCAACAAATATATTACATTAGGCAAATCTGCTTCACAAAACCTCTTCAGTTTGAGGATGAAGGAGAACCTAACCCTGGTGGTGGTGGTGGTGTGCCATGGAGTCATTTTAAACTCATAGTGACCCTGCATAGGGTTTTCAAGGCTGTAAATATTTATAGGAGCACAAAGTCTCATCTTTGCCTCCCAGAACAGCTGGCAGTTTTGAACTGCTGACCTTTAGGTTAGTAGCATGTCTCGCAATCACTACACTACAAGAACTTCTTGCCAGAGTTTTTCAGTAGCTTCATATGCACATGAAAGTTGGACAATGAATAGGGAAGACAGTAGAAGAATTGATGCATTTGAGTTGTGGTATTGGATAAGAATACTAAACACTATGGACTGCCAGGAGAACAAACAAATCTGTGTTGGAAGTACAGCTGGAGTGATCTTCAGAAACCAGGATGGTGAGACTTTGTTTTTCTTACTTCAGACATGTTATAAGGTGGGACAGCTGGAGAAGGACACCATGGTTGGTAAAGTGGAAGTTCAATGAGAAAGCAGAGGACCCCCAGCAAGACCCCCACTGGCACAGTGACAGCAGCAATTGGCTTGAGTATGGCAACAACTGTGAAGGTGGTGTAGAACCAGACAGTGTTTAGATCCTGGCCCATAGTGCACAGGATCACTAGGAGTCGGAACTGACTCTATGGCAACTAACAACAACAATCACTTAATTGCTCAAACCTTGCACACTACATATCTACATTAGGGAGGCCCACTGAACGGTCCCACATGGTGCTGCTATCTGCACCAAGGATAAGTTAAGAATGTCCCCACACTAAGCATGTGCAATGACCACATGAGATTTTGTTCCAAGCACCCTGGTGTGTAGGATGCTGCAGAGATTTGAGTAGCCGTCAGGATTGGCACAGTGGTGGTAACACTAGGCTCAAACATAAGCATCTTGAGGATGGTTCTGTACTGGGCAGTGTTTTGTTCCATACAATATAGGGTCGCTATGAATCAGAACTGCCTCAGAGGCACTTAGCAACAACAACTATGTGAGCTATTGACTTGCTATAAAATTCTCTTTATGTATACATATATAAACTTCATTGGTTTTGCTTCTCTAAAGACCACAGCCTACGAACCCAGTCTGAGACAATAGTAGAACTCATCTATAGGGTATTGGCGGTAAATTTTTATGAAAGAAGATTGAAAGACCCTTTTCTATGAAGCCACAAAATGGGTATTTACTGCCAGCCTTCTGTTTAGAAGGCCAGCACAGATGATTTGTCCCACTCAAGGACTCTAGCAGAATATTATTTATCAATTGAAAAAAAAATGAAATGAAAAACTGATGTAACATAGAAGAAGCTTGAAAACATCATGGCGAATGAGTTAAGTCATTAACAGCAGGCTACATATTGCATTGTTTGGGTTATAAAGATTTGTCCAAATTAGGCAAATCCACAGGCAGAGAAAGTTACTACTTTATGTTGTCACAAAATAAAACCTAAAAAATCCTAGGTTTTGTTTTGTGATAATGGCAATTAGAGGATGTGGCAGTTGCAAACCTCTGTGAATATACTAAAAACCACTGAGGGGCTTTTTATAAGTGGTTTTTAGAAGATGTGAATTATATCTCAATAAGATGCTATAAAAACCTTTTTAACTGTTTTAGGCTGTTCAAACTGGTGTCCCAAATAATTTCTACAAGTGACCAATATTTGACTATTTGCTTCGAATTGTAAGATGAGGTGAAACAGAAATAATATAAATATAAATCAAATGAAATGAGTCCTTTCTGAGATAAGAAAACAATGTGATAAGAAGTTGTTTTTATTCACGTGTGTTGTAATTCTGTTTTCAAACATTTGAAGGGAATCATACATACAATGACTCAGAATGATGATCAATACATTTTTTTAGTACTTTCATAGATGGCATTATTCAAAGACATTCTGGGGGTATACAGTTACATGATATGAGACTCTGGTTTGGATATGAGACCAGACAAGCAAGTTCTCTGAGGCAGTATTTCTTATTTGTCTTTGTATTTGCCAGGGCATAAAGTATGTGTTAGTTGAAGGAAGGATTAAATGAGCCATGATTTTATAGCTATGCCTTTTGGTGGGGCACCTTCAACTAGCAATAAATGAAAAATCATTTTATCTTAGAGATAATACAATTTTAAAGGCTAGTACATTCTGGAATGCAGTAGCCCTTTGATAAATGTTTCATGAAAGAATGTATAAAGTAACAATTCTGGGATGGAGAAATGTGGACTATATAAATGTAGATACTGGAGCAAGCTCTGAAACACTAGAATTTTGGAGCGTTTTTAAGAAAGTAAATGATCCAAATAATTTGTGAATTGGTTTGTGTTCAAAGTATATTAAAAAGGGTCATCTTATTTCCAAACTCCATAATCAGTGATGTTTTAAGAAGTTTGAACAACAATGACCCCATGACATTATTATCCTCTAAATCAGGGTCGCTATGGGTCGGAACCGACTCGACGGCACTTAACAACAACAACAACAACAAATAAAAAAGCGAGAATTGCTTCCTAAATGTGATATTAAAAAGTAATGATTTTATAACGAAGCTAAGCTACACCATATGATTATAAAACACCTTTATAGGAATTAAAGAACAATTGAGAAAGCATGGGCCTTTCTTCAAAATTAGTTTCCTTTCACACTCTATATACATGGAAGCTTCAAGAAGTACATGAAAAAACAGAATCACAATATGATGAAAATTTTCCATGAATTTTTTGAAGCTCCTTATATATCTTTGTTTCTATTTATACTTTTATATTATTAAAGTTCCACAACTGAAATATCTATTTGAATGTGTGGAGGGAGCCAGAATGAATACTTATTAAATACGTTATTGACTGAGGTTCTTTTAGCTAATGGAGCACTTGTCCTTTTAGCAAATATACATTTTTAACAAATATTTTTGCAAAATTGCAAAACAACAGCAATCTTCCATCATATGATTATATTGACATGCTTTATAGTTAGTAGGATCTGATGATTTGTTTATTCAAAAACCATGAACATTGGACTTTCTCCAAAACAGCAAAGCAGCAATAACCTCATGTATATTCATTGCTCTCTTTACAAGGTCAGAGTTCATAACCTTGGAGGGCAAAAATGGCAGGCTGGATCAATTGACTTGTTCTAAAGTTTTGAGAATTCCTCTTTGGTTTATTTACATTGATTTCCAAACTCTGAGATTAGATAAGAAGTGAGATCATTAAATTTCTCATATGACAATTCTTTCAGGTTAAAGAAAATGGAAATGAAAATATAATATTGGTCAATATCATGCTGTTTTATAAATGGAAAAAATATAGTTTACTAACTCTCTTACTATAAGAGTTTAAACAGATATTCTAGTTTTGTTTATAAAGTATCATCCTTCAACCCATCAATAGCTCATCATAGCTCATAATAAAATGAGAGACCTCTGCCCTCTCTCTTCTCAGTCACATCTCCAGTTAATCCTATCCTTGAACTCTCCTTTCTAGCCAAAGTTTCTAAATTGATTTTTGTTCCTCTGACTAAACAGCTTCAACTTCCTATTCCTGGCGTTTTCTTCTCATGGATATCCTAGTAGTCATCCATCAGCCTAAATTCCTCTTAGACTGTAAAATAATCTCAGAACATGAGATGACTAGATCACCATGGTCTGACCTCTTAGACAATTATCTGTACCAGACTATGGCACGTCCATTTACAACTCTGTTTTGAAGCTAAATGTGTGCATGTTTTTGCCTGGTGCTTGACTCACAGTTCATGGTTTTATCTTTGCACACATAACAACCTTGCAATTAACGTTTGTTGATGAATGAGTGAATGAGAAGAGATGAAAGTTGAGGCAGTTACTGATGTAGGAAGGAGTCCTGATGATGTAGTGGTTAGGTGCTCAGCTGCTAACTGAAAGATTGGCTGTTTCAACCCACCAGTCATTCCATGGGACAAAGATGTGGCTGTCTGCTTTTGAAAATGATTATATTCTAGGAAACACTATTGGGACAATTCTATTTTGTCCTAAAGGATCGCTATAAGTTGAAATAGAGTCCATAGTAATTTGCTGTTGTTGTTTTGTTTTTCACTCATTTAAGAGGTGTCTAAAACTCCATGGCACCACCACCACCACCAAATGGTAACTAGTTAAACAAGCTGTACAATAACAGATTCCATTCCTCCTTTTGTGCTGTTGCCTCTGGAGTTCAGATCCTGTGGTCGTTAAGTGAACAGATGCATGGATTCATTCCCTCTAAGTGTTCCCAAAGAGGACTTTGACCCTCACACAAAAAGCAAAGATGAGTACTGCCAGTTTGCCCTTATTATTATTATTTTGCAAAGAGGCATATTATTCATGGAAGTCTCTTTGGTCAAAAAAAAAAAAAAAATGATCACTGATTTCTCAAGATAATATTTACAATTTTACTTCAGGTCAAAGCGGCTATAAGCAACGCAGCATGAACATAATTTTCTGGAGGTAACCATGAATTTGAATTTTGTGATTAAAATTTCAGGTTTTGTCTTGAACAGAGCCATGGGATTCCTGTAAACACCACAAGCACATTCAACCAGATTGTTGTCAAAAGGTTCCAACACAGACCACTTGGGTACAAAGGGTCAAACACAGTCCAAACAAATGCTTGGCAATACCCGGTACAAAGGGCCTGGTGTCCTTGGTGAATGATTAATCATAAGCTATCATAAACAAAAATGTTCTATACATTTGATAAACAGGTTTGTAAAAGAGCATAAGAAGTACAGGAGAAAATTACAGCCTTTGAAATTATATGTCACTCATAAAACAGCCGTTCAGATTGAAAGACTTTTGTATTTCTGAGGAATCTTTACCTTTTTGAAGGACATTAGGGTAGCACACACCGTCAAATCTGCACCCCCAACTTGATACTATATATGCATCCATAAGTAACCTGCACACCTTCTGATGCATTCTCAAATTTCCATTTTTCACTAAGATTTAATGCCCCCTTTCACTCCCAGAAGCCATTACAATAGGTCATTGCTTTGGTTCTCCTGTATTTCATCTTCTCTTGGGAATGAGAGAGGAAATGACCATGACATCTACCAGCACAGAAGAGTATTGCCCTCATCTTGAAAACAAACAAACAAGCCTATAAACACTTTGCTGTATCTTCAGAGAAACCTAAAGATAAAAGAGTGACTAAGAACAAGACGAATCTTTGCTTCCCCGCCCCACACAGATGTGTCAGAATGTATACAGCTAAAATGCATATGACCATCCAAAATGACCTACTTGGAAAGTTATACATAAATTTTCCAGTAGTTTCCCTGCTGCTCAGAGAGAACACTTCTGCACTTGAACTTCAGAAATTATATTGAGGATCATTTTATGAGTCACGTGAGAAACTGCTTTCCATCCATAGCTTTAAAGTAAATCATAGTGTATGGACAGGGTTAACATCCTTCTGGGTATAAAAGAAAATAAATAAGCCCACTGTTCTTGCAGACAAATGATCCTAATCAAGAAACCCAGGTACCAACCCACACTTAGGTAGCTTTCTATGAATTCCCATGGAATTTACTGTGTGGACACAGACAAAATGACGAAGGTAATGGAAGTATTTCTAAGTTGTCATTATCAATGGAAATGCTGGAGAAATGGTTTCTCAACCTTGTCATTGGGATAGGAAAGAAAGGGGCCCTTCTTTCTCCCTTCTACTACTATATTTTTCACACCCCCACTTTCATGGGCCATATGTCTCTAGAGGGAGTCCTAGTATGGCACTGTGGGCTAATGTGTCAGACTGACAATTCGTTTGAACTACAAGGTCAGTGGTTCAAGCTCACTAGCTGCTCCTTGGAAACCCTATACAGGCTCGCTATGGATCGGAATTAACTTGACTGCACTTAACAACAAAGTCTCTAGAAACAAACAAATAAGAAAGAAAGAAACGACCAACAAAATAGTAATGTTAGAATCTTTTGGTCATCAAAGCTTAAAGTATCTGGTTGAAGAATGATAAGAAGGGAATATAAAGAGAAGGAAGGCAAAAATGAAGATGCAGATGGTCTCTACAAAGCATTATTCTATGTTTCAAAATAAGTTTTTCAAAATTTAATAATTATTTTTAAAATCCCAAAGTTTTATTCTCTTCCTATTACCCCTACTAAAACATGTTGTTGTTGTTAAGTGCTGTGGAGTTGGTTCCAGCTCATAGCGACCCTGTATAAGGTTTCTAAGGACCTGTGGTTCCTGCAGACCTTGAGGTCCAGTGCATTAACCCACAACGCCATACTAGAACTCCTTCAGGAAGAATCCCTAAGTGGAATTTTCCCACTTGAAACACGTTTTCTTTACTTTACAGCTCCTACCATAAGAAAGAACCATTGAGTGGACACATCTACCCAGGCACGCTCCCCTAAGTTCTCTTTCCTTCAGTGATCTCCAACTAGACTCCAGCCTGCTCTTGGTAAATTTAGTAGACTTTTGCCTGGCTTAAGCAGAATAATGGAGACCAAAGCCTACCAGTTTGAAAGAATTTTATACATTGTTATTATATTACCATCTTGTGTTTGAATTTTCTTTGTAAAATTCCTTTCAGAGATGCTACAATCCCCTGGGAATCCTCCTGTTGAAGAAACTCTTCAACTTCTCCAAAAGGTTTTAAAAATTAATGAGGTAGTGCACGTAAATGATCTAGTATGGTGTCAGAGCATTATGGAGTTCATTTGAGTCATGACTCCTCCTTTAGAAAGTTTATACAGCCAATGAGCCACCCTGACCTAATGGATCCAAAGTTTGCCTCCTGTGACTTTGACCTGTTGATGCTAGCTCTACTTACTGGAATCCCATAAAACTAACGTAATCCTTTGAATAGTTCTGTTTTCTGTGTATACTTTTCTCCATGTTAACTGACTACATTTTCAACTGTTCCTCATAAGATACAATTATTCTCCTCTGATTAGGCTTTGGTTTAATTTTCCTTAACAGTCAAATGGATATTTTTAAGAATCACCATTTATTTATTTGGTAGCATTTGATTGTTTTTGATGAAAGTTTGTACAGCAAGTTAGGTGCCCCTTTGTCAATTCCTACACTAACTGATGAATAATATTAGTTACATTTTTTCACATTATGCCAACATTCTCATTAATTGTACTTTGGTTGTTTCATTTCCTGTACTTTTGTTTCCCTACCCCCTTGTTCTCATCTTTATTGTTAATTAAATATTGATCTTTGGGACTTACACAGGTGTTTGTGTTTTAGCAGAGCAAAGATATAATGGGTGATTACTTTTAATTTTTTTACTCAATCTGCTTTTCCGTCCAAAGGCAATAGCTTTGTTTCAAGGTTTAAAGAGAGTCTTAGGGAGTACTCTGGCTTCAGGTGGTCTAGTTAGCCATTTTTAAGAACTTGAATTTTGTTCTGCATTTTCTCCCATTGTAACTATGCTCATCTATTGTGGCCCTCGGCAGATTGGTCAGTCATAACACCAAGGCCAAGTTTAGATCTTCAACTCTCAGGTCACCTGAGGTCAAGGCACATGCAGGCTAGCAGCCTTGTCTACTTGTTTCATCTCTGTGTGAGTTTGGTTACTTTCTTGCTCTTTTGCGTATGACGAGAAGAGACCAATAGTTGTGTAGGACAACAGAAGGCTGCTCGAAGGTCTCAAATGCTGCTAACTTCGCTAGGATGCCAGACATGAGCTTTGTGAGTTATATGTATCATCCAGTTGTCTGAGTCTAATATTTAAACCAAGAAAACTGATCTCAGAGGGTGTCTGGTGATGTTTGAGGAGTATATGAGTTGTACCTTCAGTGAATATATGTATCTGTGTACACATAGCTGTGTTTATATGTACATGTAAATATTTCTCTGTTCTCATGGATGTGTACACCTGATTCACTTTTTGATCTTTGGTAGATTCGTTGCCCTCTTCTGTAGGTCAGCTTCTTTGGTCCAGGCACCCTTTTCTCATGGGCAGTTCTCAGTGGCATCATTTACTTTTGTTAGGCTGTGCTCCTTGCAGCATTGCTGTATTTATTTTAAAAGTTTGTGTGTGTATTCATCACAGGCAGTTCCCAAGTTATGAACAAGATCAATTTCCAAGTGGATTTTTAGTAAAATTTGTAGGTAAATTGGAATAGGTTCATATATTTCTTATTTAGTTTCACTTTGGTGCAAAAAAAAAAAAAAAAAAGGAAGAAAAGAAAAAAGGTTGGAAGCCTTTTCAATGATTTTCAAAGCTGCATGTGCCGCAAGTTCAGGTGATTGTGATGAAGAAATTGTTGCTAGTTTGGATTGGTTCAGTCATTTCAAACACGTAACTTTAGAGGTAGGGTCTGAGGTGTCTGTAAGTTAGATGTTCATAACCAGGGACTGCCTATATTCTTTTGTAGTTTACGTTTAAAAACTTATGCTTCCTTTTCTTAAGTGCATTCAAACCATTCTTCTAATTAATGGTTCTAATTAGTAATGGTTCTTCTTCTTAAGTACTATTGAGTCGGTTCTGACTCATAGTGACCCTGTACAGGGTTTCTGAGGCTGTAAATCTTTACGGAAGCAGAAGGCCGCATCTTTCTCCCGTGGAACAGCTGGTAGTTTCAAACTGCTGACCTTGAGGTTAGCAGCCTGATTTGTAACCACTACGCTACCAGAGCTCCTGAATTAATCATGGTAATAGGGAGGACTATCTAGTGAAGTCTTGTTCTGAGTGAGGCACTACACCAAATAGGTTTTATTTACATCAACCTTATTTGGTAGTTACTAAGATTTACACCCTCGGAAACCCTGTACAGGGTCGCTATGGGTCGGAACCGACTCGACGGCACTTAACAACAACAACAACACTATAAAAATGACAACCAGAATCAAACCAACGTGTATGCAAGTTCAAAAACCTTTCCAACCTCACTTGGAAAGGAAAGGAAAAGGATAAAGCCAAGAGTCAAAGACAGATCAAGGCCAGTTTCAGAGGCCACTATTGTGTCCATTCTATTTTACCTTTCTGATTCTCATTTTCATTCGGAATATAGCTAAAAGTCCGTTCGTTGTTCTTTAAAATTTTGTAACTCCAGCTCTGAGGTCTGTTTTCTTGCCCCTGTGTTTACCTTTGGTTTATGTTTTGCTCTCAGTGTAGTGGTTACTAATTGGGCTGCGAACCTCAAGGTCAGCAGTTCGAAACTACTAGCTGTTCTGTGGGAGAAAGATGAGGCTTTCTGCTCCCATACAGATTTACAGCCTCAGAAACCCTGTACAGGGTCGCTATGAGTCGGAACCGACTCCACAGCACATAACAATAACAACATCATACTTATGTATTTGAACAATAGTGAGTAGTGCCTGGGGTCTTCAAACTTTGCTTGAGTCCACCCAAGATAAACACTTGGTCTCTATTTGCCTGAAACAACAGAGGAAGCAGGATACCCAGGAATTCGAGACGGAAATGGGCAGCAGGTTTAGCTACAGTCAAGAACTACTGTTTGCGTCTCTACGAGACCAGAACCAATGGATACTTCCCCTTACTATTATTGAATGTTTTGATCAGGGACCCAATACATGGGTCCTGATCAAAAGGAGGAAGAACGTGGAATGGTATTTCAGATTCTTGTGCGAATCAGACTTACTGGATTGGATGAGAGTCAGTGAACATTCCCATTGATCTCCCGGAAACTATTTTTATTTACTTATTTATTTTATTGTCATCCAACTTAACATGGGAGCATGGTGGCTTCATAGCGTAAGCACCAGAATGCGGACCACGAGGTGTGTGGGTGAAGCACACCAGCTGCTCCGAGGGAGAAAGATTTACAGCCTTGGAAACCCTACACAAACTCACTATGAGTGGAACCAACTTCATGGCAGTTAACAACAACCTTCAGGGGTGGGAAACCTTTTTTACGACAAAATTTATAGCATCATTTGTCGGCCAGACAAAATTATCAACTCAAAAATTACCCAAGTGTATTTGGTCAAACAGTTAATTAACTTACCTCTAACGTGTGGCTGGAACTGAGGTTACCTTGGCAGGGCCAGACCCAAAGATTTCTCGGGTGTGGCACTGTGGGTTAATACATTGGACTGCAAAGTTGGTTTGAAGCTCAAGATCAGCGGTTGAAGCTCACCAGCTGCTCCTCGGAAACCCTATATAGGGTTGCTATGGGTCAGAACGGACTCGACAGCATTTAACAACAACAACATACACCTGAGAGTGGATGTTCCCCCTGCCCACTTCTGAAGTAGCCAATGAATGACTCACTCCCCTCCCACTCCTGGTAATCATCACCGAATATTTCTCTTAGTATGAAAACCGTTTCTTTACTTTTTACAATAGTGTTCCTATACGACATTTGTCCTTTTGTTTGATTGGCTAATTTTACTCAGCATAATACCTTCCAGATTCACCCATGCTAGTGGTGTTTTTCTGTGACTCTGTGGTTTAATGCGCAAGACTGCAAAGCCTTTTGGAATGCAAGATCGCTGGTTCAAGCTCACCGGCTGCTCCTTGGAAACCCTACACAGGGTTGCTATGGGTCAGAATTGACTCGATGGCACTTAACAACAACAACAGTGCAGCTTTGCAGATTCATTATAGTTCTTCAGTGTTGCTTCATTTATCATTGTGTGTGGATGTACCAAAGATTGTTTATCCATTCTTTCACTGATGGGCACTTATGCTGTCTCCATCTTTTGCTATTGTGAACAGTGCTGCTATGAACATTGATGTGCACAGATCTACTTGTGTCCTGGCTCTTAGTTCTTCAGTGTATAACCCAAATAGAGGGTTGGCGTGTTCTCTTTTTACTCCTTTGGTGAAATCATCTGATACACATCAGTGCCTAGTGTTCAGGTGGTCCCGCTCATCTATTTTGTCTTCTGCTGGTCTGGAAACTATTTTAAACTCATGAGCCAAAACTATCCGATGAAGTCATTTTTAAGCTAAACAACAATTTAGCTTAATTAATAACAAATATTTGCTTTGAGCACTGCCCTTTCAAAGAATTCTCTATATGAGGTGAAACTGTCAACCCTAAAGCACAGGTGAGAATTTGAAGGGGCACGAGCTTAAGTTCATGATGGTGAAACAGTATGGTGGGAATTGTGAGAATGGTGAAGCATCCAGATTTTGTCATTGAAACACACATGCAAAAGCTATTGAACACGGATATGTTTGCTTATATATATTTTCACCAAAAATTGAAACACAAAACCATAAACAAAGGAAAACAACACAAAGAATGAACCTCAGTAAAACTATGGATTATAATATGGTTAATAATGTGTCGATATGCATCATCAATGATGAAACAAAAAAAGAAAGTTTCATCATAATGTAAGATGTTAATAAAAGGAGGAGCTGGCTGCAGGAGAAGGCAGGAGGGTTTCTGAGAACTTTCTGTACTTGGCACAATTTTGAGGTTATGCAAAATCTACTTTACAAAATAAAGTCTTTTTTTTTTTTTTTCTTCCTTCGCTTAAGCAAAGATTGCATTATTGAATGCTGCCTTTTTGAAGTTCTTTTCATGGAATCAGCTTACTTTCCCCTAAGCTTTTTTCTCCCTGCATTACTGAAGCCTTGGTTATATGCATGCCTTTGGAAAGCTTTGATTTTTACCCTTTGACCTTTAAGATATCCATTTCTCCCTCTTTATAAGGAGGCAAGCTCAAGAATTGAGAAGAAATTCTCAGTCTGATGAACTGGTAACTGGTCACGTGCTCCACTTTTAGGCAAATGGATCTAGAAGTGTTTCGTCACCCAATCGTTTCTGTATTTTGCTTCTGTGTAAGACTGGAACGTTAAACCATGATCACATCATTGAGTTTTCTCTTTTACTGTATCCAGTGAGGTGAATTGTGATGCACACCCTGACATATGGATATGATCTTTATTTTTACCAACATCCTTGCCAATGTACCTCTACCTTCAAGCTTGTGGGTTTTCGTAAAGCTTGCTTCTTTTAAATGGTGTATACTTTTTATTATATTCCAGTCATAAACCCTATCATACCCAAGCTCAGTGTAACGTGTAAAGTTTCATTCTTCATCATTCATTATAATCTCACATTCACATTGTGTATTCATAGGAACATGGGCCCACAAGTTTTGGTTTGGTTTCCTTTACAACCCTACACCAGTTCGTACCATACCAATTGCTGTGGAGTCAATTTTGACTCAAGGCAACGATATTTGTGTCATAGGATTTTCAATGTTTGATTTTTGGGAAGAACATTGCCAGAACTTTCTTCTGAGACTCCTTTGGATAAACTCCAACCATCACCTTTAAGTTTGGGTCCAGTGTACCTTAGTCCTCAAGCTGACATCTGTGCTCTTGAACACTTGCGCAGCAGATTTGCCTAGTGCAATATGTCGTTTGATTTCTTGACTGCTGCTTCCACGAGTGGACTGTGGATCCAAATAAAATGAAGTCTTTTACAACTTAAGTATTTTCCTCCGTTTATCATGATAGTATTTACTGGTTCAGTTGTGAGAGTTTTGTTTTCTTTACATTGAAGTACAATCCATACTGAAGGCTACAGTCTTTGATCTTCATCAGTAAATATTTAAAGCCCTCTTCAAATTCAGCAAGCAAGTTTGCATCATCTGCATATCGCAGGTGGTTACTGCATCTACCTTCAGTCTGGGTGCCATGTTCTTGTTCTACAACAATCCTTACTAAAGTAGACTCCCACATCTTCCTCACAGAGTGAAGGGTGGCTCACACATTCATTTTCTTTCAGACATGGGATTACCGTTACCACTGCTTTGATATGCATCAGCTGTCATTGAAATTTATTTCCAGACCAAAATCAAAGACACATTTCATGAAGAGAATATAAAAAAACTTTTTCAGTAGATTCACACAACAGAAAACTATATATCATGAGTTTGCAAACTACATTTCCTGGGCCATGTCTGGCCTCTCGTCTGTTTTTTATAGCCTGTAAGCCAAGAATATTTTCAACATTTGTAGCCGTTCCATGAGAGAAAGATAAGGCTTTCTGCTCTCGTAAAGATTTACAGCCTCAGAAACCCCGTACAGGGTCACTACTTTATATAACAACTCCACTTTACATAACAACAACAATGACTGAAAACAAACGGAAGAATAATATTTAGTCATATGTGCACTTCAACATCTCCAAATAAAGTTTTATTAGAACAAAGCCACGATCGTTCACTTATGTATCAGCTATGGTTGATTCTGCACAACAACGCTAGAGTTTGAAGTTAGTCAGAGACCATAAGGTCCACAAAGCCCAAAATACTGACAATTTAGCTCTTTACAAAAAAAGCTTGCCGACCTCTTCTATACAGCACTAAAATTACCAAACAACAAGGGAAACATCCACTAATAGAAAGTTGAGTGAAAAATCATAGGCTCAGGAGTACATACCATACAATCCAGGCAAAATTAATCTGTGGTGAAATAAATCCGAATAGTGGTTACCTTCGTGTGCAGTGAGCAGACTTTGTATGTGAGTGAGCTTTCTGAGCTATTTCTTGATCTGTATGCTGGTTACAAAGATGTACTCTCTTTGTAGAAATGCATTGAACTCAGCAGTTATTATTTATGTTCCTTTTTCCATTTATATCACACTTCAATCTTAAAGGTTTATTTAAAAAAAGACAGAGAGAGAGCCTCAGAAGAATAGGAAAAAAAAAAACACAACCAAAACACACCATAAAAGGACAAAAATTACAGTGGAAAGAAAATATGTCCTGAGAAACAGATATAAATTGGAAGGCAGAGACAGAAGACTGATTCTGTTGTGGCTGGTGAGGACAATGAGGGGTAGATGGTGGAATGAGTTAGAAGGAGGAAACGGCTTGGCATTTTGCAAACAATCACCTCACCTGGACTAAGTCCATGGCGCTGAACAACAATCACCCCACCCAAAGGGCTGGATAATATCATTCCCATTTTATAGAAAAGGAAACCGAGGCTTAGAAAGATTCAATGTTCTATCCAGTAATTCATGACTTATATAGACAAAATACATTTTAGTATACGGTTTGTTCACCATCTGTCCAAAACACAAGAAAAGAGCCATTGTGGAAGAAATGACCAAGATCCCGTTCTTGAACTAGCAGGTACCACAGAGATCAGCTTTGCTCTGCCTTAGAGTAAGAAGAATGGAAGGACGGAGGGCATGAAGACAAGAATTTTGGCAGATGGAGTGGTTTCAGAAAAGATCCAGAGAGAGAAACCTTATCTATATCTGAATATTTGTATAACTATGTTGGTGTTCTTAACTCAAGAGGCAATTGTATAGCTAAAGTTGTTCTTTCCTCCCATACATTTTTTTCAATTGCCATATAAACCATCTTGCCCATAAGTAAACTATTCAAATAATTTAATGCACTATCATGTAAAGATTTGTTTTCAATAAAATTAAGCAATAAAATTAAACATACTGGTAAAGTGAAATAGGCCTCTTACAGAGACTTTGCAGTGTATAGGACCTTCGGTGCAATCCTGAGCCCTATCCAAAATCTTCTGAAGTGGGACATTCCCACTAGCAAGGACAAGCATACCAGCCTGGAATAGTTAGAGCAACAGAAGATAATGGTTTCAAAGAAAGATCAGCAGGAAAAATCCAAAATAAAAATGTCAGTATGACTGGCTACTACAAGAATAAGCAAGTTGTTCGCCGGGAAGCCATCAAGGCAAGCAAGCAATCAAGTTCCTTCAGGGCTGAGTTCAACCATGGTCCATAGATTCCCATTGACCTGGAGATGAGAGAAAGAAGAAGGGCTGGTTGGTCCAAAGTGTGATGAGCCCTGGGGAAACCTGAGCCCATGGAGAAGGACATAGCCACAGAAGGCTAGAGTTGTGAAGCATCCAGCTGATATGAAGTGAGGGGAAATGCACCAAAACACCCAAACTTGTGGATAGTACCCATTTGATCTAGCCCCGATGGCTTGATAATCAGAACTCAACTTGAGGAAGATGAAAAAAGAAACAGTTTTTTGATAAAGGAAACGAGGGTAAATTGCTACAATTTGGTGAATTTGACCTATAATCATGGAAGTAGTTGCTCAAAACACCAACAGAGAGGGAAGGAGTCTTCACATCAAGTACCAATGCTATTCCCTCTGTACCAGAGAGTAGATAGGGAAAGGCAACTTAGACATTGGATACCTAAAATGAGAGGGAGATAAAGGTATGAAGTGACTGGCTTACAAGATTTCGAGAGAGAGGTGAGTTTCAGACTGTGTAGAGGGAACATAGTGTCCCCACTGAATAGTTTTCATCTTGTCTAGATGGGTCTGATAAAAAGAGATGGGGATAAGATTCTTATGATTCAATAGTGAGTAACTGTTTTCATGACTAATTGCAACTGTCACAATTGTAAAGGTAGAAGTTTTGTTTTGTTTTTTAAGTTTTTATTGTGAATTATGTGGGTTTACATCGGAGAACATAAGTTTTACATTCATCCTATCGTATTTCGTTTCAGTGCAATAATTACAATCCCCTCCATGCATCATCAAACAACCAAAGGGTACACCCCACAGGCCTGCCCCCCGGCCATCAGCACACAGCCCTTCTCCCTCCCTTAGTCCAGTGTTCCCAGCCACTCCATCTGTCCACATTATTGTCTCTGCCTCCATCTCTGGTGTCACTGCTTCTCTGGGTAGGGTCCCGCTCTCCACCCTTCTCACTTGATGGTCCCAGGGACCTCCGCTCCTGGACTGCAAATTTAATCACTCCCCAACTTTTGTTACAAAACATCTACCTTTATATTACCGACTATAAAGGTAGAAGTTTTGTAACAAAAATGGGGGAGTAGTTAATCTTAACAGTCCAGAAACATAGGATCCTAAGACCATCAAGGGAGAAGAGCACAGCAGAATGCAGGACCTTATCCAGAGAAGCAGCGACACCAGAGATGGAGGCAGAGATGGAGACATGGAGAGAGGGAGCAGCTGAGGACTCTAGGTTCATGGGAAGAGAGGGACTGGGAGCTGGCAACCAGGAGGCAGACTTGAAGAATGTGCCCTTTGGTGGTGTAAAATATTATTTTTGCCTGAGTGTTTGTTTAAAAAAAAAACAAAGCTAAAGTGAATAGATAGAAATACTGTTAACTGATGGTACATGGAGGGGATTATAATCATTATAATGAAACAAAGTATATGATTTGTTGAATGTAAAACTGATGATCTACCCTGTAAACTTTCACTCAATTCACAATATGAACTTTAAAAAATCAGAACAAAAAACTTTACTGGTGAAAACTGGTGATGGAGAAATGGTTCTGAATTTTCTTGGTGGATTTGAAATACTGACCTTGCAGTTAGCAGTCTAGTGCTTATCCTACAATGCCACCAACACTCAAGTTTATTAGTAGTGTGGTTGATATGGGCTGGAGCTGACTTGACGGCACTTACCAATAACAACAACATTATTAGTATACAAGTTAGGATATTAATATAGAAAGTTAATAAAGAAAATTAATATAGAAAATTAATAAAGTACATTAATATAGAAAATGCCCTGTTATTGTTGGCATTGTTAGTTTCTGTATAGTCCATTCTGACTCATGTTAACCCCATATGTGCAGAACTGTTCCCCACAGGGTTTTCAAAGCTCTGACCTTTTGGGAGGAGGTCATCATCAGCCTTATCTTCCATAGCTCTGAGTGGGTTTGAATTTTCAAACTTAAGTTAGTTGTTTAGGTTTAGCAATTTGTACCACTCAGGAACGCCTTGGTAACTTTACAAGTATTCATAAGTCATATTAACTTAGTATACTAACCAAATACGATATATACATTCATCAAATGCTATTAAGACTCAGAGATATTAATTGTTATACCTGCCAATTATCCTTTTCAACAATGACAAAAAACAGCATAAAAAAAATTTTGTCTTGGAAAGCCCACATACGTCAGAATAAATTTGTGCTTGACAAAGTTTTCAAAAGTAGCATAGCTAATTTTTTGGAGACAGATCACCAAGTCTTTCAAGGAGCTTATGGAGAGATTAGAACCTCCAACTTTTCAGTTAGCAGCCAAGTGTATAATTATGTTCACCTTCCAGGGGTGACCTTCATTTACCTTTTCATAATTTTCTCCATCCATTTGTTGCAATATGTTATGATTTTTCACTCATGTCTCTACATGAAAATGGAAAGAAATACTCCTTATGTAATTCCAGCCCGCTTTGTTCATTTAAATACTAATCTACAACTTTCCACTATTTCTTCCATGTGATAGATGACATACAACCAAATGTATCTTTCCTCTGAAACTATTTCCATACATTTGTATTTATAGAGAGGCCCCATTCCAGTCACTTCCCTGGACACTGTTAGTAAAAAGCATGGGTTCGCTGGGGCAGGCTCATTGGGTGACAGAAAATCTTGACATGGACAGTGTGGGTGTTTGTCACCTAAGTACTTGCCAATTGGAAAAGAGGAGTACAGTTGTGTCTCTATTGTTGTTGAAGGGCATCCAGGTATTGAATACAAGCGGAAATACCTTTTCTTTGATCCCAAGTCTGTCATTGCAGCAACCTGAGCTCTGGTGATGAGTGAGTGGTACATTGCTCTTTCCAGAAGTGATTACCTAGGAAATGACCTCTGAAGGAGCCCAAAGCATCCAAAATCAATAAACCAATGCCAGAAACTATACACATTTTTATTTATATTTCATGTGTCAATGATAAAAGTACTCCTCGGGTAAGAGAGATCTGTCGGGGCTCCACATTCGACTTTATGTAGCTTCTGATTCTGGCTTTGAAAGATGACACCACCAACGCTTATGACTTCACGGGAACAGGTGTGGCTTTAAGGACCAGAGGCCCCTGAGGTAATGCAAGTGCGTGCGTAATGAGTGTCCTTTGTGATGTGGTCACAGACTTTATTCTTAGATCAAGCGTTGTCACAGTGACTCTGACTCTCCCATTATTGGCAGCAAATTGCCCTTTTCCCCCTAGAGTTTATTTGGTTATGGAGTGAGGTGTAGCATGTTAATGGCTGATATTCGTGTTGGGAGATTAAATTGAATGTTCTGAAATCCAAATTGGATATTATGATGTAGACTTAAGAACATTAAAAAAAACAAAAAAATAAACAAGATGTAGCCACAGTGTTAAAGCAGCAGCTCACCTCAGCCATCTCTTCTTCCTCTTTGATAACAATATGTTGCATTTATGGTCTGCCTATCAGCCCACCTCACCCTCACCCATGCACTATCTCTATTTTTGCTGCCTGTCAGGTGTTCTGTTCTTCATTGCTTTCTTCCATATACTTTCCTTGTAAGTGTCTTATTCCATCTGAAACAAGAGCATACCTGTGCAAATAAGAGGTAGTGTTCTCATATGGAAGACAAAGATTTGGTCTGTCTTTCATGTGACCTTGAAATTCTCTGGGTGTTCATTAAAACCCTTTTCAGGGTGCCCATATAGGGACTTTTAGAAAAGGATGTTTAGACAGAGAAATGGGAATCTGTAGGAAAGAGCAACATCTCCCACTCCCAATCTTTGGAGGTACTAATGTTTATACTATACGTACATGAATTGTAAGCTGATAAAAGCCTGTTTTAAGATTGTTCTGAAATAACTGAAGAAAAAGGATTACCTATTAGAATATGCCCTGGATGTGTACGTGTGTCTGTGTGTGTATGTGTATAGACAGATTGCCATGTGTCACTGACTTGATTGTTTACTGAAATTGACATCATTTGACAGAAACAATTGCCCAATAGGGCTTTCTAGGTTGTAATCTTTATAGGGTCCTGGTGTGGAGTCTTAGGGTAAACACTAGACCTCAAGGTCAGTGGTTCAAACTCACCAGCCACACCTTGGAAACCCTATACAGGGTCGCTATGTGTCAGAACTGACTCGACAACACTTAACAACAACAACAATCTTTCTGGAAGCAGACAGCCATATCTTTCTCCCACAGAACAGCTGGGTGAGTTCCAACCACCAACCTTTGGGTGAGTAGGCAAGAGCTTAACTGTTACACTACTGGTGCTCCTCGAAAGATAGATTTTTGTTGTTGGTAAGTGCCGCCGAGTCATTTCAAACTCATAGGAACCCTGGATAAGGTTTCCAAGCAGTGGCTGGTGAGTTTGAACTGCTGACCTTGTGGTTCAAACCAATTTTGTGGTCCAGTGTATTATCCCACAGGATGATACCAAGACTCCATTGATAGATAGATTGTTGTTGTTAACTGCCATCGAGTTGGTAACTGCCATAAAATTGGTAACTCTATACAGGGTTTCTAAGTAGCATCTGGTAGGTTAGAACTGCTGACCTTGTGGTTCACTGTCCAGTCACAACACACTGTGACTCCATATGACATAGAACTGTCCCATAAGGATTCTTAGGCTGGACTGGTTAGGGCAAGTAGCAGCCCAGTCCTTTTCTCCCACAGAGTTGCTGGTGGATTTGAACCTTAGAACTTTTGATTAGCGGCTGAGTGCTTTAACAACTGCGTCATCAAAATTCCTTTCTAACTATGATACTCTGTTAGCTTTTATTTCTTCTTTTCATTTTTATTTTCTGATGTCCTGGTCCTTCAGTTGGTGGTAAGGACAGCTGTAGGGACTAAAAGTCGAAAAGTTTGTAGTGATGCATGCAGGGGGAGGTGGGGTGGAGATGGAATCATTTATTAGGAAAGTTACGACAGCTAACCTGATAAGCATTATGTTCCTATTATCTCATGTTGTCATGAAAACATCAAAATAATTCAGCGATCTAGTTTTATAGTGCATTTTATAGGCAAGGAAACACACACACACAGAAATGTTAAATAATAATGCAAGCTGTCTCTTTTTTGTAATTCTTTGCCTTTCATCCCAAATTCCTAGCTGCTCTAAGAGAGATATAAAATAGTTTTGTAAAGGATGGTGAAGTTAGCATCTTTCTTCTTTTGGATATGCAAATATTAGACATATTAGGGAATGAATGATAGCTAACCATCCTATAGCCAAGAGCATGAACTATGCCTAAGAATGTGTGTGTAAAATGGTGGTGGGTTAAGGGAATATGATTCGTACTAAGGTTTAATGACATGTATGATACAGTGTTGTTATGTGCCGTGGAGTCGGATCTGACCCATAGTGATCCTATACAGGGTTTCTGAGGAGTGACTGGTGAGCTTGAACCGCCGACCTTGCAGTTCAAATGGCTTTGCAGTCTAGCGCATTAACCCACAGCACCACACAAGGACTCCGTTTTGTACATTACATAGCTTCAAATCCATCAAATACAATTTTCCTTTCCAAAACAAAAGACACAGGTTCTCCATGTAACCTGAATGCACAGATTTCTCTTTGGAACAGCCTTAGGCATATTCTTAAGCTCTTAGTGAGCCAAGTGTTGAAATTATTCTTCATAACATTTTCCATTCTAAGAGTAAATATCAGAGGGAAAGACAATTTACCTGCTGTTTCAATGCCTGCCCAGTTTCACAAGGAAAAGCCTCCGTGTTACAAAAGAAGAACTGGCCTGGAATTGTACATGGTGCAAGTTCAACTCTCTTACACTGAAGGTCACAGGCCTGCACAAAGAGAAAGTTTCCACGGAGATACTCACACACACACACACACACACACACACACACACACACATAGCAACTAAAAGTGGTGAAGGAAAGGGAAAGATTCAAGCTGAAACGCAATGTGCCTCTGAAACCTCTTCCACCTTTCCTGGGCAATTTTCATATCAATGGGATAAAAGAAAATGTGAAAGAGCTTGTTTTTCAAACCTGAGGGGAAGAGTCTATCTTCTCCCCCCCAATTCTGGGATCTTCTCCACATTTGGGGTTCTTGTCACATGAGAGCTGTCAATTTGGAGGTTTTTGAAGTAAGGGCTTTTAGCTTATCTTTCTTTTTTCTGGAGGATGGATTATTGTCACAGAAAGGAATCCTACCCTGGAGCCTTCAAGAAATCTATGTCTTTACTCTTTTAAATCTAGAAGGGTTACCAAAAACTCAAACCATTTTTTCTTCAGGCTAAATAACTTTTTTGGGTTACCTCACATTTTGACGCCTTCCTTTCTCATCTTTGTAGCAGATTAGAAATACCCTAAAGGATTGAACAAATTTAAGGTCCTTCTTTCGGATAGCAAGGGTATTAGCTAGACCATATCATTCCACCATTCTGACCATTTCTACATTTTTTTCCTCCCTAAACCTGGATGGATTTCCAGCCATATTTGGGGATATTTCATACATTTCCATACTTCTTAAACAACTACTTTAAGGTCCTCATCATTGCCACTGAAGATGATCCCATCAAATTGCTTTCATATTGTTGATGCTGTTGTTGATAAGTGCCATAGAGTCTGTTCCGACCCATAGCGACCCTGGATAGGGTTTCCGAGGAGTGGCTGGTGAGCTTGAACCGCCAAACTTGCAGTTCTAACGACTTTGCAGTCTGGAGCATTAACCCACAGCACCACACCAGGACTCCATTGATGTTGTTAAGTGCCGTCCAATCGATTCTGACTCATAGTGACCGTATATAGAGTTTCCAAGGAGTGTTGGTGGGTTTGAACTGCGGACCTTGCAGTTCAGATGGGTCTCATGGTCGAGTTCTTATCCTACAGTGCCACACCAGGCGTTTGTTTTGCTCTTCTGATTTGATTTTAGCTCAGTATTTGTACTGAAGTCTATACGTATGTGCACCTTGTTTTGCTGGTTCCTGTCTTTCTTAGTGGGTAAGCTCTGTGGATAAAGGCTGAATAATAAATACCAAAGCTGCCATTCCAATGCTTCCAATACATAGAGTTAGTTAAATAGACACTGGTCAGACTCAAAATTAAACCCAAATATTTGAATATGATACTCTACCGTGAACTGATTTATTAGTTAAATCAATTATGATTCATTCAAATGGTATGCTTTCTGTCAGTATCATGGGATGGTTCCAGGGACATATGTTAGGTTTTAATCACTGTAACAAATGTGTGTGGGTAATGCTGTAAGGTAAGTGTAGGACTGAACCACAGGTTCACCAGTTGCTCCTTGGAAACCTTCTACTGGGCCACTATGAGTGGGAACTGACTCAACAACACTTAACAAAAACAGCAACAACACCAGCAGTTCTCCAAAGGGTCATGATCTCAATGAGTGTCAACATTTATGGAGCTGCGATACGCTGAAGATAATTGTCGGTTCTACCCCTTCTTTGTTAGGGTCTCAGCAGCCTAGAATTTCTCTGTGTAAGCTCTGTGCAGTTAATTACTTCACTTGGGCATGGGTTAGCTACTTCATTTCTTTCTAATGCAACTCACACTGATCTACATACATTATGAAGTTATCAGGGCAGAGGGATGTTGATTCACTGTTTCATACTGTAAAAAGTATCAATAATGTCATTAAATCAAATATATGAGAGCTACAAAGCAATGGAGCTAAACTGTTGTCCATATCAAAGGAGTCACTTTGAGAACTCAACATTCTTAAGAACACTGCTCTTACAAAAACATATCTTTACTTAGAATCATTTTTCTAGTTGCTTCCAGAAGTCCATTTACTCCATCACCAATACTAGTTAGCTTCAGAACTGACCACATTTACTGAAGTGGAATCAAGATATGTGAATGTTTCCAAAATATTCTCAAAGTTTCCAGTTTAGTTCATTCAGGATCTTCTGGTAAGGTAATGGTTACGAATCAGGCTGCTAACCTCAGGGTGAGCAGTTCAAAACTACCAGTTGTTCCACGGGAGAAAGATGAGGCTTTCTGCTCCTGTAAAGATTTACAGCCTCAGAAACCCTGTACAGGTTCGCTATGAGTCGGAACTGACTCCACAGCTCATAACAACAACAACAACAACAACACCTTCTTCAGATGACATTTTAAGATAATAAACAAAGGCAGTCAAATTTAATTAAAAGCATGATCTACGAGGAGGTTGGAGTCCTTGCTAATATGCTCGGATGATTATCAATAGTTTGGAGGTTTAAATTCTTACAGAGGAACTGCAGAATAAAGTCCTGGTGATCAAATTTTGGAAAGCAAGCCAATGAAAACCGTATAGAGCACAGTTCTACTTTGACATACCTAGGGTTTTTGGGAGTTGGAGTTACCTGGTTGACAACTAGTTACTTACTGGTTTGCTGCTGATTATATCGCCGCTGAAAAACTAGGTCAAGTGTAAATAAACTATGTAAACTATTTTGTACTTTTAAAACTATTTTGTACTTTTAAAAAGGAATTCTACTTAACAACAGGAATTGGTAGCCAGTACCCAGAAAGTAACTATAACCAGCACCCAGAAAGTAAGTCTTCTCTTTCTTGTTTTGAAGAGTCCAGTTCTGACTAGAGATGTGTGTCTGCCACCGTCTTGGAACAGTCGAGACTTTAACAGAGAGATTCCTGAAGCAGCTGGTGCCTGGATCTCTCCCCACTCTGGATAAATTAATTAACAAATGCATGCACCCACCTGAGGTCTCTCTGATACAGCCTACTTCTGACTGTTGTCATAAAAGCAAGCACAGGCTTCCTGAAAGCATGAATGAAATCAGTTTGGCTTCAGTTGGAATCAGGCAGTGAACCTTTAGAAATCTTATATCCTCTTCCTCTTTGGTCTTTCCTTTTGACTGCTTTACACAGGAATCTGTGTTTATTTGTTGAGGGCAGCTGTTTGTGTTTCTAGTCAATTTAAAAGAGATATATACGAGGAAGAGGTAGTCAAAATGGACAGGAAAGGTCTCATTGACAAAGGTGTGTGGATATAAAACAAACTTCTATGGCGTTCTGCATTTTTATTTGTGGACTTAGGGACCTTTTGACAAAACAATGTTTAATCTCCTTTCCAATGGTATGCAGATGAGAATGCTAGGAATAATGATTCATAGTAATGTTAATCATTTTAGAAGCAGGCTACAGTTTTATGACTCTAGATCTCTTTCCTTGAATTTTAGACTATTGCACACTCAGTACAAGAGATTTCATTTTAAACACAGAGTAATTCTTAGAGATAGATGGGAGACCTATTAATGTTTCTCAACCATACAATGTAATTGAAATGCACAAAGGGTAAAGGACTTGCCCAGGATCTCAAGGTTGATGTGGGATTGGGGGATGGAACGAGGTCTTTCAATCCCAAAGCGACATTGGTTCTGTTCTCTCGAGATAGGTGTTATCTAGCATGATAGGTGTTATCTAGCGTGTTTTGTCAAATGGAATTTTCTAAGTGATTCCGGTCTGCACACAGATGCACTATGTCAAATCAATGACGTGTCTTGCTTTTAAAACAAAACAATATCCCTCACAGTTGTCCCTTTGTGCGTAGATGGTGGCAAATTATTGTTTGCCAAGCCTTCTATCTCCTCCCTTTCTGTGTTCCACTGAGACCATGGAAATGCAAAGTAAATAACCATGGAGTAAAATGACTCTGAGAGTATTTATTTAAGAGTATTGTTCCAGGATATGCGCAAAGATAAAGACTTTGTGTAACGAATAAGTGATTCCAGAGGCCAAACACCAAGGAATTATATTCTGTAGCCAGCAGTGTCCGGGCCAGGTTGAGATCGGTACAATTCTCCCTCAGGACATGCCCTTAAAAACAGGGTCACCTTGCCAAAGCTCAAGGTGAGGCTTCCCAGCTCAGAGGCAGGCAGAAGCTCAAGAAAAGAAACACAGATAAAACTGTGGGTCATCATCAGTTTGTCAAAGTGTCAAAGTAGAAAGCAGGGAAACAAAAATAGGTTGCTTCGAGAGCAGCAAGGAAGGTTAAACAGGGCCTATTTGAGTCCACAAGGATGTGTCAGACTACGGGAAAGGGTCAGGTATGGGCTTCATAACTGGACTAGTAGTAAGGCATTATGAGATCAGCTAAGGTAGACTGTGGAAGTAGAAAACACTGGAAATAGAGGGAACTCTTCATTTAGCTTTGCTAAGCGTCCATATAAACTATCACTGCGTTTGTTTTTGGTGTCATGCAACCTCTACATGAGAGGACACGAAAACAGTTGTTAGAAAATCCAGGGTAATAGGTTTCAACATTGCCTTGTTCTCTGTAAATGCAACAAACAAACAAACAACATAAACACTAATAGCCTAATTTGGAAGCATATCAAATAAAACAGAAAGCTGGACGCCTACAAACTTCTCTACATATTTAATGATTATTGACTTTTTAAATTGGTTTCAAAATAAAAGGCTTTCTGGATGAACCACTGATTTGAAAGGATTACTAGAAAGTACAGCGTGAGCACCCCACTTATTTTACTTAATTCCCTGCTTTTATGCATTAAGCTCTGCCATTCCCCTAATTTCGCATAAGCATCTATCTGCAGTGCAAATTGTTTTACAAGTAAAACTGCCATAGATGCACCCTAATGATAAAAGAAACAGATTTTTCCTAAAAAGACCTGTTTATTCACCAATTGCATATGAAACAGACTGTAAGATGTTCATGGAAAACACATTCAGACAAGATACTTTCTTTGTCAGGGAGGCTGGCTTGTTTTACATAATAACATGAAGAATAGAATTTTATTGATATGAGAACACATTTTATTGCTTTCTCTGATTTAACATCTTTACCAAATTAAGTGGATTAGACTCCCCATTTCATTAAAGCAAGATTATTGGTCTTGTTTCATGATCACTGTTTGGATTCAAGGGAAAAATAATAATCTTCCACGTACACTTAGCCTTTTGTTACTTAATTATTACAGTGGATAGAAATCATAAAATTTACCCTTTGTAGAAATGCACAAAAAAAGCTTGGTCATTATCTATGGGGAGTGGAGACACAAAAGATTATTTACTGCTTATTATTCAAAAATAAGTAACCATAATTGGACAAGGCTCAGATGTGATCTTAGAGATGTTTCAATTTGTCATATACACATTTATTCATGTTTGATTTGCAATTAATATGATTATGTCTGATGTATACTAACTTTTATATCAAATGGAAACAATAAAAAAAGTTAAAACCCATTTCATAGATGGGAAGACTTAAATGAACAAGCTCAATAATTCTCCAAGGAAGAGACAATGTACAAATTGCAAAGATAGGAGAATTTGAAATGGTCAAACTTCTCAATGGGACAACAACAAGGCACCTGACAAAGGTCAAATAGGTCTAATTTAATGCTTGTTGTTGTTGTTGTCAAGTGTCGTTGAGTCGATTCTGACCCTTAGCAACCCTGTATAGAGTTCCCAAGGAGCAGCTTGGTGAGTTTGAACTGCCAACCTTGCATTTCAAACGGCTTTGCAGGCTGGTGCATTAACCCACAGCACCACACCAGGACTCCATTGCAGTGCCGCTGGTAACGACCATGTAAATGGTTTTAGAGGAGCCGCTGATGAGCTTGAACCGCTGACCTTGTGGTTCAAACCGACCTTACCGCCCATCGCTTTAACCTTCAATGCCCCACCAGGGCTCCATTAAAGACAATCTTTTTCAGGTTCTCCTCTCCTGTCATGGAGTCCTGGTGTGGCGCTGTGGGCTAATGCGTCAGACTGCAAAGCCTCAGACTGAAGAGTCGTTTGAACTGCAAGGTTGGTGGTTCAAGCTCACCAGCTGCTCCTTGGAAACCCTAGACAGGGTCGCTATGGGTCAGAATCGACTCGAAGGCACTTAACAACAACAACCTCTCCCGTCATAGCCCTAAAAGAACCTTCTCTCTCTCTCTCTTAAATGCTCTGCTCCACTTGGACATGCGCCTGCTCCAACAGACGGTCCTTCACCTGCTGCCGTCAGACTCGACAGCCCAGCAAATGCTTGGCAGGAAGTTCTTGCCCAAATCCACTGCGACAGGTATTCAGAGGCTGCTGCCACATGACTAGGGGCATTCCTACCTTGAATACACTGTGTCCCTTTTACAGTCCACATTGGGAAAGAACGTTTTCCCCAGCAACCAGTAAATAAAGGAGAAGCTTCTCAAAACACAGAACTGACCTCATGGGGATGGCTGAGGATTAAAAAAAAACACACAACCAAAAACCATTACATGTAAAATGCTAGAACAGCTTCTTCCCACTCAGGAATGACACAATGTATGCTGGCTGCAGTATTCTTTACTGCAACTCTCCAGGGGCCCCTGACGCATGGTGATCCCACACAGCAGAATGAAAATACTGTCTGTTCTGGCACCCTCCCCAGGAATGGTAGCTGATCAGACCCTTCTCATCCACCGTGTTTCACTGGATGGTTTTCAAAAGTATATTGCCAGGATTTTCTTCCTAGTCTGTTTTAGTGTGGAAACTGATCGAAGTTGTCTGTATCAGCATAAAACAAGCCTCCACTCTCAGACAGACGGTAGATATCCATGAGGTGCATGGACTAGAAACTGAACACTGGTCTTCGTCATAGACTACAAGCCTCCACTCTCAGACAGACGGTAGATATCCATGAGGTGCATGGACTAGAAACTGAACTCTGGTCTTCGTCATAGACTACAAGATTGCTATTGCAGAACCATTACTATTTGTAAGAGAATATTAATAACGACATTTTAAACAATTCTTCAGTCCATAGATTCTCAAACCTGAGTACACATTTACATTGCCTGAAACCTATATAAAAGTCCACTCCAAAAGATTCACATGTAAACAGCAGAGAGTGTGACCTGAGTGTAGACCGTCCGCAGGTAATCTCAATATGCAGCAAAGTTTGAGAAACCACTACTGCTATCAATGGTGTGGCTACTGTTCCCAAATTTACTGGTGATTCAAACCTACCCAGCTGCTCCTCAGGAGAAAGACATGCCGTTCCCTCCTGAGAAGATGTGCATTCTTGGAAACCCTATACAGGGTTGCTATGAGTCAGAATGGACTGCAGGGCAGCGGGCGTTATGGTTTTTGGAATGAATAGAAGGGACTACAGAGGCCCAGAGACCTGAGGTCATTTCCCTGATGTCACACAGTTGTGCTGAAGCTATGGTCACAATCCCGCCTTTTCTGAGTTCAAAGTCAATATCCACACAGTTGTTGTTGTTGTTGTTGTCAGGTGCCATCAAGTCGGAACCGACTCATAGCGACCCCATGCACAGCAGAACGAAACAATGTCCGATCCTGGGCCAACCTCACTACCGCTGCCACACTTGAGTGCATCAATGATGCCACCTGGCTGATCCATCTCGTTGGGGGTCTTCCTCTTTTTCTCTGACCCTCCACCCTACCCAGCATGACATCCTTCTCCAGCGATTGTTTCCTCCGGACAATATGTCCAAAGTAGGAGAGACAAAGCTTAGCCATCCTGGCCTCCAAGGAGCACTCTGGCTGCACTTCCTCCAAAACAGATTTATTGGTTCTTTTGGCAGTCCATGGCACTTTCAATATTCTCCTCCAACACCATAACTCAATGCATCAATTCTTCTATGTCCTTCCTTATTGACTGTCCAGCTTTCGCATCCATATGAGGCTACTGAAAACACAATGGCCTGGGTCAGGCGCACCCTAGTCCTCAAGCTGACATCTCTACTCTTCAACACTTTAAAAAGTTCCTGTGCAGCAGATTTGCCCAGTGCAATACGTCGTCTGATCTCTTGACTGCTACTTCCGCGAGTGTTGATAGTTGATCCAAGAAGAATGAAGTCCTTGACAACGTCAATCTTTTCTCCACACAGTTAGTCTTGACTATTAAAATTATCTGGGAAGATTTTCTAAGTATTGATACCTGGAATCCATCCAGAATGAAGCACCAATATTTTTTAAGTTCCCCAGGTAGATCTAACGTGAAAACCATAAAAACAGTTTCCCTAACCTAAAATTGGACCACCTGAATCATGTTTTCTCAGTCAACTGCTAAGCAACATTTGTTGTTGTGTTGTTAAGGGCCGTCGAGTCGGTTCCGACCCATAGCGACCCTCTAGAGGGTTTCGTTACCTGTATATCATCACAGCTTTATTAACTCAGAATTCCATAATCTTTAAGTTCCATTTTCCATGATCTTTCTGAAACCCCCTTGTGTGTGTACACACACTCATTTGTGTGTTGTGGAGTTGGTTCCAACTCACAGCAATCCTGCATAGGGTTTCTGAGGCTGTAAATCTTTACAGGAGCAGAAAGCCTCAGCTTTAGCTGAGAAAGACTGGTAGTTTGGAACTGCTGACCTTGAGGTTAGCAGACTGACTCATAACCACTACACTACCTTCCTTTCACACACATCTATAATCCAAACAAGTCAATGCCATCTATTGGGTTTCCCTCCCATGTGTGCCAGCTGTAACTGTGTTGCACAGGGTTTTCAGTAGCTCGGACCTTTCAGAAGCAGATGGCCTGGTCTTTTTTCTGAGGCTCATCTTAGTGAATTTGAGTTAATAGCACCACCAGGGGATTCTTATACATATACAGACACACACAACTCTCAATTCTTGGAGTAACCTTATTTTGGGATTGAAGAATTTTAGCGCATAATTCTTTATGTTTCTCATTTATTAGTCAAGTTATACAAGTCCAGTCTTTTCCTTCATTCCCTAGTAAACAGAATTCTATGTGTTTATAAATTAATTTAGTGTCTAATTTAGAGTATTTGTTCATCCTTCCTGTGTCTGTCACCCACTGCCATCCATTCGATTTTGACTCATAGCAACCTGTGTGTTTCTGAGATGGTAAATCTTGTGCGAGCAGCCAGCCTCATAGCGTGGCTGGTGGGTTTGAACTGCCAACCTTGTGATTAGTGTTTTGACACCTAACCCATAATAAGATATGCATTTCTCTACATTTCCGAAATTTCCTTGTACAGAGAAGAGGACAAGAGAGAATGAAATTTAGAGAGAAAGGAAGATGCAAATGAGTAAGACGAGAGGATCAACTGCAGGTACTTGCTGGAAGAAATAACTGTTACAGTAGAGATGGAAGAGTCAGAGAAGCTAAAGAAATACATACAAACGATGCAATCGAAAAGGACTGAAAGAGTATCAGCTGTTTCTTTTCTCCATAATCCCCACATGTTCTTTATTTGCTCTTCCAAAAACCCTTTGAGGAAGGCAGAATATTTGCCAATAAATTCATGCAGCAGAGGAGACCTTTAAGGTTCAAAGTGGTTAAGGAACTTGCCTCTAGTTTATCTTGCCATGAAGTGGTGGCAAGAAACTAGAATGCTGGTGTTTTGATTGCTCTTTCAGTTTTGCGTCATATTCTACCAACTTATTAAAAGCACCCATGTATGAAGCTTTCTGAACATCATGCCTTTCTGAGTAATGGGGAGATAGACACGTATGGGGAGCTGAAGGGTACAGCAGATCAGAGCTCCAGGCTTCACTGCTAAGCTTTAGCTTAGTTGTCTTTACCTGGAAGGTCACCGAAGGGAAATCCTAACTCAGAGTGTTAGTCAAATGTGTGTTGTTTAGTTCTCTTTCTCGCCTAACTCAGGCCAAAGCTCAAGTTCCAATCAGATGTGAAGGCTCAGTTTCAAGGTGACTGGAATTTCTTGTGTAAGTGGTTAGCTGATCCTAGGAGGCTGAGCTTGTGGCTGTCCCAGGCAGCTGAGTCAGTGCAGTTGGTTCCTTGTGCAATACAATTCCACTGCGACCCACAATGTAACACATACTGAAGCCACACGATACATAGGATATGACTGCATTATACTTTATGACTTCCTTTCCTTTTTCATACTTGAAGTAGAGTTGTTTAAAAACCCTGCCCCTTATATTTCCTCTGTTGCTTAGAAATAGGGCCAGGGAGCCTTTGACCTCTAGGTGATTTGCACGGCAGGCACTCCCTCCCAATGCCAAGACGGTTCTTCCCTTACATTCGACAAATAGGAAGTACTGTCTATTCAAATCCGTTCCCCAGGTTTCCGATTGTATTAGGTGTCTTTCTGTTCTTGTCAAAGTTTTATATGTATTTTGTTTATTAGATTTTTTTTCAGATATTTAGTTTCTGAAGATAAATCCCTCAATGGTGTTTTCACTTTTTGGAGAGTCTTTTTTTTTCAATAAATGTTTTATTGTAAATTATGTGATAGTTTACGTGGGAGAACATTAGTTTTACATTCATTCTATCGTATATTGTTTCATTGCCACGGTTACAATCCCCTCCATGCATCATCACCCAATCAAAGGGTATACCCTGCAAGCCTGCCCCCTAGTCATCAGCACACAGCCCCTCTCCCTCTCTGGATCTAAAGTCCCCAGCTGCTCCATCTCTCCATGTCATCATCTCTGCCTCCATCTCAGGCATCACTGCTTCTCTGGGTAGGGTCCCGCTCTCTGCTCTTCTCCATTGATGGTCCCAGGGACCATCCGCTTCTAGAATGAAAAGTTAGTCACTCCCCTTTGGAGAGTCTTTTGATGAACAAAAGTATTTTCTCTTTTTTGCCTTCTCATTTACTTTGTCTTTTGTTTTTCTGCTCCTATGTTTGCCATTATGCTGTTGTTTGTGTTGTTAACTGCTGTTGAGTCCGTTCTAGACTCATAACGACCCTGTATAGGGTTTCTAAGAAGCAACTGGTGTGTTTGAACCACCAATCTTATGGTTAGCAGTCCAGGGCTCATCCTAGAGCTCCACACCAGGATCACATTGACAAGAGCAACTTGACAAGTTATATAGGAAGCGTAGGCTGCACTGAGTTTATTGTGGTGGGAAAACAATCCAAAAAAGGAAAGTCTGCACAGTTGCTCAATATGAAGAATAAAATCAATGTCAAAGGACAGTACAAGTAGAATTTCTTGAACTAGTGTCTATTTTGTTGTGTATATTTTCAACAAGAGCAACTATATATATATTATAATATGTATTTTATATAATTAAAAATAAATAAATAAAACAATGTAGGAAGTAGCTCTCTTGTAGTTACACTGACTGTTTAAGAACAAAACTTGAAGACAGAACTACATGTATCCTGAGAGCAGAGTTAGGTGGATGGCTGGGAAACAAGATGGACATTGTTGTTGTTGTTAGGTGCCATTGAGATGGTATTGACTCATAGCGACCCTATGCACAATAGAATGAAACACCGCTCAGGCAGGCACCAACCTCACAATCATTGCTATGTTTGAGCTCATTGCTGTTGCTACCGTGCCAGTCCTTCTCATCGGGACCATCCTCTTTTTCTCTGATCCTCCACTTTACCAAACATGATATCCTTCTCTAGGGAATGATACTATGTTCAAAGGATGAGAGACGAAGTCTGACCATTCTGACCTCCAAGGAGCACTCGGGCTGTACTTCTTACAACACAGATCAGTTTGTTCTCTTAGCAGTCCATGGTACTTTTAATATTCTCCTCCAACACCATAACTCAATGCATCAATTCTTCTATGTCCTTCCTTATTGACTGTCCAGCTTCCACATGCATATGAGGTTGATGAAAAGACCATGGCTTGAATCAGGTGCACCTTATTCCTCAAACTGACATCTTTGCTCTTCAACATTTTACAGAAGTCTTGTGAAGCAGATTTGCCTAATGCCATATGCGTTTGACTTAACTGCTGCTTCCATGAGTGTTAATGGTTGATTTGAACAAATGGAAGTCTTTGACAACTGCAATAGTTTCTCCATTTCATGGATGTTGTTTATTGGTCCAGTGCTGAGTATTTTTGCTTTCTTTACATTGAGATGCAACCCATACCAAAGGCTGTGGTCTTTGAGCTTCATCTGTATTTTAAGTCCTCTTAGTTTTCTGCAAACAAGGTAGTATCATCTGTATATCACAGGTTGTTAATGAGTCTTCCTCCAATCCTGATACCATGTTTTTCTTCATATTATCCAGCTTCTTGGATGGACATTAAATTTAACTAAATAGAGCAGAAGTCGGGGATTTCTACTAAAGAAACAGCATGGAAACAGAAATGAAATTAAGTACAATGATAAGAGTAAAGGTAGCAGCAATTTGGCAGAAAAAATAAAGGAAGTATGAAGACAGCCTGAACAAACTTATCAAAATGTTGGTTCATCCTCAGATCCATGCATGTGTAACCCAGAGCGCAGAAAGACTTCCTGGGAGTCCCTCTAATTGGGGGATTTTTAAAGCCCCACTCAGTGCCACAGTTTTCCTGTACTGAGAGTGGTGTGTTATGGGGAGCAAAACAGAGTCCTAAGATTGTCATCCATTGATC
Source organism: Chrysochloris asiatica (assembly GCF_000296735.1). NCBI lineage: Eukaryota > Metazoa > Chordata > Mammalia > Afrosoricida > Chrysochloridae > Chrysochloris > Chrysochloris asiatica. The sequence goes on along the minus strand of NW_006408547.1, from coordinate 16,880,153 downwards.
ATTCATTCATATTTTATGAGCCAAAAGACATGTCATCTGAGCAAAACAGGAGAATAAACAGGGGCACAAAGATCCTGCTGTGTGTGCAAGTCTCAGAAATCTGTTTTCCTGAACAAACAAGTTAGTTGAAAGAACAAAGTCTGAAAGTGAATCATAAACTCTTGTTTTGTTAGAGCAGAAACTGTTTTTGAAAACATCTATGTAAGATATTGAAGCCCAGATGGTCAACAGGGGATGAAAATTTAACTATAAACTTCTAAGAAGGGGTTTGCTGGCTGACAAGTCCATATTGTTGCCTTCTTTCTTTCTTTTTCAATAATTCAAAGGCAAAGATAACAATTATTCAGCACACTGAAAACACCATACACTGTTTGAGACTTCAAGGAAACAGCTTTTGTTAACACTCACATAAATAAATGTTAAAAATGGGGAAAAAAAATTCTTAATATAAAAGCTCCTTTAGAGGCCCAGAATGAATTCTGAATTTGCCTAAGTGGAAATTAATGTAAGCAGTCTGGTGATGGAGTTTTGCTCTTTTTTTTTTTGTCAAATCTGAAGGTCTTATAAATTATTGCAAATTATGGAGCCAAAAGAGATCCTGTCAATTGCATTACTTCCTTTACTGGAAGATGGCATTGCTCTTTTGAAGGGAAAAACAAACAACATTAAAAAAAAAATCCTTTTACTCTGAGGCTATAAAATAAAATGCTTTCTTCAAACAACATGAGCTTATCTGTTAGACAAGCTCTGGACTTCTGAATGAAATTTATATGATAATTTCAAATGTAAACACAATTGTTTAGACTACTTAAAAATCATTTTAAACATTTTAACCTGGGGATTAAGCCTAAAGAGTGAAAGTTTCTATTTAAACACTTACACTGATTGGGAGATATTTGTCTATTTGTGAAAAAAGCCTGACTGACTCTTGAAATGTCCAAAATCACTTATTAAAACCAAAAGAAAATATTAAGACAGAAATCTTTTAGCAAATTATTAAGACAGAAATCTAAGAATATTTTCTTAGATTTCTAAAATGACTTGATTAACAAATGGTCTCATTTCTGCATAACACATAAAAAAACCATAACAATTTCAATTATTTCAAGAATTCCCAAATTAAGCTCTTTAGCCTTCATTTCCTACAGCAGAGAAAGTGTGAACAATATCTGAGTGCACTAATGTTGACGACAGTGTATTAAAGAAGAGATTCTCTTCTTTAACTAGTTATAATTTTTTTGACTGCTTTACAAAACCCATCCTCAGTTTGGCCTCTCAGCTCTCTGTGGAACCCATCTGAAAGATCAGATATATAAAACTGCAATCTCAATAGCAGACCCACTAAGTTTTGAAACAAAATGATTTCAACAGGTTCTAATTTTGTCACGATCATTTTAGGGTGAACAACGGCATCCTCTGAACACCTGCTGCGGGACTGGAACGTCCCAGGGTTCTAGAGCAGATAGCCCCTTCAAGATGTCATTTAGGTATGGTGGCTGAGATGAGACTTTGTTTACTGGTCATGGTCGCCCTGATTATACTCTGCCAGGAATCCAGGCTCATTTTCCCAGAAATAATGCCTTTCCAAAGGGGGCAGATAAATATTCCCTCCCATTTTAGAAGAGTTAATAAGATAACACCGACAACGGCCTCCACACACCCAGGGGCCTCTTGAAGTATGCATGCGTGAAGTCTACTCTATCAGGAGGAAAAGTGAGAGCGTGCAGAACCAGATAGGTGGCCAAACAGCAGCACACAAAGCTGGGAGGCAGCCAAGAGTGAGCTGCCGCATAGCAGCCGAAGCTGCAAGAACCAGAAGGCAGAAACTTCAGAGCTGAACTAAATTATACATGGGAGAGTGGAAGAGAAAGGCGTATGGAAAACTGAGAAGGAGATCTATTAGGAATAGCAGATAGGTCTAAACAAACAAAAAAAAAATCCTCTCAAATACATGTCTACAATTCACATGTGCTGAGACATAATGGTAGAAACTAGGAAAAGGTTAATAAGATAGGGCCTGTTTCCTTAGAACACAGTCTGGAGGAGGAGCCATATGTACCCTCAGTTAAAATACAAGGCAGAAAGTATTGTATAGTTAAAGCAAGACCGAATGGAGATGCACGGACACACAGAGGGCGCGGTTAGTTCTGGCTTGGGAACTGTAGGAATCCTTTGCTCAGGAAAACATTTTTTTAGCTCTGTTTAAAGCATAAAAAGGAATTTTCTAGATGTTAATGGATATTAAACATGTGAGTACATGCATGAATCAGTAAAAGAAAAAGGTGTATCAGAGATATAATGAGAATTCCAGGAAGATCGGAGACTAAACGTATATGAGAACAGGGAATAGAAGTGGGGTACATGGTGAAAGATAATATTCGCAAGGAAGAATGGGGCGCACCTGGAAGGACAAAGTGACTTGCTAAGGCTTTTGGTGTGGATATTTTGGAAAACAGCAGTATGTGTGTGTGTGTTGCTATCTATTTCATTAACAGAGAATGACAATAAAGATGGAGACGCAGAGTCTAGGAGAAAAGAAAGATAAGTTTGGGAATCTTCAGTATGAGATGCTTTGGTACCTCCAAATAGAGACTATCAGAATTCAGATATAATTAGAAGTATACGGAAATCGTGAATAAAATAAAGCAGAGACCCTCCTATGATGACACAGAGAATGCCATGTGGAGAAAAGAAACTAGACCCCGGAACTCCCTCATGTGACTTCGGAGAGTCACCTTCCCTTGACTTTTCAGCGTTTCATGACCCCTTTTCACTTTCTCAGGGTGATGTCAAAACCAACACATCTCGTTTTACTTAGAACTCAAGGAACTCTGGTGGTGCAGTGTCTAGCACTGAACTGCCAATCAAAAGGTCAGTGGTTCGAACCCACTAAACACTCCATGGGAGAACAGGTCTGGTGATCTGTTTATATAAAAATTTGTAGCTTTGGCAATCCTATGGGACAGTCCTACTCTGTTCTATCCGGTCACTATAAATCAGAATCAATACAACGACAAACAGAAGCAACAACAAAGTAAGACTCTATAGCAAAAAATTACACTATTGAAGCCAACATAACCCAAGGTACCCCATGTATTTAGGTACCAAGACCTGGTGTGGCACTGTACAATAAGTACTTGACCACAAGGTTGATTTGAACCACACTCAAGGTCAGTGATTCAAACTCACCAGCTGCCCTGTGGAAACATTATACAGGGTCACCATGAGTGGGGACTGACTCCATGGCACTTAACAACAACAACATTCCTGGGAAAAGTCCATTAAAAGTATTTTTCTTGACCAATTATGCAAATACTACATACTATTGTAAATCATTAATTTAAAAACACACAGTTTTAACACACATTTAAAATTCTCCGAAATATGTATATTTCTTTCAGATTTGGCTTGGCTGTGTGCTGTGGAGTCGGTTCCGACTCACAGTGACCCTCTACAGTGTTTCCAAGGCTGTAAATCTTTACAGGAGTAGAAATCCTCACCTTTCTCCCGTGGAACAGCTGGTAGTTTCGAACTGCTGATCCTGAGGTTCACAGCCCAATTTGTAACCACTACGCAGATACTCAGGGCAAAACAGTACTCATGACACAGTTGTCCTTGCTTAATACTTGGGCAAACTTAGCTATTATTCCTAGAAGTGTGATGAGACACTGAAGACGCCTCAGGATTTTACTCAACAAAGTACATAAGACTATCTAGGCTCTGCAAGGTGATACACTAGACTGCAAGGCTGGTTTGAATAGCAACATTGGTGCTTCAAATCCACCAGCTGCTCCTCTGAAGCCCTATCCAGGGTCACTATGAGCTGGAACTGACATGATGGCACGTTACAACAACAACAACAAATAAAGAACTACATGCCCTGATTGTTACCTGAAAACTTTCTCTTGTCAGTTCCTGGTAAGATTAAGAATGCACCCATTCTAATTGAAGAAAGGCCATAACGGCTTGTAACAATATCCTGGAGACAATAGTGGCTACATCACCAATGGTACAGAGGCAGAGACTGGGCTGGAGACAGAAACACTGATGACTCTGAGTTTAACCCTTTCAAGACTGAATTATTTTCTGCTTTGAATTTTTGGTTGAAATCATGTGCTTTCAATAATAAAAAGAATTCTGAATGAAATGAAAAAAAATTGTGATAATATAGATGTTGATACAATTTGTTGTTGTTGTTGTTAAGTGTTATCGAGTTGGTACTGACCCATAGCAACCTTATACACAGCAGAACAAAACAATGCCCGATCCTGGGCCAACCTCACTATTGTTGCCACGTTTGAGTCCATCGATGCTGTCACTTGGCCAATTCATCTGCTGGGTGTCTTCCTCTTTTTCTCTGATCCTCCACCCTACCATACATGAGATCCTTCTCCAGTGACTGGTCCCTCCTGATAGTAAGTCCAAACTATGAGAGACGAAGTTTGGCCATCTTGGCCTCCAAGGAGCACTCTGACTGCACTTCTTCCAAAATGGATCTATTGGTTCTTTTGGCAGCCCATGGCACTTTCAATATTCTCCTCCAACACCATAACTCAAAAGCATCAATTCTTCTACTGTGTTCCTTATTAACTCTTCAGCTTTTGCATGCATATGAGGTGATTGAAAATACCATGGCTTGGGTCACAAACACCTTAGTCCTCAAGCTGACATCTTTGCTCTTCAACACTTTAAAAAAGGTCTTGTTCAGCAGATTTGCCTAATGCAATACATTTATATGATAGTATTACTTGAGCACCTAATGTCCTAACAGGTGCTAGCATTAGTTGAATGCTGCCAGTTTTTTTTTAGATTCATGCAGTTGCACAGACCTCCACGAGATGACATCCTACACTAAAACTGGGACAGGAGTTTCCCATCAATCTCCAGAATTGAAAACTATAGGTGGGCACTGTATGTCCCACGGATCATGAAAGGGCTATCATGCTTAAGAACTACCAAACTGAATGTGAAGAGATTTAAGAAATAAGATCATCATTTGATTTTAATTATTATATTCTGTTTTATGTATTCATAACATGATAACATGGATAAGTGATGACCTTTTATAACTAAACTCAGTAATGAGAAAATCATCTCCCAAATAAAACAGATTTACTTTCTTCTTTGAAATAGGCAAGAAGAAACAAAACATATGAAACAATGGTTTTTAAGTCAATTAATCAGATAATGAAGTATAGAGATCCCTTGAGAGACAGGAAATGTTTGAGGGAAACTCTATGATAATATTAAAAACGATTTGAGACCATGGTGTTGGGAGGGGAAATCAGGTGGATTTTGGCAGGCTTTATAAATGGAGGAGATGGAGTTGAGATCTAGAGACATCAAGATGGCTGGACTTTGCGTCCAGAGTATCAGAGAGAAGGGAGATGAAAAGTCACCATAAATGATTACAGACAACAGAGCTTGGCATTCAGGAATAGTACCTGTTCCCATCAGGAAGAGTACTGAGAAGTGTCTTGCCTCAGTTGGAGTGAATAATTACATGCAGACTAGGCACGATTCCAGTTTTCTCTAACAAATAGTAAAAGTAGGGTCTTGTGGGGCAGCTAATTATTTATTATGACCCTTTTAGCCATATCGTTCCAGTCTGTGACATATTGTAAATCCTAGCCACTATGTCTGTGACTAGGAGTCCTGGTGTGGCAATGTAGGATAAGCACTGGACAGTAAGGTTGGTTTGAGCTGCAAGGTTGGTGGTTCAAACTCACCAGACCCTCCTTAGAAACTCTATACAGAAGGTTGCGAGGAACCATTTTTCTGTGAAGGGCCACTGGGTATTTATAACATCATTCATGGGCCATACAAAATTATCAACTTAAAAAAATTAGCATGCCATATTTGGTCAAACATTTAAATTAACTTATCCCTAAAGTGTTGGAGGAGTCCTGATGTGGTGCTGTGGGCTAATGCATCAGACTGCAAAGTCACTTGAACTGAAAGATCAGTGGTTGGGTCGAAAACAACTCGACAGCACTTAACAACAACAATGTGATGGACTCCTGGTGTGGTGCTATAGGATCAGCACTGGACTGGAAACCATAAGGTTGGCAGTTCAAACCCAGCAGCTGCTCCTTAGAAATCCTATACAGCTTTGCTATGAGACAGAACTGACTTCACTGCACTTAACAACAATGTGATGGCTGGAGATGCAGTTATCTTGGCAGGGCCAGATCCTACTATATAGGGTTGCTATGAGTAGGAACTGACTTGACAACACTTAACAACAACATGCCTATGATTATGCACCAATTTTTGAAGTGAGTTATTAATGAGGCAGAATTAAGGTAAGACTATGGTGCTGTGGGTTAATACACCAGACTGGAAAGCCATTTGAACTGCAAGGATGATGGTTCAAGCTCACCAGCTGCTCCTTGGAAACACTATACAGGGTCGTTATGGGTGGGAATCGATTCAACGGTACTTGAAAACAACAACACATGGATTAAGGTAGACATCCTTGTGTGGTGCTGTAGGATAAACACTGAGCTGTTAGCCACAAGGTCAGTTGTACAAACCCAACTGCTTCTCACAAACCCTACACAGGGTTGCTAAGAGTTAGAAATAACTCAGTGGCAATTAACAACACAAATGAATTAAGGTAGAACTAACTCCTAGTGTCACTGAGGATGGAATAGAAGAATTTTACCAAGTTCTTCAATCTGAAATTGATCAAAAATGCAATCAAGATGTATTGATCATTACTAGTGATTGGAATTCGAAGGTTGGGAGCAAAGACGAAGGATAAGTAGTTGGAAAATATGGCCTTGGTGACAGAAATGATGCTGGAGATCACATGATAGAATTCTGCAAGATCAATGATTTTTTCATTTCAAATACCTTCTCTACATAGCATAAGAGATGACTATACAAATGGACCGCACCAGATGGAATACATAGAAATCAAATTGACTACATCTGTGGAAAGAAAAGATGGAAAAGCTCCATATCATCCATTAGTCAAAAAAAGGCCACAGGCAGATTGTGGAACAGACCATCAATTGCTTATATGCAAATTCAAATTGAGGCTGAAGAAAATAAACACAAGTCCAAGAGAGCCAAAATATGACTTTGAATATATGCACCTGAATTTAGAGATCATCTGAAGAATAGATTTGATACATTAAACACTAAAGACAGAAGACCAGAAGAACTGTGGGATGACATCAAGAACATCATACGTGAAGAAAGCAAAAAATCATTAAGACAAGAAAGAAGGAAAGGTCAAAATAGATGTCAGAAGAAACACTGACACTTGCTCTCCAGTATAGAGATGCTAAAGCAAATGGAAGAAATGAGGAGGTCCAAGAGCTGAACAGAAAATTTCAAAGATCAACTCGAGAAGATGAAGCCAAATATTACAATAAAATGTGCAAAGATCTGGAAGCAGAAAACCAAAAGAGAAGAACATGCTCAGCATTTCTCAAGCTGGGGGACTTGAAAAAAAAAAAATCCAAGCCTCAACTTTTGATATTGAAACATTCTCTGGGAAAATTATTGAATTATGTAGAAAGTATCAAAAGAAGATGGCAGGGGAGGCGGGGCTTGATGGTGGCTAGGGTGGAGGTGCAGTGAAGTTCGCCATCAGCCATACCACATAATACCAGGCAAAGCAGGTCCAGGGCAGAGCTCCAAAACTTGGAACCACATAGCTAAGAATATTTTAAAAGTTTGAAGGCTGGTTATAGCTAGTGGAACTTGAAGCTTAAGTAAGAAATAGTGTACTTTAAAATCTGCTGTGCTCGGAGGCCCAAAGCTGACATCTTGGATGAGACCAAACAGCAAGACCAGGTGGGGGAGCAGAAACACCATGGAAAATGCTGCAGGAACCTCGGAGCAAAGGAGGACAATACACTTTATCAGTTTTGGTTTGTTCTGATTTTCTTTCTTTCTTTTTTTTTGTATCTGGTCATTGGCATCCCACTGTTTGTGCACCTCCATTCTGGTGACTAGAGGGGGAGCCTGAGATAGTGGACACCCCCCAACCCTTAGCACTGGTCAGTTCTTCTGCCATGCATGCGCAAAGATACTCAGCCCAAGAGGAGGTCCTGAACGTTTTTTTGTTTTTTAAATATGGGAAAGGGCAGGATAGGGCTGTAAAGAAGGAAAGAGAGTTTAAAAACAAAACAGGCCAAAAATTAAATTAAAGCCTGAGGTATAGCATAACAACCAACAGTGGCATCTTGAAATCTCTTAGGCAGTTTGAAAGCAAGAAGCTGAAGAAATGACATTAAAGTCATACTCATATTAGGCTACAGATTTTTTTTTTTTCCTTCTCTCCCTCGTCTACCTTTTCTGAGATTATAGACTACAGTATTCAGTCTAATTTTTGTTTTGTTTTGTTTTGTTTTCTCTGGTGCTCTTTTGCTGTTTTATGCATGCCCTTCTACCTTTGGGGGACTCTTTCTCTCCCTATATTACACAGGAAGAGTCAGCAACTGCTGCCATATATTGAAGCTACAATCACACTCTATAAAACACCAAAATCCAGGCAAGAACCAATACCAACTGCTATATGCCAGGGAGACAGACAACACCTGTGAAAGTTACTCTGAGTTAAACAATAAGAAGAGTGAAAAGGGAAGCCCACATCCTGATCACATCTTGGAAGCAATCAGAAAGCATAAAAAATATCAAAACACATACTCAGTTAAGGATTAAGGCCATAGACAAACACTAAACATATCCAAGAAGCAAAAGCAGATAACCATATCAGCACATGTTCAGAAACAAGATAAAATATCTGAGACAAATGACCTAGAGTTAGATCTGGACTCTATTCTGGAAGGAGGGCAGGTCTTGGAAATGCCTGAGAAGGAATTCAGAAAAATGATTATAAAATGTTTCAAAACACTTTACAGTGGAGTTGAGAAAAATAAGGAATAAGTCAGAAAAGTGCTACAGGAACAATCAAATAAGATAGATACAGCATTGGAAACAATTCAAAACCTATAGAAAGAGGACC
>NW_006408547.1:16862962-16864760 GCF_000296735.1 Chrysochloris asiatica | reverse complement strand
GGATCAACATTATCCACCATATAAATAAGAAAAAAGAAAAGAGCCATATGATCATGTTGATTGATGCAGAAAAGTCATTGGACAAAAGCCAACATCCATTCCTGATAAAAACACTCAACAAAATAGGAATAGAAGGGAAATTCTTCAACATAATTAAGAGCATATATACAAAATCAACAGCCTTCATTATTCTCAGTGGAGAGAAACTGAAAGCCTTCCGTCTGCGAACAGGAACCAGACAAGGATGCCCTTTGTCATCACTCCTTTTCAATATTGTGCTGGAAGTCTTAGCAAGAGCTATATGGTAACAAAGGAAAATTAAAGGCCTCCAATTTGGCAAAGTGGAAGTAAAACTCTATTTGCCGACGATATGATCCTGTATGTAGAAATCCCCAAAGACTCAGTAAAATGCTACTAGACCTCATTGAAAGATTCAGCAAAGTGGCAGGATATAAGATCAACATACAAAAATCAACTGGATTCCTCTATACTAAAAATGACAGCATTGAAAAGGACATTAGGAAAGCAATACCATTTACAATAGCCACACAAAGGAAGAAATATCTAGGAATAAATGTATCCAGAGAAAAAAAGGAATTACACAAAGAAAACTACAAACCACTACTACAAGAAACCAAAAGAGATCTACAAAAATGGAGAATGTACCATGCTCCTGGATAGGAAGACTTCACATTGTGAAAATGTCAATACTGCTCAAAGCAATTTACACATATAATGCAATACCAATCCATATTCCAACAACATTCTTCAAAGAGATGGAAAAAACAATTACAAACTTTATATGGAAAGGAAAGAGACTCAGGATAAGCAAAGCACTGCTTAAGAAGAAGAATACAAATGGAGGCCTCTCACTCCCCGAGTTCAAAATTTACTACATGTCTACAGTAGTTAAAACAGCTTGGTACTGGTACAATGAAAGATACATAAATCAATGGAACAGAGTTGAGAATCCAGAAATTAACCCATCTACATACAGCCAACTGATTTTTGACAAAATACCAAAATATATCACATGAAGAGGTGATAGTCTCTTCAACAGATGGTGCTGGCTGAACAGGAATGCGAAATGCAAAAGATTGAAATAAGACCTTCACCTCACACCTTATACAATAACCAACTCAAAATGGATTAAAGACCGAAATGTGAATCCCAGAATTATGAAGGCTGTCAATGAAAAATTAGGGACAAATGCGAGGGCACTAATTCAGGGAATACACAGACTATCAAACATTTTCAAAACTACACAAACAAAAGTAGACAAAATAGATGATTGGGAAATACTAAAAATTAAAAACTTATGTGCATCAAAAGACTTCACCAGAAGAGTAAAAAGGGAACACAGAGAATGGGAAAAAATCTTTTGCAATGACCCAACAGACAAGGGACTCATTTCTAAAATATATAGAAAACTACAACACCTCAACAAGATAAAGACAAATAACCCAATTAAAACATGGTCACAAGACATGAACAGACACTTCACCAAGGAAGAGACCCAGGCAGCCAACAAACATATGAAAAATGTTCACGATCACTAGCCATTAGAGAGATGCAAATCTAAACAACAGTGAGATATCATCTCACACCAGCAATAACAGCAAAGATCAAAAAAGTAGAGGTCAATAAACGCTGGCACAGATTTGGAGAGACGGGACACGCATGCATTGCTAGTGGGACTGCAAAATGGTCCAGCCTCTCTGGAAAGCAATATGGTGTTTCCTCAGAAGGTTAGAAATAGAAATACTTTATGATCCAGCAATTCCTCTACTTGATATTT
>NW_006408547.1:16831595-16862497 GCF_000296735.1 Chrysochloris asiatica | reverse complement strand
TGGGAGAACAATTAGGCAGGTTTGTATGGGCTATGTGGGACAGAGGTAAATAATGATATATACAACCTTGGAACAATAGGGCTCTGGGATACAGGGATTGATACATGGTTGGAATGGGGGAAAGGGGGGAAATTATGTAAAGATGCTTGGCTGTCTTTTGAATCTTGGTTTTCCTTCCATTATATTATAAAATAGACATTGGAGGGTGAGAGGAAGGAATAGCCAGAAATATCACCACAGAAAGCTTGTAAGTCTATCGTCTGCCTATAACTGATTGGAATACCTGAAATGGGGCTACAACATGCCCAGTGTAGGAGGCTTCCTGCAGAGCCTCTGCATTACATAAGACTATAGGTGGAATTCTGAACAGCATCCAGAATCTTCAGAGGTGGGAAATTTCCACTTGAAGGGAGGGGCAGACAATCCTGGAGTGGCTAGAAGAGCAAAAGATACTTCTTCAAAGAAAGACCAACAGGAGAAATACAAAAAAATATAGGCAGGCCGACTGATTACTACAAGAAAAAGCAAGCTGCTCTCCCAGGAGACATCAAGGCAAGTGTTTCTGAGGAGCAGCTGGTGAGCATGAACCATTGACCTTGCAGTTCAAATGACTTCACAGTCTAGCACATTAACCCACAGTGTTATACCAGGACTCCTATGCATATATAAAATGAAGTTTATATCAAGGAAATGGCTAACACAGGTATAGATGTGGGCGAGTACTAGGTGTGGGTCAGAAGAACCAAGATTGGCAGGTAGGACCACAGGCAGGCAGGCAGGTCCAGAAGGGAGGCAGGCAACACAGCAGGGCTCGAGTCCGAAGAACCAGCGATCAGAGAATGAGCCAGATCCAAGATCCAGAGGTAGCGAAGAACAAGCAAGCTTTGCCTGAAAGTCAAATATATTGGGAGCAGGCCACACCCCTGAGGAAATATCCTTTAAATTGATTGGCTGCTCCTAGAAGACCTCATTATAGAGTTAATTACATTATATTAGATCACATTATGGGGATAAACTATATCTCACATGCCAAACAAATGAGAACAACGGCCCAGATAAGTTGACATAAAACCTTAAATATCACAGTGTATACATTTGAATAACAGTGGTATTAACTGGTCTTCCTTGTAGGCATAGAGATATTATCCTATCACAGACACCATTATACTTCAAAACAGATCTTGAAAAGTTTTTTGATGATGAATACAACATCATTTCCTCTTGAATTTTTTTTCCCAACATAGAAAGCGATATAATTGTCTGGTTAAAAATGACCAATAGCAGTTAAATTCAGAGCTCACTAAGGCGTAGGAGTGAGTTATCATTTGGCACTGTATTAGATAATGTTCTGTTGCTACTCATACGGTTTCCCATGGCTAACCTTTCAGAAATGGCCCATCTCTCCTTCTTTCTAGTCTGCCTTAGTCTGGAAGCTCTTCTGAAACCTGTTTATCATGAGTGATCTTAATGGTGTATAAACACTGGTGGCATACTTTCCAGCATCCCCACAACACACAAGTCACCGCAGCATGACAAGCTGACAGATGAGTTGGGGAGGAGTGATATTAGCACAAGGTCAGGCATGCAAAGAAATGAAATAGAATTCAAAGTCCTTATACTGATGGTTATGGAGTCCGGGGTGGTGTTGTGAACTAATGCATCCGACTGCAAAGTCATTTGAACTGCAAGGTTGGTGGTTCAAACTCAGCAGCTGCTTCTTGGAAATCCTATACAGGATTGCTATGGGTCGGAACTGACTTGATGGCACTTAATAACAACAACAAAGCCTAGTATGAGGAACATTTTACATTGTATTTAATTTTTGATGACTTCTAGGAGCTCTGGGAATGTAGTGGTTACCAGTCGGGCTTCGAACCCTAAGGTCAGCAGTTCGAAACTACCAGCTGTTCCTTGGGAGAAAGATGAGGCTTTCTGCTCCCGTAAAGATGTACAGCCTCAGAAACTATACAGGGTTGCTGTGAGTTGGAACTGATTCCACAGCACATAACCACCACCACCACCAATTTTCCTAGATTTAACTTTCTACATCCTATGCTTTGATTACTCATGGATGTATATAGCTATTTCTTCTCATCTTGAGTTGTTTTCTATCAGCAAATGAACGTCCTGAAAGATTTGCTCCATTTACATCGTAAAGGTCAACTCTCCTTTGAAGAGATAGCTGCTCCTCAGGGGTATTTTGAGTGTCTTTCAGTCTGAAGGACTCATCTCATAGCATTTATCTACCAATGCTTTGCTGCTATTCATAAGTTTTTCACTTATAATCAATAAACAGTGGTCTATCTCTCCTTCTTCCTATTCAGTGTTAGTTGGGAAACTCCACTAAAGCCTGGCCATCATTTGTACCCTGCTAGGGTTTAAAATACTCGTGGCATAGCTTCCTGTATCACAACAATAAACAAGCAACCACTTTATGACAAACTGACAGACTAGTTGTGGAGTGATAATAGCAACTGGTTCAGAAGACAAGTTACATACAGAGGAGCAAAGATAAGGATAGTGGCAGATTTCCCATCAGAAAACAATTCATATGAGAAAACATATTTAAATACCAAAAAGAAAAAAAACACACACATTGTCAACCTAGAGTTGTATGGTGGTGGTGGTGGTGGTGGTGGTGGTGGTGGTGGTGGTGGTGGTGGTGGTAGTGTGCCTTGGGGTCGGTTCTGACTCATAACGACCAGCCAGGAGCAGCTACAGGAACAGAAGATATTTCTTGAAAGAAAGACCAGCAGGAAAAATCAAAAACAAAATGGTAGTCTGATGGGCTACTACAAGAATAAGCAAGTAGTTCGCAGGGGAGCCATCAAGGCAAGCTGTTCCAGGCTGGTCTTGTCCTTTCAAGTGGGAATGACCCACCTCAGAAGGTTCTGGATGGGGCTCAGGACTCCACCAAAGGTCCTATATACTACAAAAGCTCTGCAGGAAGCCTATTTCACTGGGCAAGTTCTAGAACTCCTTTTAGGTATTCCAATCAGTTACAGGCTGAAGACGGGAGTACAAACTTTCCATAATCGTATTTCCCAATATTCCCTTCTATCCCACATAAATGTCTATTTCACATTAGTAGGCAAGGAAAACCAATAATCATAAGACAGTCAAGCATCGTAACATTATTTCCCCTCTTCAGACTGTATCTTGATCCCTGTATCACAGAGCCCTGTTATTCCAAGGTTGAGCATACATTACTATATACCTCTACCTTGTTCTTCCATTCCCCTCCACCTTCTTGTGCATGACCCTCCCCAACACCCAAACTATAATGTGTCTGTCCCCTACCTTGTGCTCTACCCACCGTCCCCCTAGCCTTGTTAATCAGCAAAGAATTTTTTCTCTCCTTTTAGTATTGGTATCTTTTCTTAAGCTTTTACAATAATGTTCTTAAGCAATATTTCTCCTTTTGTGACTGACTGATTTCACTCTGCATAATGTCCTCAAGGTTCATCCATGTCATGCGGTGGCTTGCCGCTTTCTTGTTATTCTTCAAGGTAATACAATATTCCATTGTGTGTACATACCAAAGTTAGATTATCCATTCTTCAGTTGATGGATACTTAGGCTATTTGCATGTTTTTCCTATTGTGAATAGTGCTACTATGAACACTGATGTGCATGTATCTACTAGTATTATGGCTTGTATTTCTTGTGGATATATACCTAGTAGAGGAATTGCTGGATCATAAGGTTTTTCTATTTCCAACTTTCTAAGGAAGTGCCATAGTGCTTTCCAGAGTGGTTGGACCATTTTGCATTCCCACCAACAACGTAGGAGGGTCCCAGTCTCTCCACATCCTCTCCAGCTTTATTGCTCTCTGCTTTTTTGAACTTTACTGTTATTTCTGGTGTGAGATGATATATTATTGTTGTTTTGATTTGCATCTCTCTAATGGCCAATGATCATGAGCATTTCTTCATATGTTTGTTGGCTGTCCAAATTTCTTTCTTGTTGAAGTATCTGTTCATGTCCTGTGCCCATTTTTTGGTTGGGTTGTCTTTTTCTTATAGAGGTGTTGTAGTTTCCTATAGAATTTAGAAATTAGTCCCTTGTCTGATACGTCACTGCAAAAGATATTTTCCCATTCGGTGGGCTCCCTTTTTACTTTTTTTGGTGAAATCTTTTGACGCACATAATTTTTTAGTAAGCCCCAGTTTCTAATTTTTAGTAAGCCCCAATCATCTTTTTTGTCTTCTTTTGTTTGTGTAATTTTCACAATGTTTAGTAGTCTGTGTGTGCCCTGTATTGGTGGTGGTGGTTATGTGCCGTGGAGTCAGTTCTGACTCATAGTGACCCTGTACAGGGTTTCTGAGGCTGTAAATTTTTATCAGAGTTTTGAACTGCTGACCCTGAGGTTAGCAGCCCGATTCATAACTACTGTGCTACCAGAGCTCCTTGTGCCTTGTATTGTTGTTGTTGTTGTTAAGTGCTGTCGAGTCAATCCTGACCCATAGCGACCCTGTGTAGGGTTTCCGAGGAGCAGCTGGAAATGCCAACCTTGCAGTTCAAACGGCTTTGCAGTCTGGCACATTAGCCCACAGCGCCACACCTGTGTCTTGTATTAAAGCCCTTAAATTTGTCCCTATTTTGTCATTGATGACCTTTATAGTTCTGAGATTCACATTTAGGTCTTTAATCCATGCTGAGTTGGTTTTTGTATATGGCGTGAGGTAAAGATCTTGTTTCAGTCTTTTTGCGTATCACTCTTCAGTTCTGCCCGCACCATCTGGTGAAGACACTATCACCTCTCCATCAGTGTACTTTGGTCCTTTGTCAAAGATCAGTTGGCTGTATGTAGACAGATTCATTTCTGGATTCTCAATTCTGTTCCATTGATCTATCTATCTTTCATTGTGCCAGTACCCATCTGTTTTAATCACTGTAGCAGTGTAGTAAAATTTAAAATCAGGACGTGAGAGGCTTCCAACTTTGTTCTTCTTAAGCAGTGTTTTCCTTATCCTGGGTCTCTTTCGTTTCCATAGAAAGTTTGTCAATGTTTTTTCCATCTCTTTAAAGAATATCATTGGAAACTGGATTAGGATTGCATTACATGTGTCCATGAGGCAGACTTGCAGAATGTGCCCTTTGGAGATGTAAATTATTATACATGCCTGAGTGTTTTTGTTTGTTTGTTTGTTTGTTTGCTAAAAAGCTAAAGTGGATAGAAAGAAATACTGTTAACTGATGGTACACGGAGGGGATTATAATTGTTGTAATGAAACAAGGTGTATGATTTGTTGAATGTAAAATTATGATCTGCCCTGTAAACTTTCACTCAATCCACAATAAAAACCTTAAAATAAAATAAAATAAATAACTGCAGCAGTACATTGACATGGAGCTGTCAGAGGTTCAGGCAGGATTCATATGGGGATGCGGAACAAAAGATACCATTGCTGAATTCAGATGGAACTTGACTGAAAGCAGAGAATTCCAGAAAGATGTTTACCTGTGCTTAATTGACTACACAAAAACTTTGAATAGTGTGGATTTTGATAAACTAGGGACAACATCACAGAGAATAAGTATTCTGGAACATTTCATTGTGATTTTAAGGAACATCTGTATAGACCAAGCAGCAGTCTTTCAAACAGAACAAGGAAATACTGAATGGTTCAAAAACAGGAAAGGTGTGCACCAGGGCTGTTTCTTTCAACATATTTATTCAATCTGTATGCTGAGCAAATAATCCCAGAAGCTGGATTATATGAAGAAGAACAAGAAGAACATGGTATCAGGATTGTAGGAAGACTCATTAACAATCTGTGATATGCAGATGATGCAACCTTGCTTAGTGAAAGCAAAGAAGTCTTAAAAATACTTATTGATGAAGCTTAAAGACCACAGCCTACAATATGGGTTGCACCTCGATATAGAGAGAACAAAAATCCTCACAACTGGACCAATAAATAACATCAAGCTAAATGGAGAGAAGATTGAAGTTGTTAAAGACTTCATTTTCCTTGGATCAACCATCAAGACTCATGGAACCAGCAGTCAAGAAATCAAACAAAATATTGCATTAGGCAAATCTGCTGCCCAAGACCTCTTAAAATGTTCAAGAGAAAGATATCAGTTTGAGGACTAAGGTGTGCCTGACCATTCTATTTTCAATAGCATCATATACATGTGAAAGTTGGACAATGACTAAGGAAGGCTGTTCAAGAATTGATGCATTTGAGTTATGGTGCTGGAGGAGAATATTAAAAGTACCATGGACTGCCAAGAGAACAAACCAATCTGTGTTGTAAGAAGTACACCCAGAATGCTCCTTAGAAACTAGGATGGCCAGACTTAGTCTAGCATACCTCAGACATATTATCAGGAGGGACCAGTATCTAGAGAAGGACAACATGTTTGGTAAAGTGGAGGGTGAGCAAAGAAGAGGAAGACCCCTAGCAAGATGGACCGGCACAGTGGCAGCAGCAATGGGCTCAAATAAGCAATGATTGTGAGAATGGCTCAGGACCATGCATTGTTTCACTTTTTGTGCATATGGTTGCCATAAGTCCATAGTGACTTGATGGTACCTAACAGCAACATACACATGGACCTTACCAAAGGAATCCCTATGAATCAAATTGACTACATCTGTGGGAAGAGATGGTGGAAAAGTTTAATATTATCAGGCAAAACAAGGTCAGGAGTCAACTGTGGAACAGACCATTAATTGCTCATAGACAAGTTCAGTTTGAAGTTGAAGAAATTAAAAGCATCCACAAGCGAAAAAAAAAAGACCTTGTACATGTTTTTGTTACATGCCACTGAGTCAGTTCTGATTCATAGCAACACTGTACGTATGTTTCCAAGTTGCAGTTGGTGGGTTTGTACCACCGATTAGCAGTCCAGTGCTTATCCTACAGCACAGCAGGACTCTATATCCCACCTGAATTTGAACACCATCAGATTTGATGCATTAGACACTCAGACATGAAGACCAGAAGAGGTGTGGTATGACAGCAAGAATATCATACAGGAAAAAAGCAACAGGTCATTAAAAAGACAGGAAAGAAAGGAAAAATCAAAATGGATTATCAGAAGAGACTCTAACATTTTATTTACAGCATAGAGATGTTAAAGTGAAAGGAGAAATGAGGAAGTCAAAAGAATTTAAAGAAATGCTAAAGGATAGCTTGAGAATAAAAAGTAGAGTATTATAATGAAATATGTAAACACCTGGAGTTAGAAAACCAAAAGGGAAGAATACACCCAGCATTTCTCAAGCTGAAAGAACTGTAGAAAATTTTCAAGCCTTGGCTTGCAATATTGAAGGGATCTGTGAACAAAATACTGCAAGATGCCAAAAGCATCCAGAGAAAATGGAAGGAATACAGAGTCACTGTACCAAAAATAAATGGTCAGTTTCAATCCTTTCAAGAGGTAGACTGCATATGATCAAGAACTGATGGTACTGAAGGAGGAAGTCCAAGTAGCACAGAAGATATTGATTAAAACACAACAAAACTAGACTGTAGTAACTGACTCAATACAAACTGAAATATGTCAACAAACTGATGCAGCATTGGTGGCACTCACTCATCGATGCCAAGAATTTTGGAAGAGAGCTACCTGGCCAACTGATTGGAAGAGATCCATATCTTTGCCCATTTCAAAGTGATGTGACCCAATGGAATGCAGAAACCATTGAAAAATATCCTTATTTTCACATGCAACTAAAGTTTTGCTGAAGATAACTACAAACAACAACATCCTTCACCAGCTCCTCCTCAGAAACCTTGAGCAGGGTTGCTACGTATCAGAACTGGCTGAACAACACTTAACAACATAATAGGAACAGCAATAACACTAATGAGGTAAGCACACCTTGGAATAATCAACCATTTGATATCAAGGACAGAGAACAGAGAGATTTGAAGAACATTATCAACTAATTTGAATTAATTGCCCAAGGACAAAGTTCAGAAAGGCAGGAAAAAGGAGGGATGGAAACAGAAGTAAACACAAGAAAGTGGGATAAGTGATGTTACACTGAGAGAGGATTGCAAGCAATGAGTTCAAACAAAATGTGTATGGATTACTGAATGCCCAAGTGATGATCTGCCTTATAAATCTTAGCCCAATTCACAACAAACAGTATAAAGACCACCTGTGCTTGCGTGTTTGTGAAATGTAACCAATTAGTAGTATCGATGATTCAGCTATCAAATACAACACGAGAATAATTTATAATAAAGTACCATTACAACATTTTTCACAATTGACACTTTGACTTTTAAAAAACACCTATCCTTTCTCTCTCCAAAAGGAGATTAAAGCAGCTTGCAAACTACACAGCACAATACAAAATAATGAACTACCACATGATAAATTCAATGAAATTGAAAGAAAACAGGACAAAGTAGCTAAGTGCATTACATCTAGAACCAAACTTTGTCTTGCGGTAACCCCAGAAAATTGGGAAAAATAACACTGCTTCACATCCATTACTCGAAAGACAAAAACATAAAACTCCTTGCAAGAGAGGAGACACCCTCATATCACACGCCTGGCACATTCAGATAGCTAAAGTGGACAATCTTATCACAACAAATTTAAAAATAGCATTCATTTGCATATAGCTTGAAGCAACCTTAATACACATCAGGCATAATATTGAGGTATAATTCCATTAGAATGTTAATTTTATTTAGCCATTAATTTGGTGCAAAAATGGAATTTAGAATATGTAGATTAGAACATCCTTCAAGTTATCTTCCTCAAATATTATTTCAGGCTTGTGATAGCAGCTGGGTGTCAGAAGATAACAAATATATTCTTTAGCAGGGAATACAGATCCCTTTAATTGTTGATTGGGGATAGAGATACAAACCTTGGAAGCTGGATAAACAGGGAGAGTTAATTCTTCCTTTAATAAATGAGAGAACACAGTAAGTAGGCTCCCTTGCTAGGCAGAGGTGGGCTATGTTGTTGTTGTTGGTAAATACCATGAAATTGGTTCCGACTTATAGTGACCCTGCACAGGGTTTCCGAGGCTCTAAATCTTTACGGGAGCAGAAAGCCTCATCTTTCTCCAGCAAAATGGCTGGTAGTTTCGAACTGCTGACCTTGAGGTAGGCAGCCTGACTTGTCACCACTATGCTACTACCAAAGGTCCTTGAGGTGGGCTATAGGGACAACTAAATGAGAAGACACCATTGTATTTATTTATTTCAGAAAGCAGGTTTTTGATAGGCCTTGGAATCTGAACCTTGATTTCCACCAGACAGCAGCGGCTCCTATAGTGCTGTCTGCAGACCATGAGTATCATCACTTCCTGGGATGCTTGTAATACCAATGAGTCATAGATGCTACCTTAGACCTATGTGGGCCATGGTGGTTTGGTACTAGAACTATTGCTCTCCATGGGGTACACCATGGTTTGATTCCTGTGTTTCAATGTGTTTCATGCACAGCCAACACCCATTCACCATTGGTGGACTGATTGTCTGTTGCTAAGATACTATGATGCTGAATGGGTTTCGGTGGTGCTTCTAGACTAACTTCCAAAAATCAGCCAATGAAAATCTTACACATCACAACGGTCTATCCACACTGGCCAGAAAGATGACTCAGGAGCAGACAGCATTTTTCTTTGTTGAACATGGGGTTGCCATGGGCTGGGGTCTACTGGATGACAGCTAACAGCAACAACTTCACACCTTCTGTATAGAATACTGATATCATGACGGGTATTTTCATCTATTCTGTAGCTATTCATAAAATCGAAACAGATTCATATCTATTGCTCTAAAATGGTTTACTCTGAAGAAAAAAAAAAACACATCAGTGTAAACACTGTCATTTAGATGAAGTAGAATACTCCTTCCTTCATTTTCCTATTCCTATTATTTTTCTTTCTTTTCTTCCTTTTTCCCATTCCTTCCTCATGGATATCATAAAAATGATTTCCTACAGACCTTCTCATGATGTAACTCCTGGGAAGCAAAGAGAGTCAAGACCAACATCAACCCCAAAGCGATTCCTATGCATTGGAGCTCAGACGTCCCCACTACCCCCACCCCCCAACCTTTTTACCTGCCCTGACACCAGCTTTCCTTTCCATGATACTCTCTACTTCTCTGCTGGGTTTTAATAAGGCATTGTAAATGCCACACAAACTCAAAGATCAGACTCAAAGTTATGGGACTTGTTAGGGAAATAACAGGCTCGACATTAAGAAGCAAAAGGAAGCATGCCAAAAACCTAGGAGGCTCTCCTGAAGTGGCGAGTACAACCCCCTCCCCCTAGTCCTCAGTGTAAGATAGCTCTCTCAGCTCATCCAGGCACAGCAACCAGGCTAGTCCTTCTCTCATCCGGACATGCCCACTGAGGACAGACATCCTCTCTGCTCCCAAAGGACATGCTCTTCTCAACATCCTATGGACACACTCCTTTTGGACCTGCCCTTTAGTGTCACCAGTGAGTGTTCAGAGGCATTCTTGGGAAGAGTCTCTTGCTCTGTGAGTTGGCATGGCTTCTGTAGATGCCTTGCTCTGTGGACCAGTATCCCAGTGCACCAAAAGCCCACGGTGCCATCTGGTGTAGGTCTCCAGGTTCTGCTGCCACTGTTTCTCCATTACTGGAGTATTTCATGCTTGCTGCTGCTCCTCACTGCAGTCTCAGTGTCTTTAATGCTTTAGTGTCTTTAATCTCTCTGTTTCTTGGGTCTATGAAGCCCTCAGTGCAGGGTCACTAAATCCAAAGAACTTTCTCCACTGTTATTCTTCTGAATGGTAGTGAGGTCCCCTCTTCAGCTTCAGGGATTGGCTCCTTTTAAGCCTAGAGTGGCAGCAAAACTAACCAATCCCCTATAAGGATTTCATGCCCTTTTTGCCTAGTTCCACCCTCCCTCAAGCATCCATGTACCTTATTTGTATTATTACCAGGATGTCCAATCCCTTTGATGAGCTACATGCAACTTATTTGCATAGCTCCATTCAATCATTTTGTGGAAGTTACAGACTATGGCTAGAAAAACTATATTAGGGTAGTGGATTATGAGCCTGACTCCTAATTATAAGGTCAGCAGTTTGAATCCACCAATTGCTCTGCAGCAAAAAGGTGAGGTGTTCTGCTCCCTTAAAGATTCACAGCCTCAGAAACTCTATACAGGGATGCTGTGAGTTGGAACCACCTCGCGGCACACAACCAACCAACCAACCAACCAAACACCGTAGATTTATTGAGCCACTTCTCTGTACCTATCCTTTGAAAAGTGCTTGGGCTATGGAGATGACTCAGTGATAGTCTCAACTCCTCTGAGTCACATGACTTCCCATGTGACTGACAGGATGAAGTGACTACAAAAGAGGTCCTATGAAACAGATGGAGATAACCTAACCATGGGATTATTTGATGCTTATTCTCTGGTAGCATAGTGATGACGAATCAGGCTGTGAACCTCAGGGTCAGCAGTTCGAAACTACCAGCTGTTCCACGGGAGAAAGTTGAGGCTTTCTGCTCCTGTAAAGATTTACAGCCTCAGAAACCCTGTACAGGGTCGCTATGAGTCAGAACTGACTCCACGGCACATAACAACAACAACAACAACAACAACATCATTTAGATGGTGGAAATTATCCACCAAGGAGCTCTCTGCTGTTTTTATGTGAAGTATATTCCGTTCACATTTTTCAAAATAAGTAAAAACGAAGGCCATTTATCTCCTGCAACCACAATTGGCTCAGGAAAATAAAACTCTGAACTGTTTCTGTTTCAATTTCCAGTATAAAGACCCTAACACAATGTAGGCTGTGTTAAACATTTCAAAATCCAGAAGATCCCTGCCTGAGCTCTCTTATAGAACCAGTGTCTAGGAGAGAGAAACTTCACTCAACGAATGAACTTGAAATCTCCCCATTTGGCATAAAAGAGGAGGGGGTTACATAACTTGGATTCCCAGGGTAGGGTGGTTACCATAAGAGTTTAAAGGTGGAATTTTTATAGCATACAATTCATAGACTACAGAAGTTTAGTCAATGACACACCTTTCTTGCATGCCTATTAATTTCAAGGCACAGTATAACCCTGTAGGAATTCAGAGGTAAGTAACATACAGTGTTCTTTTCTTTACAGAACTGAGGCTCCAGGGATGAGGATAAACATGCACACACTGTGGAGATGCAATCATGTTACCCAGCTTCTCTGAAACCTCTCTATAGGTTATGATCACATTTTGGTGTTGATATTCTAATTTGATAAATCAGTCGTATAGTTTATCGAATGAAGTTTTCTTCTGCTCTTTGCCCTACCTCTCATGTCTTCAAGGTTAGACTGTAGGAGCGAAGGCCCCATTAGAGTTGCTTTTCGAGTGCAAGGAGAACACTTGTAGTTGGGAGATTATTAGTTTGTGTCAGTGAGTCATTACTAGTGTTCTGCCTTCCTGTTTCCTGCTGGGTTTGGAAATACCAAAAGTACAGCCTCACTCTCTGGTTGTATTTTGGTATTTCTGTTTTAGGTTGCAAAGGAAGCACTGAGGTTTCAGAAAAGAAACCTCAAATTGTTAACAAAACAGTTTAAAAAGTTGACCATCTTCATAACTGTACAGTACAAATGTTGCAATAGGAGGTTAGTCTGAGTTTTGCTTGGCTCAAGGTTATATTGCTCGACATGAAAAGATGCCTGATAATCATGCCTGGAAAGGAAGGTTTTCTTTGGCAATCTGATGTATCTTCCTTCTTATTTTTATCCAATGTTCTACCCACTTCTAATATACAGCCTCTGCCCCAAACTATAACATAATTGTGATAGTCTTCAGGGCAGATAACAATATCCTTTTTACTTTTTATTTATCTTACATTCCTTCATTCATCCATTTAATACATGTTTTGACAGTCTGGGTGCCAGAGAAACCTGTTATTTACCTGGCACATAATGGTATGTCTATGGCAGTTATTAGATAGCCTGATACCTAGTTAGTACAGTGCTGTCTTGGAGATTAGCACGGGCCTGGTGTTACCCATAACCCTCAGTATCTCCCTACATAACACCTTAAAGAGTCTCAGGAATCTCTTCCCTACAACTCAAATGCTGTGTCTCTGACACAAACGTGAACTAAATGCTGTGTACGTGTGGGGTTGCGCTGTTGCTGGCATTGAACACAGACCATGTTTCTGAGTAGAAAGGGGAATGGAGGCTGACAGACTTAGGTGAAAGAAAAGACACATCAGTTGGCTTCTCAAATCCTTCTTCTCAGCATAATGCGATCGATTCTTTCATAAATGAAGTACCATTGTCCAGCAATGCTGCACATCCTAGTTCTTGCTTTTCTTCGTTTTCCAATTTTCATTCCAAAGGTATCTGTAAATTCGTGTGCATTTCTCAACAGTTGTGCAAGGGAAATCAAGGAACATTTACCAATATTAAATTAACCAAACTGTTCTTTAATGTGTTTATGTTGTTGTCGCTGTTAAGTGCTGTCAAGTCACTTCTTTGTAGTTAGCAGACAAATGCTTATCCTACAGTCTCACACTAATAAGTTTAAATGATATCAGTTCTGGTTTTGTTTTTTGTTTTTAATGGAGTCCTGGTGAGGTGCTGTGGGATAAAGGACTGGACAATAGGGTGGTTTGAACTACAACGTCATTGGTTCAAACTCACCAATCACTCCTTGGAAACCCTATACAGGGTTGCTATGAGTCAGAACCAACTGACTCAACAGCACTTAACAACAACAACAAAGATGGCTATCGAGTCCTGGTGCGACACTGTGGGATAAAGCACTGGACTTCAAGATCAGTTTGAATGACAAGGTCAGCAGTTCAAACTCACCAGTTGCTCCTTGGAAACCCTATACAGGGTCACTTTGAGTTGGAAGTGACTTCATGACACTTAACAACAACAACAGATGGTATTGAAGGAGCTGTAGTCGAGCACTGCTAACGGACTACTCTGATAACAGCAAGGTCAGTATTTTCAATGTACAAGTCGCTCTGTGGAGAAAGACGAGGCTATCTGCTCCATCATCATTTACAGCCTCAGAAGCCCTATAGAGGGTCACTATGAGGTGGAATGGACTTCGTGGAACACAGCCACCACCACCATCACTTATCTATGGGCTCCCAAGTTTTGAATTAATATTAAAAAAAACTACTGAGTAAATGTCTAATTCAATTTTAAAATATATGCAATTACAACTTGTGTGAGTAAGTTTGATTTAAATTTTGATGTTCACTAATTATTTGTGTTTCACATGAAAACCATGAAGAAGTGTCATGTACAATTAATACTCAAATGAATTTCTATTGGGAATCTTCGTCAGCCATGAGTAATACAGTTCTACTTTAATAATTATTTTAAATTTCCCCATATTGAAAAATTTCAAAGAACTGAACATTTACTGAGTAGACCCAAACAGTGACTTAGATGAAAATTGTTATGTAATAATAATTTATATGATAAACTTTAAATGTTCATCTTTTCTAGAATGATCATTTCTCAAATATAACTACATGCTTGAATGTGATATATAAATTCATCATTCATTTTCAAATCTAAGAATTGGTTGTATACTTTTTATTTCAGTTTCTCATTGTTAAGAAGTATGAAGGTTTTCCAAATTGAAATAGCAACAACTACTACCCATAGAAATGAATATACTACAAGGATTTAAGAAAGATTGTTTAATTTGGTAGAACTGTCAGTAGAACGTAAGTTATATGAGCAAATCTTGATTATAGCATCATAATTAATTTTCTGAAATAAAGGCAGGATCTTATGAATAAATACATAATTATGAACTCTGCAAGTAATTATTTATTACTAATCCAAATGTCTGAGTTGATCAAGACAGCATCTAGACATTTACATATTTTATATTTATAAAGAAACATTTGCAACAACAGTTAAGTACTAGACCACTAATCCAAAGATTATATATTCAAACCCACACAGCAGCTTTGTGGGGGAAATTTCTGACAACTTGCTCTTATAAACATTACAGTCAACAAAGCCCTATGCGACAGTTCTCCTCTGTGATATACCTTTGGTATAAGCAAAAGATCTCTTTCAAATGTAAAATAACAAAGTTGTCATTCTGAGAAGTAAAGTGTACCTGACACCACTTGTTTATCAGTTTGTTGTACTGTGGTGGCTTGTGTATTACTGTGATTCTGGAAGCTATGATACTGGTTTTTTAAATACAAGCAGGGCCACCCAAGGTAGACAGGTTTCAGTTGAGCTTTCAGACTAAGATAGACTAGGAAGGAGAGATAGACTACTTCTGAATATTTTGTAACTGAAAACCTTATGAATAGCAGTGAGACACAGTCAACATACCAATGTTGAATAGTGAAACATGGTGAAGAGTCCCAGAATATTGTCAGATATAGTGCTAGAAGATGAGTTTCTCAGATTGGAAGGCACTCAGAATGCGACTGGGGAAGAGCTGCCTCCTAAAAGTAGAGTTGGTATTGATGATGTGAAGGGAATAAAGTGCTTGGGATATTTATTTGCTGATGGGGCACAACTCAAAATTGGGAGAAACAACGTAAACATTCATTTGCTCAAAGCTGAAGACCAGAAGAGTTGTGGGATGGCATCAAGAACATTAAACAGCGAGAAAGCTAAAGGCCATTAAGAAGACAAGAAAAAAAGAAAAGACTCTGAAACTTGCTCTCCAGTGTAGAGATACTAAAGCAATTGGAAGAAATGTGTGTGGGTGGGTAAAAGAACTGAACAGAAAATTTCAAAGGGCAGCTCAAGAAGACAAAGACAAATATTATAATGAAATGAGCCAAGACATGAAGTGAGAAAACCCAAAGTAAAGAACATAGGCAGTATTTCTTAATCAGAGGGAAATAAAGAAAAAATTCAAGGCTCACTTTGTAATGTTGAAGGATTCTATGGGCAAAATATTGAATAATGCAGAAAGCATCAAAAGAAGATAGAAGGAATATACAGAGTGCCCATATCAAGAGAAATGGTAGCTGTTCAACTATTTTAAGAGGTAGCATGTAATCAAAAGCTAATGATACTTAAGGAAGAAGTCCAAGCTGCAGTGAAGGTATTGCCAAAGAACAAGGCTCCAGGAATTGATGGAATACAAATGGAAATCTTTCAACAAACTGTGTGGATCATGAGAAGCTACAGACAACATTACAGAGAATGAATATTCTAGAACAATTAATTATGCTCACAAGGAGCATGTACATAGACTAAGAGGCAGTTGTTCTAATAGAACAAGGGGGTTCTGACTGGATTGAATCAGGAAAGTTGTGTACCAGAGTTGTATTCTTTAACCACACTTAATCAATCTGCATGCTGAACAAATAAACCAAGAAGCTGAATTATATGAAGAAGAACATGTCATCAGGATCGGAGGAAGACTCATTACCAACCTATGATAAACAGATGATATGACCATGCTTGCTAAAAGCAAAGGGGACTTAAAAGACTGATGAAGATCAAAGACCACAGCCTTCTTATTAGGTGCACTTCAATATAAAGAAAACACAAATCTTCACCATTAGACCAATAAATCATGCCATGATAAATTAAGAATCGATTGAAGTTGTCCAAGACTTCATTTTGCTCAGATCAACCATCAACACTCATGGAAGCAGCAGTTCTGAAATAAAACGATGTATTACATTAGTTAAAACTGCTGCACAAGACCTCTTTAAAGTGTTCAAGAACAAAGATGTGAGTTTGAGGACTAAGGTGCACCTGACCCAAACCATTCTACTTTCACTAGCTTCACATACATGTGAAAGTTATATAATGAATATGAAATACCATAGAATTGATGCATTTGAGCTATAGTATTGGAGCAGAATATTAAAGGTGCAATGGACTGCCAAAAGAACAAACAAATCTGTCTTGGAAGAAGTACAATCAGAATGCTCCTTTGAAGCTAGGATGGTCAGACTTACTCTTTCATACTTCGGACATATTAAGAGGGGTTGGTCCCTGGAGGACATCGTGCTTGGTAAAGTGGAGGATCAGCAAAAAAGAGGATGACCCCAAATGAGATGACTGGCACAGTGGCAGCAACAATGCGCTCAAGTGTAGCAACAATTTTGAGATTGGCACAGAACGAGGCAGTGTTTCATTCTTTTGTTCAAAAGGTCTTTGTGAGTTGCCATGTACTCGATGGCACCTAACAACAAAAACAACAAGGCGTGTCTGGACCCAAGACATGGTATTTTCAATCATCATATATACATTTGAAAAAAGGCAAAGAATAAGGGAGATTAGAGAAGAATTGATGCATTTGGAATTATGATGATGGCAATAGAATAATATTGGATATATCAGGAACTGCCAATAAAATGTTTTGGAAGGAATATGGTTGGATTTTTCCTTGGAATTGATGATGGGGAGACCTCTTCTCTACTGCTTTGTACATGTGGACAAGAAAGACCATTTCCTTAAGAAGTTCACCATGTTTAGTAAAGTAGGGGATCATCAAAGAAGAGGAAGATTCTTCACCAGATTGATGTACACTGTGGCAACAATGATGTGCTCAAACGTGACACCATTTGTGAAGATCAGCAGCTTTTTTCTGTTCTGTTGTACATAGGATTGCTATGAGTTGGAATTGACTCAATGACACCTAACAACAATGATGAGTCAAATATTAACTTTATGGTACCTAACAACAACAATCTGTAAAAGTAGAGGATAGGTCATATTTTGTTTAGTACAATATAGTTTGACCTGTGACTTGCATATATGTAGACATAGTATGTAGACCTTCACTCTTCATCTTTAATTGAGTTCTAAGAACATTAGACGCGAAGCTTAACTGATACTGGTGTCAGGTTGTTTGACTTATTCTGAGGAAATTACTGGTGAGGGAGTTCAAGAAATACATCGTCAAACTTTGAAATGAAGGATTTAATTTTGTTGTTCAAATAACTAGTTAGCCTCCTACATTTTTTACTTTACCTTCTTGGTTCAATTGTTAAATAAGAGTTCAGGTGTTTGAGTTTATAAGTAAACCCGGACAGAATTA
Source organism: Chrysochloris asiatica (assembly GCF_000296735.1). NCBI lineage: Eukaryota > Metazoa > Chordata > Mammalia > Afrosoricida > Chrysochloridae > Chrysochloris > Chrysochloris asiatica. The sequence goes on along the minus strand of NW_006408547.1, from coordinate 16,844,525 downwards.
ATCTAGAAATATTCTACGCTGTCATTTTTGGTATAGAGGAATCCAACTGAGTTTTGTATGTTAATCTTATACCCTGCCACTTTGCTAAATCTTCCAATGAGGTCTAGTAGCTTTTTTACTGAGTCTTTGGGGTTTTCTATATATAGGATCATATCGTCTGCAAATAGGGAGAGATTTACCTCCTCTTTGCCAATTTGAATGCCTTGAATTTCCCTATCTTGCCGTATAGCTCTTGCTAAGACTTCCAGCACAATATTGAATAGGAGTGGTGACAGAGGGCATCCTTGTCTTGTTCCTGTTCGCAGAGGAAAGGCTTTCAATTTCTCTCCATTGAGAGTAATATAGGCTGTTGGTTTTGTATATATGCTCTTTATTATGTTGAGGAATTTTCCTTCAATTCCTATTTTGTTGAGTGTTTTTATCAGGAATGGGTGTTGGATTTTGTCAAATGCCTTTTTTGCATCAATTGTTATGATCATGTAGTTCTTTTCTTTTTTCTTATTTATATGGTGGATAACGTTGATCGTTTTCCTAATGTTGAACCATCCTTGCATCCCTGATATGAATCCCACTTGATCATGATGTATTATCTTCTTGATGTGCTGCTGAATTCTTCTGGCTAGGATCTTGTTGAGGATTTTTGCATCTATGTTCATGAGGGATATTGGTCTATAGTTTTCTGTCTTACTAACGTCCTTTCCTGGTTTTGGTTTGAGGGTTATGCTTGCTTCATAGAATGTATTGGGAAGTTTTCCATCCTCCTCCATATTCTGGAATAATTTGAGTAGGATTGGTGTCAGCTCTTCCCTGAATGTTTGGTAGAATTCACCTGTGAAGCCATCTGACCCTGGACTTTTTTTGGTTGGGAGTCTTTTGATGACTTGGTCAATTTCTTCTACTATTATGGGTCTGTTTAGGTTTTCTATTTCATTGTATGTAAGTTTAGGTAGGTAGTGTTTATCCAAAAATATATCCATCTCTTTTAAATTTTCAAATTTGTTGGAGTATAACTCTTCATAGTATTCTTTTATTATCCTTTTGATTTCCTTTGGTTCCGTTGTGAATCTAGAAATATTCTAATCCATCCAGAAATGGTACCAAATACAAAGTGTCCCATTCCATTTGTTTCTTGTGCTTTAAAGTTACAAAGTTGTCAAACCAAGGAGCTCTTGTTGATTGAACCTCAAAAAGTTGACACTGGATAACAGGATATGGGAAGAACTAAATTTCTTCTACCAGTAAAAAAATAAAAAAAGACACACACTTGATGTACCAATCGTATATGAGAGGACTTTAAAAATTCACGGAAAAATCCCATTATCTTTTACTTCCATTTTCCACAAACTTTTTGATACCCCCTCATACATGAACACAGAACCTGGCACATGATAAATGTCCAGTGAAAACGTTCACTGAATAAACAAATGAAGAAATAAATGAAATGTACTTTATTTGTGAATTACCACATGCAACACAGTATAACATTATAGGGTAAGCACTTGACTGCTAACCATAAGTCTTCAAGCCTACTAGCTTCCCTCAGAAACACTATATGGGGTCGTATGAGTTGAAACTAACTTATCAGCACACAATAACACATCAACTACAGTAACCACATACTGACAAAAGTTGACTTCTACTGATGCCTCAAAATTTCTAGGACAATTTTGTTAATCCCTCTATTTAAGAAAGCAGGATAATAGCATGATGTTTCCATGTTATGAAAAAATACTATTGTCAGAAATGAATGAATGAAGTGATTGAAAATGAAGTGCTAGAACTCTTGGTTAAGTATCAGGAACCAGATTCCAATTGCTGTGTGAGTACAAATGCTTCTTGCATTTTGTTTCATGTATGCCTCACTTACTGTTGAGGCTTTGCTAGTTATTAAAAAACAACAACAACAACCAACTTATTATAATGAGTCTAAAGCCACTTGCATATTTATTAGTGATTCTATATCTTAAAAACTCGATTTTAAATTGTAGTTTTGACTGACTCTTCAATCCAACATAAGCTTGATAAGAGCAACTATTAGAAAATCCTGAAACCTGATGCAGCTCTGGTTGAGGCAGAGGAAGTGCTAATTTCACATGCAATTATAAGTTCCCATTCCCCTTCTTTTGGAAAATTAACATATTATGTAAATTATTTTACAAATATGGTGCAGATGTCATTAATAAAACATGAAAGCAAGATCTGTGTTCACCAATTAGCATTTTCATTGTATTTCCAGCCCAGTTCTAACTTACAGTTTACTCTACCTTGTGAAAAACTGTTGTTATCATCAGCAAACTAGTCCCTTCAAGCAGTTACAATATGAAGCAGTTGATTGGGGAGGTAGTGATGGAAGCCTGGGGTATGGCAGAGGTGGAAAGCGTATTCCATGTGACATCATTAGTGCCTACACTCCAGGGAGAAAAGCAGTCTTCATTTCTGCTTGTTTCCCTTGTGGTGAAATTATGAGTTTGTTTATGAATGGTATCTGAGCAAAAGGTTGACTTTAGATATGGCATGGTTTACAGAGTCCTGATGTGGCACTACAGGACAAGCACTGGATTGCTAACTACAAGGTCAGCTGTTCAACTCCATTAGCCGCCCTTCAAATACCTTATACAGGGTCACTAAGAGTCAAATGATGCAGTGACATTTAACAAGGGATTCTTTGTTTGGCATTTACTTTTGAGCAAGAGGTGTAAGATTTTTAAGTTTCAGTGGTTAGATGTCTGATAGTACAATGTAGAACAAGTATGACTTCTTACACATTTAAAACTAAAGATGCCCACTTAAAAGAAACCCACCTCTCTCAGCCAACTCACACTTACTCTTTTAAAGAAAAAGAAGTTTTTGTTATTTTCAAATGCCACAGAGTTGGTTCCAACACATAGCAACACTGCATAGGGTTTCCGAGGAAAGGCCAACATTGCCATGCAAACTGACTTTGCGGTCCAGCACTTTACCCCAGAATGCTACACCATTATCAACAGTAGGTAGACGTTGGAAACCAAAATGAGGCAATGCTGCTAAACTGCATTGAAACCTTGGGACGGAAATTGTGCTCTAAGTTATGCACTAAGCATGCATATAAAATTATTTTCTCAATCTAGCAAAATTTTTGTGCTGTAGGATAAGCATTTGACCAGAAGGTCAGTTTAAACTGTAAAGTTGGTGGTTCAAACTCATCACTCCCTGGAAACCCTACATAGTGGCACTGAGTCAGAAACGACTCTACAGCACTTAACAACAACAACAATTAAAAGGTGCATGTTGTCAAGAGGCCTCAAGAGAAGGGATTTTAAATCTCTTAGCTCAGATCAACTGAGATGAAATTATGTAGATTATTCAGCAAGAAAGAGACCCTACTACTGTTTCAATTAACCAGATTACTGAAGGCAAAGCAATGGATGCTGGGAAAGGAATAGGGATGGTGAATAAACAGAGGCCAGGGACTCCACTGATGAGCCAGTCAGGCCAACCACACTAACCACAGCAATGGTGATCAACTTTCTCTTATTCCTTAAACTGAGTGGGCCTAGGCAGTAGATAGCATGCATTATTTCTTTTTATGTTTTGAAATTCCCATTTTTGTCTTCAATCCACAGTGAACTTTTGTAAATGCCACAGACAGCAAAAAGATGAGGATGCTGGCACAAACAAGTCAACTTCACAACTGGCGAGACCCAAGGGAAGAAAACGACTGGTTCACATCGGCCAAAAGTCACTGATACTCACTAAACGCAAACGTGAGACAGCAAAATGAGCAGGCGTCTCATTAATATACCCTGTCTGAGAGACTTGATTCTATATTTAGCTTTCAAATATTTAACTTTCACCTGTTTAATATTTAGTAAGGCTAACAGAATAAAAGATGAATTATTGAGTAGATTAATGTTTTTAAAAACTACAAGAGAAAAAAAAAATCACTGTCATCCAGCTTTGTATCAAAAACTCATTTCGCAGGCATTAATTTTTTAATAAAATACTGATTGTATGATGAAGTACAATGTTTGTTAATAAGATCCAATATTCAGTGGGAAGTGTTTTTATATTTTCCTGGACACAATGCAATTTGAATTAAATTATTTCTTATAGGGGTTCCAGAAACTGTTTAAGAACAAATATTGGAAGGGATCGACCCTTAATTTTTCTGCTTATTTGTAATATGAGTGAACCTTTGAAATCCTATACCCTGGAAATCTTTCCCATGAAGGGGAGGACATGCTTTTTCAGACCATAACTCAGCAGACAAAGGAATCAGCATTACAAACTGTGTTTCCTACCCAGTGGGTGGATGGGGGTGGGAGGGAGGATGAATTAAAGTCGAATCAATAGGTGGGGCTTTGTTAATAGAGAAATCTAGCACAGACAGGCACTAGTACAGATGGCAGACTGGGGGAAGGGCTAGCATCTGGGAGCAAAAAGAAAAAGGATGCATAGATCATGGTTAATGCCGCCCCCACCCCCATCCCCATCATTTCTTGTTTGTTTTTGCTTTTTGTCATGAATGTAATTTGAAAAGTTATTTTGTATTTCTCTTTGATATTTTCACTTGGAAAAAGGGTATGCTCTTTATATCTATTACCAAAACACGCAGACACTTCTTAGTAATAGTTCCCAGGGAGCAGATTTTTTCAACTGGTATAGAGAAGTAGTAATGCTAGATAACCCTGACTTGCACATTGTTTTAACAGTACCACTGCAAACAGAGGAAGAAAAATCATGTATTTAGAAAAGAAACTTCTATTTAGAAAATGGATACAATTTAGACTAAACACTTAGACAGTAGCATACATTTTCAAAGTGACAAAATCAAATTGGATAAAGGGAGAAAATCTCAAATTTATAAAATGTTCTTTTCTTTGTTTTTTGTTAGGTTTGTGTGTGCGGGAAAAATGAGGAAACAGAGTCAGACAATCCTAGAAACAAACATAAAATTCACTTTTTGTGCTGTTGGGAAAGTTTAGGGGATTTATGCATGTCCACTGCGAGAAAACATTTCTGAAATGCATATTTATAAGTCCTTCCAAGGCTGTAGTCGCAAAGCAGTGTGGCATGTGAGAGACCCTGAATGGGAGGTGACTGAATATTCAGTTCCTGGGCTGAGAGAGGTTCCAACTGTAACCAATGAGACCCTTCTGTTCTCTTGGGTGAGAGCAAGCTTGGACTGCTCTTAAGGATCATTTAAGAGCTTTAAACGCCATGTGTATTACTCCAAAGGAAGCCACGGGGCATGAGCTGGTATGCACCTCATGGGTACAGAAAAAAAGATGACTCTGAAATAAATGGGGAAGGGCCTTTGAAGAGATTCTGTTTCAACAAACTGGATACATTCCTTTTGTGTTTATTCTTTTCAGGGATGGAAATTAGGTCCCAAGGTGAAGGACAGTTAAAGTTGTACTTGTAGACAGACACACACACTCTAGTACTTAGCTATTCATTGGAGAAAACAGAAGAGGTGAACACACCTTTTAAAAAACATCAATACCTTCTATTTATAGAGCTTGTAAAAAAAAAAAAAAAAAAAGGGTTTTAAATAAAAAACAATAACCCACGCTTTAAAAACCCTATACATGTAGAATAAACTTACAAAGAGCTTGAAAACATTGGGTCAAAGGTCTTGAAATGTACATACCAGTCTACCATCTCTCCTGTGTTTTCTATACATGGAGGCAGCTATTTAAAACAACCCTACAAAGTAGTTTTATGGCAGTTTATGATTTGATCTGTTTTAATCTATGTGTTTGCTTGAGAGAGATTTCTAGAATTGTTTGATTTCTTTTTGGTTGATTGTGTATTTTGCTTTTCCTGGGGTACATCTCATGTGTTTTAGAGAAAGAAAAGTCTCTCAACATAAGGATTACAATTATGAGAAGAGCTACCTCACTGCTAATGGTTCTGATAGCCCTATAAGGCAGTTGGATTCTGTCACATCGAGTCATTGAGTCAGAGTCAACTCAGGCATGTAACAACAACAACACATTATAAAAATTTCAATCATTCCAATGAAAATTTATTAAACCTTTCAATCAAATCAAAGTGTTTCATTTGGACCCATTTTGGGGCAGTGGGGAAGTTGGAAAGGTGTATTAACAGCACACACACACACACACTTCTTTTTATAAAGTACTTCATTTTACTAAATCTTTGGAAAGCCTTAAGATTCATGATGGAGTTTGTCTTATCAGAACCTGCCCACTACAAATGTGTCTCACACACAGAGAGAAGAGAGAACAGGTTCTAATTAGCTGAGCACTGAGCCTCTTGTTGATTCTCTGATGCAGTTCTCGTACTAATCATACCAAATGTTCCCACGCTTCTCATTCTCAAAGTTCTCCACCTAAACCTTGAAAACTTTCAACAGATGGCTCCCTCTCCAAATTTATTACAAAAAAAGCTGCCAAATGACTTGTTATTCTTCGTTTTCCTTTCGTTGATTATCTCCTTTCCTATTTGTATCTTCAAATTCTCCTTCATTCATTCTTTCCCTTCTAGCTATGAACTTGTATTTTTCTCCAACGGGGTTCATCTTGAATGGTACTACAATCCTTAACCTTCCCTTTAGGCCGATTTTGTGATAAAGCATGCCTCCTGCATCTTACAATCACACTCAGTCCATCACTATGTGTAATTGGCTTCTATCTCTTCCATCAGATTTTAAAACAAACCAGAAACAACTACTTTTGAAAATTATTACCAGTCCAGATGCTGAAGAGTTGACTATAATTCTTAACAACCATATATGTGTTAGAGTAGAACTGTGTTTGTTTTTCTGGCAGTCCATGGTTTCAATATTCTTCATCAATATCATAATTCTAATGCATAGTTCTTTTACAGTCTTGCTTATCCACTGTCCAACTTCCACATGCATACGAAGCAACTGAAAATACCAAGGCTTAGATCAGGTGCACCTTAGTCCTCAAACTGACATCTTTTGTTTTAATCACTTGAAAGAAGTCTTGTGCAACAGATTTGCCTAAAGCAATACTTCCTTTGACTGTTTACATGAGTGATTGACGATCCAATCAAAATGAAGTCTTTAACAACTTCAATCTTTTCTCCATTCATCATGATGTTATTTATTCCTCCAATTGTGAGGATTTTTGTCTTCTTTACATGGAGGCATTGATCCATACCGAAGGCTGTAGTCTTTGATCTTTATCAGTATTTTGAGTCCTCTTGCAATTAAGGTTGTGTCATCACACATCATTAATCATTGTTGTTGTTGTGTAGTGCTGTTGAGTCTATTCCAACCCATAGTGACCGTATGTAGGTTTTCCAAGGTGCATCTGGTGAGCTTCAACCATCAACTTTGCAGTTCAAATGACTTTGCAGTCTGATGCATTAGCCCACAGCGCCACACCAGGACTCCTATTAATCATTAATATACTTAAAATATACCAGAGCATATTTTTTCCTTTTCCCTTCTGTATTTCGTCCATGTTCTCTGCTTTACTTTCCATAACCCATAGCTAGCCAACTCCAACATCCAGCACTCCACTGGGACTTCTTAAGGACCTAAATTCAACAGACTCATATCAACCGAAATGTTCTTAATGTTGGACTGGGTGAGTGTCATCTAAACCCTTCCTCTGTGCTTAAACCTGCTGTCATTACTTTAGTGATCTCACATGTTTTGTTTTGATTTTTTTCCTTCCTAATTTTTCTGTCAGACAGTCCTTTCCAATTTATTTTGCTTTTTTACCAGAGCAGTAAATATGAGGGCTCTTGAGGGCTCCCTCTTCATGTCTCATACTACATGCTCGCATTCAGCCATTCTAGTTAAAATTACTGACTACACATCTGACTTCTGGTGTGGCTCTGTGGGTTAAAGCGTCAGACTGCAAAGTCATTTGAACTGCAAGGTGGGCAGTTCAAGTTCACCAGCGGCTCCTCAGAAACTCTGTACAGGGTCGCTATGGGTCGGAATTGACTTGACAGCACTTAACAACAACAACAACAACAACAAAACACATTGGAAGTGCTCATCACCATGTTTGGCCTTAGAGTTGTTAATACTGTACATGCTATGTAGGACCCACATCCATGGGTCACAGAGATACTAAAATGGACATTTTTCTGCAGTGAAAGAACTGTTCCAATAAGGGCCATAGAGAAGAGCACCACAGAAAGGCATAGAAGGAAGTTGGACAGATGAAATGCCGACAGAGAAGGGAGGAAGAATAGTATGTACAAAGAAACCCTAAAGACCACTCTGTTTTCTAGGCCCTACAGGTAGCTCAGTATAGCTGGAGCAATAGTAAAAGGTGGAGAGTGGAGTGGTATGACGCAAGAGACGGAAACAGAATCCATGATTTGACTATGAATTATTTTAAGGTGGAGGCATAGGTTTAGATATTAATCATTGTGTTTTTCCCTCACTTGACATCGCACTGGTTGTGGGAAGCCTTCCCAGGGCTGTGGAAAAGCAGAGAATACCTTCTTGAAAACACTGGTTGCCTCTGAGGCTAGCTGTCCCCACTTTCATATCCACTGAATACCCTTGAAACCACCTCAGCAAGTATGGCACTCGGCATTGAAACCCAATCCTCTATCTCAGAATAGTAATGTGGTCGGTTGGTGTGTCTGCCTAAGAGTATGAAGTACCCTATAAACATGTTCCAGTTCTAGGCCATAGCAGGAGCTTCTGTGAACTGGTGTCTTCTCAGAACGTGTATTCCTGTGCCAAATCCCAGGTGTCTGCCTGTCCCAGGATGGGCCTGAGCCACTGAGAGATTTCTAATCAGAGGAGTAAGATAATTATAATTGCCTTTTAGAAACTGGACACTGTCAACTAAATAGAAACCAGACCAAAGAATGTACTAATAAGCAGGCAAGCAAACCAATAAAGGGTCTGAGAGACAATTTGAAAATTCTCACAGTAAATAGGCAGGAAATGAAGATGGTCTCAATCTGCACCAAAGCAGCTGAGCTGGATATAGAGATTGTAGGCAGGTAAGATGCCTGCTGATTAATTCACGCATTATTATCTTCATAAGACTTGCAAAATCTGACAGTCTTTAGTGATAGCTTTGCTGGAAAGTTCTAGGACTGGCTCTGATTGTCCACACATGGTTATATGATATGAGAAAAGGTTACTTTAGCTTGAAATGTGACTAGGATGGGGACCTTGCCACACAGGAGTGGAGGCATGTCAGTCACGTACCTATCACATGAAAAGACTTCCTCAAAAGGTAAATCCCATTGTACCCAGAAGAAAAGGAAATCGATGCTAGACAAAGCATGTCTGATAGAGGCAGGGCTTGATGGCGGCTAGGGTAGAGGTGCAGTGAGGTTCACTGTCAGCCATACCACAGAATACCAGGCAAAGCAGATCCAGGGCAGAGCTCCAAAACTCAGAACCACATACGTATGAGTAATTTAAAAGTTTGAAGGCTTATAGCTAGTGGAACTTGAAGCAGAAGTAAGAAAATGTGTACTTTTGAATCTGCTAAGCTCAGAGGCCCAGAGCTGATATCTTGGGTGAGACCAAATGGCAAGACCTAGCGGATGAGCAGACACACTATGGAAAAACGCCACCAGGGCACCTTGGAGCAAAGGTGGACAATACACTTATTCAGTGTTGCTCTGTTCTTATTTATTTATTTTTTTCGTAGCTGGTCATTGTCCCCCACCCCCACACTGTTTGTGCACCTCTATTCTGGTGACCAGACAGGAAATTGAATGAATGGACACCCCCACACTCACCACGGGTGGGTTCTTCTGCTATGCATGCACACAGATACTCAGCCTAAGTGCAGACCCTGAGCTTTTTTTTTTTTTTTTTTTTTTTAGTATGAGAAAGGCCAGGATAGGGATGTAGAGAGGAAAAGAGAGTTTAAAAACAAAACAGGCCAAAAATTAAATTAAAGCCTGAGGTATAGCATAACAACTAACAGTGGCATCTTGAAATCTCTCAGGCAGCTTTGTAAGCAAGAAGCTGAAGACAGGACATTAAAATCCTACTCATATAGGCTATAATTTTTTTTTTCCCCTTCCCTCCATCCTCTCCCTTTTCCGTGATTATAGATTGCAGTATTCAGTCTAGTTTTGTTTTGTTGCTATTGTTTGGGTGTTTTTGTTTTCTGTTTTTTTTCTTGTGCTGTTTTGCTGTTTTATGGTCCCTCTTCTACATTTGGGGGACTCTTTCTCTCCCTATATTACTCAAGAAGAATCAGCAGCTGCTGCCATACAGCCAAGCTACAATCATACTATATAAAACACCAAAACCCAGGCCAAGAACCTATACCAACTGCCATATACCAGGGAGGCAGACAACACCTGTGTAAATTTCTCTGAGTTGAGCAATAAGAAGACTGAAAAGGCAAGCCCACATCCTGATCACACCTACATAGAAGCAAACAGAAAACATAAAAAATACCAAAACACATACTCACTTAAGTATTAAGGCCACAGATAAACACTAAATATGTCCAAGAAGCAAAAGCAGATGACCATATCAGCACATGTTCAGAAACAAGATAAAATGTCTGAGAGAAATGACCTAGAGGTAGACTTGGACTCCATTCTGGAAGGGGGGCAGGCCTTGGAAATGCCTGAGAAGGAATTCAGAAAAATGCTTATAAAATGTTTCAAAACACTTTACAACGGAGTTCATTAAAATAAGGAACAAGTCAGGAAAGTGCTATAGGAACAATCAAATAAGATAGATACAGCACTGGAAACAATTCACAACTTACAGAAATAGGTCCAAATGATAAATAATAGAATATCAGACATAGATAATACTCTGAAAGGGCAAAGGAGTAGAATACAAGAAATGGAAGGCAGAACCAGTGAGCTCAAAGACAAATCTCTAAATACCACTAAGATAGAAGAACAAACAGAAAAAAAGGATTAAAAAATCTGAAGATCTAAGATTCATGTTGGACAACATGAACAAGACTAACTTAAGAATTATTGGCATTCCAGAATCAGAAGAATTACACAAGTCCACAGAGGAAATAGTTGAAGAACTGCTGGAAGAAAATTTCTCTAACATCCTGAAAAGTGAAAAGATAAACACTCAAGAAGCTCAATAAACCCTAGGAAGGATAGACCCCAAAAGAAAATCACCAAGACATATCATAATCAAGCTCTCTAAAATCAAAGATAAGGAAACAGTCCTGAAAGCAGCTAGGGAAAACAGAAGTGCTACATACAAAGGCAAGCAAGCCAGATTAAGATCGGATCTCTCAGCAGAAACCACGCAAGCAAGAAGGCAATGCGGAGACATATGTAAAACCCTGAAAGAAAAAAAATTGCCAAACAAGAATCTTTGACCCAGCAAAGCTAGTAATCAAATACGCTGATGTAATCAAAACGTTCCAGAATAAACAGAAGCTAAGGGATTTTGCCAAAGCCAATCCTGCTATGAAAAACATCCTAAGGGAGTTCTGTGGACTGAGAACCAACAAGAACGGACAACAACCAAAGATTGAAATACATGGCAGCACCTCCCAGAATTAAATCGACAGAAGGAAGAGTCGAGAACAGAACAAAACAATTAGAACAAACTCAGAGAATCTGGGAGGTCAGTCTATGATCAAAACAATTACAATGTAACAGAAGGTAAACACGTATGGACAAAGATACAGATAGTGAGAAGGTCAGGTTGATTACAGTTAAAATAGACTGCACTAAATGGAGAGAAAAGTTAATGGACTATAAGGCAACCTCAAAGAAAATAAACACTTCACAACATACCAAGAAAATGAAAGTCCAAGAAGAACATGGAAACATTAAAACTATGAGGAAACTCATAAGAAAGAACACAAAAAGCATGAATTCAACAAAGGAAGACACACAGAACAAACAAAGCAGCAACAACACAAAAAAACAAACATAATATCAGCAATTAATCCATACCAATTGATAATTACATTGAATGTAAATGGATTAAACGCACCTGTTAAGAGACAAGAGAGTGGCAGAATGGATAAGAAAACAAGATCCTTCAATATGCTGTCTGCAAGAGGCACATCTCACACACAAAAACAGATTAAAAGTCAAAGGATGGAAAAAAATATACCAATTATTGCAACCAAAAACGATAAAGAGTGGCAGTACTAATCTCTGATAACATAAACTTTGATGCAAAAACCAGCATAACAGATAAAGATGGACATTATTTCATGACTAAAGAGACAATTGAACAACATGGCACAACCATAATAAATATCTATGCTCCCCATGAAAGAGCTCCAAAATATATAAAGCAAACTCTAATAGTTTTGAAGAAAGAAATAGATGAATCTATAATAATAGTGGGTGATTTTAATACAATGCTTTCAAAAATGGATAGAGCAACCAGAAAGAAACTTGACAAAACACAGAAGAACTAAACAACACAACCAGCCAACTGGACCTCATAGATGTGTACAGAGCATTCAACCCAACAACTGCATAATACACATTCTTTTCCAGTGCACATGGAACATTCTCCAGAATAGACCATGTCTTAGGCCACAAAACAAATCTCCATAAATTTACAAATATCAAAATACTACAAAGCATCTTCTCAGACCACCATGGTATCAAAATAGAAATCAACAATAGGAAGACCAAGGAAATCAAGTCAAATACATGGAAATTGAATAAGACACTGCTGAAAAGCAACAGATTACTAGAAGAAATTAAACATGAATTCACAAAGTTCCCAGAAACAAATGAGAATTAAAACACAACATGCCAAAATCTTTGGGACACAGCAAAAGCAGTGCTGAGAGGACAATTTATAGCAATAAACACACACATCCAAAAGAAGAAAGAACCAAAATTAACACATTAACACAGCATCTACAACAATTAGAAACAGACCAACAGAGGGTACCTAATGCCACCAAAAGAAAAGAAATAATAAAGATTGTTGTTGTTGTTAAGTGCCGTTGAGTCACTTCCAACCCATAGCAACCCTGTAGAGGTTTTCTGAGG
>NW_006408547.1:16828361-16829366 GCF_000296735.1 Chrysochloris asiatica | reverse complement strand
TATAGGAAACTACAACACCTCTACAACAAAAAGACAAATAACCCAATTAAAAAAGGGTCACAGGACATGAACAGACACTTCACCAAGGAAGACATGCAGGTAGCCAACAACCATATGAAGAAATGTAAATGATCACTAGCTATTAAAGAGATGCAAATCAAGAAAACAATGAGATATCATCTCACACCAGCAATAAGAGGAAAGATCAAAAAGTAGAGGACAATAAATTCTGGCGAGGATGTGGAGAGACTGGGACTCTCCTGCATTGCTGGTGGGATTTCAAAATGGCTCAAACTCTCTGAAAAGCAATATGACACTTTCTCAGAAGGTTGAAAATAGAAATACTTTATGATCCTGCAATTTCTCTACTTGGTATTTACCCACAAGAAATATGAGCCATAACACAAGTAGATATATGCACACCAATGTTCATAGCAGCACTGTTTACAATAGCAAAAAGATGGAGACAGCCTAAGCTTCCATGAACTGAAGAATGGATAAACAAACTATGGTACATACACACAATGGAATATTATGCTACCTTGAAGAATAACAAGAAAGCTGCAAGCCACCGCATAACATGGATGAACCTTGAGGACATTATTTTGAGTGAAATCAGTCAGTCACAAAAGTAGAAATACTGCACTGGACCACTTCTGTAAAAGACTAAGAAAAATAACCCATACTAAAGGGGAGGGGGATTCTTTGCTGGTTACTGGAATGTGGGGGTTGGCTTAGGGGAGGGAGGGGAAGGTATAGCTCAGGGTAGGGAATAAACACAGGATAGTTTGGGTGCTAGGAAGGGGGGCAATATACAAGAAGGGGGAGAGGAATGGAAGAACAAATGGATGGGATAACAATTAGGCAGGTTTGCATGGGCTAAGTGGGACAGAAGTAAAGAATGATGTATGCACAATCTTGGAACAACAGGGCTCTGGAATACAGGGATTAAGACATGGTTGGAATGGGGAAAAGGAAGCTCTGGTAGCGTAGTGGTTACGAATC
>NW_006408547.1:16805055-16828261 GCF_000296735.1 Chrysochloris asiatica | reverse complement strand
GAGGCTTTCTACTCCTGTAAAGATTTACACCCTCGGAAACCCTGTACAGGGTCGCTATGGGTCGGAACCGACTCGATGGCACACAACAACAACAATGTTAAGATGCTTGGCTGTCTTATGAATCTTGGTTTCCATTGCATCCCATTATAAAATAGACTCTGGAGGGGAAGAGAAAGAAATAGCCAGAAATACCACCATAGAAAGCTTGTAAGTCCGTCTTCTGCCTATAACTGATTGGAATACCTAAAATGGGGTACAACGTGCCCAGTGAATGAGGCTTCCGGCAGAGCCTCTGCATTACATTTGAATATAGTTGGAATCCTGAGCAGCATCCAGAATCTTCAGAGGTAGGAAGTTTCCACTTGATAGAACTGGCAGATGAGCCTGGAGCGGCTAGGAGAACAGAAGATATTTCTTGAAATAAAGACCAAAAAATACTAAACAGTATAAGCAGACCAAGCGATTACTACAAGAACAAGCAAATTGCTTGCCCAGGAGACATCAAGGCAAGTGGTCGGGTTCCCTCAGAGCAAACCCCCTTCCAAGACTAAGACTCAGTGTGAATACACACTCTGATTGGTGACCACGTTATCTCTGGTAAGGGGAAGTGAGGGAAAAACAGCAATGAAACTGCGAGCTAAACCCTACATTGTTCAATAGATTTCTATGAACCTGTGTAGAGACCTGGTTGTCCAGCAGTGTGGCAAGACCTGGGGACTCTTAGGCCCAGAGTCAGTGACATAACCACAGAGGACTTGAGTGGAAAATGAAACATCCAGCTGATAAGAAGAGAGGGCGTATGCACAAGAACACCCTCACTTGACCTGGCTTCAATAACTGGATGATCAGAGCTCAACTAGTAGAAGAAAGAAGAGGAAAAAAAGTAGTCTAATACAGTTTGATGATCTTGACCTACACCTCTGGATGCAGTAGCTCAAAAGAGGGCAATAAATCTTTACAGCAGGGTTCATTCCCACCGCCTCCAAACACAAAGTAGACAGGGATGGGCAACTTGGACATTGGCTACCCAAAATGGGGGGCGGGGAGCTACAAAGGCAAGAAGTAACTGGCTTACAAGCTTTCAAGTGGGAACCTAGTTCCAGAGGGCGTGGAGGAACGTAGAATCTCCACTGAGTAGTATCCAATCTGTCTAGGCGGGGTTGATGAAAGGAAATGGGGATAGGTCTCTTGTGATACAATAGTGAATAATTGTAATCAGGACTGATTGTGAGGGTTGGAAATGTAAAGGTAGACATTTTGTAGCAAGGAGAGAAGTGATTAACTTTGCAGTCTAGGAGCGGAGGTCCCTGGGACCATCAAGGGAGAAGAGCGGAGAGTGGGACCCTACCCAGAGAAGCAGTGATGCCAGAGATGGAGGCAGAGACGATGACATGGAGAGATGTAGTGGCTGGGGACTCTAGACCCAGAAAGGGAGCGGGGCTGTGTGCTGAGGACCAGGGGGGCAGGCTTGCAGGGTATATACCCTTTGGTTGGTTGATAATGCATAGAGAGGATTGTAAGCACGGCAATGAAATGATATACGATAGGATGACTGTAAAGCTAATGTTCTCCCATGTAAACTATCACATAATTCACAATAAATCATTAAAAAAATATATATGTCTGATATAGTTTGTTACTGTTAGGTGCCATCGCGTCAGTTCCAACTCAAAGCAATGTTATGCGCAACAGAAGGAAATACTGAATGGTGATAGATATGTTTTTTTCAATTCAAAGTACTCCTCATGGATTTCAGGTTGTATGGAAAAGTAAATATAAATAAAGAAATCTGAGATTACAGTCTGTAAAATGAGAATCTGAGAACATGGTATTCCACAACATTTCTGACACAAATATGAGTAACAACTCACGATACATGGGTCATATCAAATATTTCAAGGATTGTGCACCAAGCTCTATATGTTAATGAAAGAGACAAGATGCATTCGGTGTTCAGAGCAGAACTTGTCAAACTTCTGAGAGGATTCCAGAAATAAAGATGGCCCTATCTTGGGCACCTCTCCATCTCTAGAAGAATTTGATCATCATCCATTTGTGCTGATCACTCTTTGACTGGTTTGTGCTCACTTAGTCAATCCCCAAATGTGTTTCTAGGCAGCAGAAACAGGAAGTAGAAAGGAGAGGACTACTCCTCAGTGACAAAATGCTATGTGACACCGTGAAAACTTACATATTCTACTGGCAAGAATGAGAAGTTCACTCTTATCTTCAATTAATAATGTGTTAGTTTCTTGCCTATACCAGCGCTCTGTTGTAGTTGTTGATGTTAAGTGCCTTCCAGTTGATTCCAATTCATAATGACCCAGTATAGGGTTTCCCAAGAGCACCTGCTCTATTAGGGCTATACATATGGAAATGAGTCAACCCTAATCTACTATCATAAAATTCAAATTTAGAAGCAGAGATAAGCCTGAATTTCTCAATTGTCAAACAATAAAGAGCTTTAAAGATGGTCAAGTTGGAAAAAAAAGAAATCTACGAAAAATATTTAAGTCTCAGTTCAGGTATCTGTTTATGAAAAACAGCATTTGTATTGTGGGAGCGAAGTTATAGAAATGATGAAAATAAATATAACAATATCTTATGTTACATGATGTACATATTATTTTAAAATTAAGGTATCTCATTTGGTTGGTGCGTACAACCAAATGGTGAACAAGAACAGCTTTGGTAACCATCTGTTATGGCTTGATTAGTATCTTTCAAACCAGTATACTCAAGTCCTAACCCCTGTTAGCATAACATAGCCCACAAAGACAGTGTTCTACACTCTTTTGATGAGTAACAACTGATGTAGTAAAAGCACAGGAGTAGAGGGGAGGTAGAAAGCTGGCCGACTACGTAGAAACACTATACAGACCCTCTACAATAAAGAGACAGAAAGCCAACGAAACAGTTGCAGATGATAATCCTGGAGCCCTGAGCTTCAGATGAAGGGATAGAGTAGTGGATTACTAGGAAAGGAAGCCGGACAGACAGGGCCAAAAAAGGAGATAGACAGCTGACCTTTGTCAGCCAGCCAGATTCGGCACAGCCATCCAGAACTTTTGTGAGAGGCTTTGGAGACAGACAACAACTTGGTGGCGTAGAGGTGCAGATAAAAGTGGTGGTAGAGATAAAAGTTCCATTTTTTTTTATGTTATTCATATTTACCTAGTGACCACAGGCATGGCCAGTCCCCACCTGCGTAAACCCCCCAGCAAAGCTTCAGTGCTCCTGGCATTGGAGCCCCATGGTGGTGAGCCACACAGTTGTGAACACCATCCAAGTGAGTGGGGAGCTATCTGTTCCAACCCCAGCTCCTGGATTTAGGCCGCCTGAAGAGACAACTCTGGCCAGTCCTGGATTAGTCCTTACTAGGAGAAGATGCAGAACAAATGGGGGGGTGGGGAGGGAGAGAGCAGACAGACAGGTGATATGTGCTGACAAGAAGGGTAGTGTGGTCATCTCGAACTTTTGCAGGTGGCTTTGAAGGCAGAGGGTGGCTTGGTGGAGCAGAAGTTTACCACTTACTGGTAGAGAACAAAGGTACTATTTTGTTTCTTATACTCCATATTGCCTTCGTGAATACAGCCATGGCAAATCCTTACCCACGTCCACCAGCTGCAAAGCTCCTGCTCTCCAGGTAGTTGAGGCCACCTGGTGTTGATGACACAGTTTATTATCTACAGCAAAGTAAGCTGGGATCTTCTGTATCAATCAATGTTTTGATTCAGGTGAGGCCTGATCCAGACCTGCAGAGCCAGTTCTCATCAGCTCTGGACTAGCAGTAACTCTTAGTTTACCCTCTGCTACAGAAACACCCTAACCCCAGCTACTTTGGCGTCTACACCAATTCTGAATTCTGTGCCCAGAACAGACAACACCTAAGCCTATAGAACCCCACCCTAGAGCCAGAGGGGCCACTGTCTTATCCGGGACCCATCTGCCATATGAGTTCCTTGAATGAAAGGGACCCCCAGAGTTTTCTCCTCTCTGGGTCTGGCACATGCCCTATTTTTTTTTCCTTTTATTGTTTTTATTTATTCTTTCTTCTATTTCTCTATTTACCTTCCCTTGTTTTTTATTCTTTCTGTCTCTGATTTCAATTTTTCTTCTGATTACCTCCCCCTTCCTCCTGCTTGAAATGAAGACAAACAGCTGTAAACATCCATTAATAATCAAAGCATGGAATGTATGAAGTATGAATCTAGGAAAATTGGAAATTGGCAAAACTGAAATGGAATGCATAGACATCGATATCTTAGGCATTAGTAAGCTGAAATGGACTGGTATTGGCCATTTTGAATCTGACAACCACATGGTTTACTAGGCCGGGAATGGCACATTGAAGGGGAATGGTGTTGCATTCACTGTCAGAAAGAACATATCCAGATCAGTCATGAGGTATAATGCTGTCTGTGATAGGATAATATCCATGCACCTACAGAGAAGACTGGAGTCCTGGTGTGGCACTGTTGGTTAATGAGCCAGACTGCAAAGCCATTTGAACTGCAAGGTTGTTGGTTCAAGCTCACCAGCGCTTCTTGGAAACCCTATACAGGGTCGCTAAGGGTCGGAACCGACTCGACAGCACTTAACAACAACAACAGAGAATACTAGTTAATACCTCTATTATCCATATTTATGCATGAACCACTAAAGCCAGTGAGGATGAAATAAGAGAATTCTACCAATTTCTTCAATCTGACTTTGAAGAGGACGTGGAATGAGGGATATCATTGCTGATGTCCAGTAGATCTTGGCTGAATGCAGAAAAAGATGTTTACCTGTGTTTTACTGACCATGCAAAGGCCTTCGACTGTGTGGATCATGACAAGCTAGGGACAACATTGTGAAGTGTGAGTATTCCGGAACACTTAATTGTGCTCATGAGGAATCTGTACATGGACCAAGAGGCAGCTTTTCGAACAGAACTTGGGAACACTGAATGGTTTAAAATTAAGAAAGGTGTGAGACAGGGTTGTATTTTTTCACCATACTTATTCAACCAGTATGCTGAGCAAATAATCCGAGACGCTGGGTTATATGAAGAAAAATGTGGCATCGGGATTGGAGGAAGACTCATTGACAACCTGTGATATGCAGATGATACAACCTTGCTTGCTGATAGTGAAGAGAACTTAAAGTATTTACTGATGAAGATCAAAGACCACAGCCTTCGTTTTGGATTGTATCTGAATGTAAAGAAAACAAAACTCACCACCACTGGATCAATAAGCAACATGCTTATCAATAAAGAAAAGATTGAAGTTGTCAAGGACTTCATTCTTCTTGGACCAATTATCAACATTATGGAAGCAGCAGTCAAGAAATCAATACATATGTTGTTGTTGTTATGTGCCATGGAGTCAGTTTCAACTCATAGTGACCCTGCACAGGGTTTCTGAGGCTGTACATCTTTATGGGAGCAGAAAGCCTTATCTTTCTCCTGCGGAAAAGGTGTTAGTTTCGAACTGCTGACCCTGAGGTTAGCAGCCTGATTCGTAACCACTATGCTACCAGTGCTAGCATTAGGCAAATCTATTGCACAAGAACTTTTTTAACTGTTGAAGAGAAAATACATCAGCGTGAGGACTAAGGTGCACCTGACTCAAGTTATAGTATTTTCAATAACCTCAAATGCATGCTAAAGCTGGACAGTGACTAAGAAAGACCATAGAAGAATTGATGCTTTTGAGTTATGGTGTTGGAGAGCAATATTGAAAGTGTCATGGGCTGCCAAAAGAACCAACAGATCTGTGTTGCAAAAAGTGCTCCTTGGAGGCCAGACTAGCCAAACTTTGTCTCTCTTACTTTGGACATACTGTCAGGAGGGACCAGTCGCTGGAGAAGGATATCATGTTTGGCAAGGTGGAGGGTCAGAGAAAAAGAGGAAGACCCCCAGGAGATGGATTGGCAAAGTGATAGCATCAATGGGTTCAAGCATACCAACAACTGTGAGGTTGGCCCAGGACTGGGCATTGTTTCATTCTGTTGTGCTCAGGGTAGCTATTAGTCAGTACTGACTTGATGGCACCTAACTACAACAACTTCCCACTACTCTCTCTCTGTTTCTTTTTCTTCTCTTGATTTTCTTTATCACTCCCTGGTCTCTTCTTCTTTTACTCATTCCTCTCTAACTGTGTTTATTTCCTTTTGTTTCTTTTTATTTTCTCTCTTATTTTTCCCTTCAGTGGATTTGTTTTCCCTCTGCTTCTTTTCTCCTTTTGATTTTATATTATTTTTCTGTTTTTTCCCCCCTTTAACTATTTTCTTTTTCTCTTTTATCTGCTTGTTTTTTGTTTTTATTTTTTCCTATTGTGTGTGTGTTCTCTTCTTGCCTCACTCATGGTACCCATACAGCCCAGCCCCAATCACGTCCCCAGCAGCACCAACCACTAGGCAAGAGTCAATACCAATTGCTAAATAGTTGATCAATAAGGAGCATCACTCAAATCCACCCTAAAGTGAGCTGCACAAACAAAGAACAGAAAATGATGTACACACTACCAGTTGGTGAGTGCCAAAGAAAACACCCACATACAATCATTAAGTTACGAATCGGGCTGCGAGCCTTAAGGTCAGCGGTTCGAAACTACCAGCTGCTCCGCGGGAGAAAGATGAGGCTTTCTACTCCCGTAAAGATTTACACCCTCGGAAACCCTGTACAGGGTCGCTATGGGTCGGAACCGACTCGATGGCACTTAACAACAACAACAACAATCATTAATTATATACAAATACAACACCACAATATTTGGGAGTCAACAGGTAATTTCTGTTCACATAAAGAAACAAAACAGAGGAGTTCAAACAAATAATCATGAGGGAGAGCTAAAAATTATTTTTGAGGAAAAAGGGTCATTGGAATTACCTGGAATAAAGATACCTTTAAATTACTCGGGGGGGGGGGGGGGGGGGAACACACCAAAAAACAAATAGACAATACAGCGAGAGGTTAGAGCAGTAGATCTGAACCAATGAAAGTTCAAATTAATCAGTTTGAAGATGTACCCCTTAATGCTAGTAGACTAGAAGAACAAGCAGAATAAATAAGCAAAAAAAATCTGAAGAAAGTCTAAGATTCATCTGGGAAACCATGAAGAGAAATAACTTACAAGTAATCATCATTCCAGAAAAAGAAGAGACAAAAGCAGAGAAAAAATCTTCAAAGAGTTGTTGGAAGCATTTCCTTTACATCACGAAAAACGAGAAGATAAGCATTCAGGAAATTGAATGAGCTACAAACAGTCTAGGTCCCAAAAGAAAATCACTAAACTCATATCTGAATCAAAGTCTCCAAAATCAAAGAGTAGCTCAGGAAAAATGAAAAGTGACCTATAAAGAGGAACCAATAAGACAAAGCTCTGATTTCTCAGCAGAAGCCATGTAGGCAGGAAGGCAAGGGGAAGACTTAGAAAAACTCTGAATGAGACAAATCATATACCCAACAATCAAGAACCATAAATCCAGAAAAGCTGTATTTCAAATAAGACCTCAAAAGTAGAACATTTCATATAAAGAGAAATTAAAGAATTTGAAGCAACCAGAATAACTTTACAAAAAAATACTAAAGGGAGTTCTTTAGACTGAGAACCAACAACAGCACACAACAACCTGATATGACACCATCCAAAATTCAAAACAGATATGTTGTTAAGTCCCGTTGAGTTGGTTCTGACGCACAGTGACCATGGGGTTAGCATGTTTAGCAGGGTTTCTGAGGAGAGGCTGGTGAGCTTTAACCTTGTAGCTCAAACAAACCTTGCAATTCAAACTGACCTTGCAGTTCAGCATGTTGTTGTTGTTACATGCCGTCGAGTCGGTTCCGACCCATAGCGACCCTGTACAGGGTTTCCGAGGGTGTAAATCCTTACGGGAGTAGAAAGCCTCATCTTTCTCCCGCGGAGCAGCTGGTAGTTTTGAACCGCTGACCTTTAGGTTCGCAGCCCGATTCGTAACCACTACGCTACCAGAGCATGTTGTTGTTGTTGTTAAGTGCCGTCGAGTCGGTTCCGACCCATAGCGACCCTGTACAGGGTTTCCGAGGGTTACCCACAATATTAACCACAATGCCACTCCAGTACAAATATAAAAGTATCCAAAGTAAAACAAACCTACAGGATTGAAAATAGGCAAGTAGATAAATCAATTTATGATGAAGCAACTAGAAAGCAAAAAAGGGAAAAGTATAGGTATAGAACATCCAAATGGCAAGGAAGTCAATTGAATTTCAAGATAAAACAGGCTGTTGTAACCTGGGAAAGAAATTAATAAATTACAGGGTCACCACAAAGAAAATAAATGCACCTTTCCATTAAAATAAGAAAAGCAAAAACTAGAAAGATTTAGTAAACATTAAAGTAGCAGCAATGAAGAAAAAGACAAGAAAATGCAAAAAAAATAATAAACTCAGCACAGAAATTATGTGGAACAAATAAATCAAAATGATCACAAAAAGCGCACATAAAAATGACAGCAATCAATTCATACTTATTGATAAATACACTGAATATAAATCGATTAAATACACCAGTAAAAAGACAGAGGACTCACCAATATGTTATCTACAATAGACTAAAATCAAAGGATGGAAATAAACAAAAACAAAAAAATATATATAGCTTAAAAAACTCACCAGCCATTCCTTGGAAACTGTATACAGGGTCAACTGAAAAAGAAGAAATAACCATAATAAATATCAACGCTCCCAGTGAATGAACCACAAAATAAATAAATAAAACTCTACTGAGACAGGTTTGCATGAGCTAGATGGGACAGAGATAAATAGTGGTGCAAGTTCAACCTTGGAACAACAGGGATCGGTGATACAGGAATTGAGGCACAGTCTGACGGTGGGTAATAATACTAAGATGCTTGACTGTCTTATGAATATTGGTTTCCCTTGTCTGCTACTAGCGTAGTGTTACCAGACAGTCTGTGAACCTCAAGGTCAGCAGTTCGAAACTACCAGCGGTTCCATGGGAGAAAGATGAGGCTTTCTGCTCCCTTAAAGATTTATAGCCTTGAAAACACCATGCGGGGTCACTATGAGTCAGAACAGACTCCATGGCACACCACCAACACCACCTCCACTATTGTAAAATAGATACTTGAGTGTGATAGAAAGGAACATCTAAAATGATTACAGAAAGCTTGTAAGCCCATCTTCAGCCTATAACAGATTGGAATACCTAAAAGGGGTTCTAGAACTTGCCCAGTGAAACAGGCCTCTTGCAGAGCCTTTGTAGTGTATAGGATCTTAGATGCAATCCTGAGCCCCATCCAAAACCTTCTGAGGTGGGACATTCCCACTAGAAAGGACAAATAGACCAGCCTGCAACAGCTGGAGCAACAGAAGATACAGCTTCAAATAAAGATCATCAGGAAAATCTCACAACAAAAATGACAAGTATGATTGGATACTACAAGAATAAGCAAGTTGTTCACCAGGAAGCCATCAAGGCAAGCAATCAAGTCCCTTCAGGACAAACCCCCCTCTAAGATTGAAACTCAATTGAAAAAAGAAAAATACTAAATAAATAAATCATTAATAGAATTGAAGAAAGAAATAGAAAACTCTACAACAATAGTAGGAGACTTCAATATGTCACTTTTTATGAAGGACAAAACAACTAGAAATAAACTCAACAAAGACACAGAAGTACTAAACAACACAATACACCAATGGGATCTCATAGACTTATATAGAGCAATCAACCACACAACTGCACAATACATGCTGTTTTCCAGTGTAAATAGAAGGTTATCCAGACTAACCATATATTAGGCCAAAAATCAACTCTCAGTAAATTTTAAAACATTGGAATACTACAAAGCATCTTTACTGATCGTTGTAGTTGTTGTTAGGTGCTGTCGAGTCAGTTCTGACCCATAGCGACCCTGGATAGGGTTTCCAAAGAGCAGCTGGTGAGCTTGAACTGCCTACTTTGCAGTTCAAACAGCTTTGCAGTCTGGTGCATTGACCCACAGCGCCACACCAGGACTAGAAATCAACAAGAGGAAGATCAAGAAAAAAACTTAAAACATGGAAATTGAATAACATCCTGCTGAAAGCTACTGCATAATAGAACAAATTAAAAAAATTAAATTAAAAAAAAAAAAATCCCTGAACTAAATGAGACAAAAACACAACATATCAAAACCTTTGGATTGGAGAACAGCAAAAGTAGTGCTTCAAGGGAAGTTACAGCAATAAACACATACATCCAAAAAGAAGAAGCAACCTCAGCACAGTAGCACAACATTTCCAACAATTAGAAAAAGACCAGCAAAGTAAGGTTACTATCACCAGAAGGAATAATAACAATAATAAAGATTAGAGCAGAAAATAATGAAACAGAAAACAGATGAACAATAGTAAGAGTCAACAAGACAAGAAGTTGGTTCTTTTAAAAGGATTAATAAAATCCGACAAACCATTTGCAAATCTTTCAAAAGAAAAGATGGAGAAAATGCAGATAACATGCATAAGAAATGATACGATATGGGTGACATCACAACAGAACCTACAGAAATAAAAATGTTAACAGAATGCTATGAAGAACTGTGCTCCAATAAACTTGAAAATCTAGAAGAAATATACAAATTTTTAGAAATCACTACTTACCTAAACTAACACAGATGAAAACAGAAAACATGAACAGGACTATAACAAAAGAAGAAACAAATTGGACATTAAAAAAAAAAAAAAAGCCTACCAGTAGGTAAAAGTCCAGGACCAAGATGGCTTTACTGGTGAATTTTGCCAAACATTCAGAGAAGAGTTGACATCAATTCTACTCCAATTATTTCAGAACATAAAAATGTATAGAAAACTCCCAGATACATTTTATGATGTGAGCATAACCCTGATACTAAAACCAGGCAAAGACATCATTAAAAAATAAAATTATATACTAATATCCCTCATGAACATAGATGCAAAAAGTCTCAACAAGTTTTAGCCTATAGAATTCAACACTATGACAAAAAATTAATATACCATGGTCAAGTGGGATTTCTACTAGGTATGTAAAGATGATTCAATGAGAGAAGCAATCAGCCCAATCCACCACAAAATAAAACAAAACAAAAGAAGAGCATGATCCTATCAATTGATGCAGAAAGGGCATTTGACAAACTCTAGCATCTATTCCTGGAGTCCTGGTATGGCACTGTGGCTTAATGCACCAGACTACAAAGCCATCTGAACTGCAAAGTCAGTGGTTCAAGCTCACCAGCTGCTCCTTGGAAACCCTAAACATGGTCGCTATGGGTCGGAATCAACTCGGCAGCATGTAACAACAAGACGTGTCTATTCCCGATAAAAAGCACTCAACGAAATAGAGATAGAATGGAAAGTCCTCAAAATAATCAATGACGTGTACAAATTCAACAGCTAACAATACTGTTAAAGGAGAGAGACTGAAGCACTCCCTTGGTCAACAGGAACTAGACAAGGATGCCCCTTATCATCACTCCCAATCAACATTGTGCATAGCCAGAGCTACAAGGCAAAAGAAAAGGAAATGAAAGGCATCCAAATTGGCAAAGTAGAATTAAAACTCTATATGTAGATGATCTAATTCTATAGTGGTTACAAGTTGGGCTGCTAACTTAAAGGTCAGCAGTTCAAAACTACCAGCAGTTCCATAGGAGAAACATGAGGCTTTCTGCTCCCATAAAGATTTACAGCCTCAGAAACCCTATAAAGGGTCGCTATGAATTGGAATCGACTCCATGGCACATAACCACCACCACCCCCATACAAAGAAAATGCCAAAGACTCAGCAAGAAAATTATTGGAACTCATTGGAAGATTCAGCCAAGTGACAGGATATAATATCAACATACAAAAATCAGTAACATTCTTTCACATTAATAATGAGAGCTCTGAAAAGGAAACCAGGAAAAAATATCATTTATAACAGATGAAATACTTAGGGATAAAAATCTAACCAGAGAAACAAAAGAAATACCTACTGATAGCTCTTGGAAAAAAAACACACCACCAATGGTCCTTCACTTACTTATTTTCAACATTGAAACAGATGCTGGGGATATGAACACACATCAGTCATGATTCCTACCATTGGAGAGTTCACAGCCTAGTAAGAGAATGGAAAGAAGATGTGGGAAAGAGAGAGGGAAAAAGAGAAGACAGAGAGACCCACTCCCTAAAATCCAATGGGACACAATGTGATATTTATGGTAATACAAATACAAGAACATTTTGGGATGTGGGGATACATAAAGGAGACTGGCATATTCTTATATCCATAGAAGGATAGTTTCAGAGAAATGTGAACTTAAGGAATGAACCAGTGCTTGTTTCAGAGAAATGTGAACTTAAGGAATGAACAAGTGCGTATTTTCAGAGTTTATGAAAAGGATACGTAAAAGCAGAAAATGAGTCAAAACAACCTTTTAGGGAAAATTCAGTGGGTGAAAATTCTTCAGAGATGGATACCTCCAAAAACATTAGTTGGGAATGGGCTATTTTCTGATTTTATTGTAATTTTAGGGTAGGTATTTGTAGTTGATCAATATTAACAATTATTATTAAGTTTGAGATTCTAACAATTTGGGTAGTATCCTTTAGGTATCGGAATTTTCCCTTGGAGAAACTGTCACTCAGAATTCTGCAGAGGTTGTTGTACACACAGATGTTTATAGCTGAAAGTGAAACAAAATACTATTTTAATAGCTGGGTATTATGGGTTGAAATGTGTCCCATACTATGTATAGGAATATTAACTCCTATATAGTCCTGATGTGATGCCATAGGATCAGCACTGGTTGGCACAAGATCAACAGTTCGAACCCACCACCTGCTTCTTGGAAATCCTGTACAGAGATCCTATGAGTTGGAACTAAATGGATCTGGATAGCACTTAACAACAACAATATATAATCCCACCAGAGAAGTGGGTCTTTACTATGCGAATGAGGCTGTAACATGTGTCTTAAGTTAGCCACTTAGGAGATATAAAAGAGCAGTGTACACAGAGCTACAAGCAAGCACTTGGGTGTTAATAGACGTCAGGCCACATCAACACCTTCTGGGAACCTAAGACCTAAAGCTGAAATGACAAGGGCTGTCCCTGTTATGTCCACACTACTACAACTGACCATCTCTCCTGCTCCCAACACTCTAAGAGCCAGTGCCCTGAATTTGTGTGGTGTTGAAGAACCGTCACTGCTAACTGCAAGATTGATGGTTCAAACCCACCAATTGCTCCTCAGAAGCCCTCTACAGGGTCATCATGAGTCATAATTAACTTGATGGCACATAACTTCAGCAACAACAAGCTATGAAATGAGGAGCATTGTGGTGCTGTAACATAAGCACTGGACTACTAACTGTAAGGGCAACAGTTCAAACCCACAGGCTGTTCCTCGAGGATAGATAGATGATAGGTAGATTGAAGGATGGAGGAACGGGAAGAGAGAGAAAACTTTGAATCAAAGTCTCTCCTTTGGATAGAAGTAGAAAGGGAACAAAAGTTAATACCCTGACCCAAAATACAATATAAGCAAACGTGAAGCGAGTGACGAAGACAAAGATCGTAACTACATTTCACTAAGTATATTCTTCTGCTTCCAAGGAGCTTAGAACCTAAACACGAGCAGAATTTATTAAACATAAATGATAATCAAGCAAATTGGCATCATAGTCAAGTCATGTTACATGCGTTTAAGAGAAACTCAACACTGAGCTGGTGCAGTCTGGGAAGCAAGGTTTTAATTAAAATTTGAATGATGGATTCAGTTTCAAAAAGCAGAGAGAAAATGACATTCTAGATCGGGTGAACCTAAAGCAATATTAAATGCTCAATTTCTTACCTACTTAATTGACAAACCCTCTGATTTGGGGGTTTTGAAGTAGTGAAATTGAGTGTGTGGGTTAACAGTTGCACACAAAAACACTCCTACCTGTTTTACAAATAAAAGCATAGCTTTTACAGAACCAACCAAGAGACAGGCTTTTGCTAAACAGTATTTCCTCTTGCATTAATGCCTCTGTATCTTACAATCTATGGCAATAACACTAGTGATTTGCATACATAATAGATAGCTTTCTTGTCTCTAATGACTTAAGTTTCTGAAGAAAAAACTAGATTTTGAAGTGCTAACATAAAAAAAAAAAAAAAAATTCTCGGCATTAGAGGAATTGTAATTGGAGGGGGGCAATGCATGTCTTTTGAAGTTACATCTCCTTGCCCGATTTCAGATACAGTCTGTGTGTTAAGTCCAGGTTATTGACTCTTATGAGAAAAGACTCCAAAGTGAAATTTTACCCACACCATTTCAGGAGGAAGTCTTGTACCCTGTGGAGACATGCAGCATGACTTTGGGCACTTTCCTAACCTCAAATCAACCCAAAACTAAACCCAGTTCTGCAGAGTGGATTCTGACTCTCAGGGACCTCACGAGGCAGAGGAGAACTGCTCTATAGGGTTTCCAAGGCTATAAAGGATCTATGGAAGCAGACTGCTAGCAGACCCAAACCACCAACCTTTTGGTTAGTAGCCCAACACTGACAGCACTGGACCACCAGAGATCCCACCTCAAATGAAACGATACGGAAAAGAGAACACACATTTAATCACTCTTCTTCACTCCTTCACCATTATGACCACCGTCTGTATTTTCACTTCAAAGAACACGAAAAAACTAAGACTAAGGTCTTGGGAATTACCTCAAGTCAGTAGATGAGTTTGGTTCTTTAAACTCCATCTACTTTTCTGGATACAAGTCCCACTTCCCGGAGCACAAGATGACATGTGACACATGAAAGCAAAGTGTCTTCCATCTTACTGTGGCTCATTTATGCTTTGTAAGTTGATTTTTCTTCCTCAATTAAGTTTCCAAATATTTTATGCCAAGAGTCCAAAGTGGATATGTTTACCTCTCTATGAAATTGTGAAGAGAACATGTTATGAGAATCCAGTTATAATTTGTGACCCTGGAAATCATTAGACTTTCCTCAGCTTCAGTTTCATTCAATGTCAGCAAAATCCTCTTTCAGACAGGTTTTTTTGGTAAAGAAACTGAAGGATGGTTTGGATTTATCAATCACTGGACTGCTAGGCCATCGGTTCAAACTCACCAGCCACTCCTCAGAAACCCTAGACGAGATCGCTATGCATTGGAACTGACTTAACAACATTCAACATTCAAAAAGGCAAAGAAAAGGAGATAGCATATTCTAGAAAAATAAGAGATGAGAATGAATTTGTCAAGTTTGAGGAAGAAAATGGAGGTCAGTGTGACCGAAGCAAAATTGATATGGAAAGACGGATATGACTGAGATGTGAACTTGGTGCACATCCTAAAGAACCATAAAAATAGAAGGATTGTGGTGCAGTAGGATAAGCACTGGGCTGCTAACCACAAGTTCAGTGGTTCAAACCCACTAACCACTCCTTGGGAACCCTATACAGGCTAACTTGAGTCAGAACCAAATTGACAGCAGAGAACATTGTAAAAGCAAATGGAAACCATTTAATGATGTTGCTGCAACATAATTTGGTATGCGCTGTGGGATAACGCACTGGACTGCAAGCTCAGAGGTCGAAGCTCACCAGCTGCCCCTAGGAAATTCTACACTGGGTTGCTATGAGTGGGAACTGACTCAACGGCACATAACAACAACAACAATGTAACATCAGATCTCAGGGCAGCCATGGTTCAGTGGTAGAATTCTCCTCTTCCATGCAGAAGAATGGCTTCAATTTCTGGCCAACATATTTCATGTGCAGCCACCACCTGCCTGTCATTGGAGGTTTGTGTGTCGCTATGATGCTGACCAAGTTTCAGCAGAACTTCCAGACTAAGACAAACGAGAAAATAAAGTCTGGTGATCTACATGTGGAAAACCAACTAATGAAAACCTTGTAGATCACAACTATTGAATGCCACTGTGTATGAGATTCATGGCATAAGTTGGAGTAAATTGATAGCAGCTACCACCACCACCAATGGCAGGCACAGGGATTTGTTAAATACATTTATTTAACTAGGATGTCCTCCTATGTTACTTACATAGCAAAAGAACTTCAGGAGGTGTTTTTTTCAAGCTTCACTGCAACTTGAAAGGCCCTCAAGCTGCAGAGAAGAATGTCAACTTGGTGTGTTTTAAAATTAGAGGCAAATACTTCATCCAAAATAGTCCATATGTATATTTGAGCAACGACAAATAATTCAACATATTACATTTCCTTCCTTTTGAAGTGTTTCAGACTTGTGTTTTCTAATTCCCCTTGGGTTTTTCAGGATATTACAGTGATGCTGGTGAATGTTTCATGAGGCTCTGGCTGTCATTTGACAGAAGGAAAAACAAATAGAAAGACCTCAGGGTAATTGTCTATATGTCCTGGACAGGGATCAGTAGCCATTCTGTAAACTTACGTTCCTTGTCTAGCAGATATCAAACCCAGTACAGTAGGGAATGTTTAACTTCATTACTTACAATGTCAACAATGGCCATCCTCTCTGTGCAGTTTACAATAGCCCTGTTTTTGTTATATCTGCTACCTTTATTTATTGTTTTTAACACTGGAGAGTGATTATTTGATATTTCATTCAACAAAAGGTCCCATAGAAATGAATAAACCCAAATACACATTATATCTTATAGACACCTTCAAAGCATTTCTCAATAAATGTATCCTTTTGTAAACTCATTATTATAACAATTAGACATAAAGTGGATTTGATGTAACATTCGCTAAGTGCTTGATCATCCAACTAAATCTGCATTCCTTTATCATGAATAAAAGTGCTGAAGGGATTGTCTTGCTTACAGTTAACAATCACCCTCATGTAATAAGTGCTATTATTAAGAGAATAATTTTCTGTATTATCCTTCAGGAAACGTAGTTGTTTTGGGAGGGGGTATATCAGGGCAGTAACTCTGTATAGTCCTTCCATCTTCTTCTGATGATTTCTGCATCATCCAATAATTTGCCCAGAGAATCCTTCAATAATGACAGTCGAGACTTGAATTTTTTCTTCAGTTCTGCCAGCTTGAGAAATGCCTGAAGTGTTCTTTCCTTTTTTTTGCACATTTTGTTGTAATATTCAACTATGTCTTCTCGATCTGATCTTTGATATTTTCTATTAAGCTCTTGGACCTCCTCATTTCTTCCATTTGTTTTAGCATCTCTATGCTGGAAAGCAAGTTTCAGCATATCTTCTGATATCTATTTTGATCTTTTCCTTCTTGTCTTCTTAATGACTTTTTGCTTTCTTCATTTATGATGTTCTTGATGTCATCCCACAACTCTTCTTGTCTTCAGTCTTCAGTGTTTAATGTATCAAATCTGTTCTTCAGATGATCTCTAATTTCAGATGGGCTATAGTCAAGGAGCTCTGGGAACGTAGTGGTTACAAATCGGGCTGCGAACAGGAAGGTCAGCATCTCTTGTTCTACGGGAGAAAGATGAGGCTTTCTGCTCCCGTAAAGATTTACAGCTTCAGAAATCCTGTATCCGGGTCACTATGAGTTAGAATCGACTCCACGGCACATAACAAGAAAAATAGTCAAGGTCATATTTTGGTTCTCATGGACTTGTTTTCATTTTCTTCAGCTTCAGTTTGAATTTGCATATGAGTAATTGATGATCTGTTCCATAGTCTATCCCTGGCCTTCTTTTGACTGATGATAAGGAGCTTTTCCATTGTCTCTTTCTGCAGATACAGTCAATTTGATTTCTATGTATTCCATCTGGTGAGATCCATGTGTATATTTATGTGTCTCTCATGCTGTCTAAAGAAGGTATTTGAAATGAACAAATCATTGATTTTGTAGAATTCTATCATACAATCTCCAGCATCATTTCTATCAGTAAGGCCATATTTTCCAACTATTGATCCTTCCTCTTTGCTTCCAACCTTTGCATTCCAATCACCAGTAATGATCAATACATCTTGATTGCATGTTTGATCAATTTCAGATAGAAGAATTTGGTAGAATTCTTCTATTTCATCCTCACTGGCTTTAGTGGTTGGTGCATAAATTTGAATAACAGCAGTATTAACTGGTCTTCCCTATTGGCACATGGATATTAGCCTATCACAGACAAAGTTGTACCTCATGACAGAACTGGATATGTTCTTTTGACAATGAATATAGCACCATTCCTCTTCAATTTGTTGTTCCCAGCATAGTAAACCATGTGGTTGTCAGATTTAAAATGGCCAATACCAGTCCATATCAAAAGAAGATAGAAAGAATACACTGTCACTGTACCAAAAGGAAATGGTTCATGTTCAACCATTTGAAGAGGTAGCATATGATCAAGAGCCAATGATATTGAAAGAAGAAGTCCAAGGTGCATTGGAGGAATTGGCAAAGAACAGGGCACCAGGAATTGATGGAATAACAATAGAAATCTTTCAAGAAAGTGAGGTGGCACAGGAGGCGCTCACTCATCTCTGCCAAGAAATTTGGAAGACAACTATCTGGCTGACTGATTGGAAGAGATCCATATTGTGTCCATTCCAAAGAGAGGTGACCCAATGGAATGTGGAAATCATCAGACAATATCTTTGATATCCCATGCAAGTAAAATTTTACAAAAAGTAATACAGAAACAGCTGCAAGCATACATTGACAGACAACTTCCAGAGGTTCAATCTGGATTCATAAGAGGCTGTGGAATGAAGGATATCATTGCTGATGTCTGATGGATCTTGGCTGAAAGCAGAGAATACCAGAAAGATGTTTACCTGTGCTTTACTGACTACATAAAGCGCTTCAATTGTGTGGATCATGACAAGCTATGGACAACATTGTGAAGTATGAGTATTCCTGCACACTTAATTGTGCTCATGAGGAATCTATACATGGACCAAGAGGCAGCTGTTTGAATACAATTTAGGAACAATTAATGGTTTAAAATTAAGAAAGTGTGCAACAGGGTTGTATTCTTTCACCATACTTATTCAACGAATCCGCATGCTGAGCAAATAATCAAAGAAACTGGGTTACATGAAGAAAAACATGGCATCTGGATTGGAGGAAGACTCATTAACAACCTGCGATACGCAGATGATACACCCTTGCTTGCTGAAAGTGAAGAGGGCTTAAAATATTTACTAATGAAGATCAAAGACCACAGCCTTCAGTATAGACTGTATCTCAATATAAAGAAAACAAAAATCCTCACCACTGGACCAATAAACAACATTCTTATCAATGGAGAAAAGATTGAAGTTGTCAAGGACTTCATTCTTCTTAGATCATCTATCAACACTTATGGAAGCAGCAGTTAAGAAATCAAATGACATATTGCATTAGGGAAATCTGCTGCACAAGGCCTTTTTTAAAGTGTTGAAGAGAAAATATGTCAGCTTGAGGACCTGACCCAAGCCATGGTCTTTTCAATAACCTCATATACATGCAAAAGCTGGACAGCAAATAAGGAAGACCGTAGAAGAGTTGACGCTTTTGAGTTACAGTGTTGGAGAAGCATATAGGAAGTGCAATGGGCTGCCAAAAGAACCAACAGGTATGTGTTGGAAGAGTGCTCTTTGGAGGCCAGGATGGCCAAACTTTGTGCCTCCTACTTTGGACATATTGTCAGGAGGGACCAGTTGCTGGAGACGGAGATCCTGTTTGGTAAGGTAGAGGGTTCAGAGAAAAAGAGGAAGACCTCAGCGAGATGAATTGGTAAAGTGCAGCATCATTGGGCACAAGCCTGGCAACAATAGTGTGGTTGGCCCAGGACCGAGCAGTGTTTTGTTCTGTTGTACATAGGGCTGCTATGAGTTGGTACCAACTCGATGGCACCTAACAACAAAACAACATATCATGGCAGGACAAAAAATCTGAAACTTTTATAGTATTAGTAATTCAGTTGATATATGAAGCTTTTTGCTTTAGGTAAGCAAGATGGAAATTCTTATTCACTTACTAAATATGAGTTGAAAGGCAATACCTTGAAGGGCAACCTGTTGATATGTTGTCCTTGAGGCCATACCAATTCACTGTGACTCTCTAAGACAGATTAGAACTGTTCCACAGGGTTCCCAAGGTTGTAACGGTTACACAAGTACACTGCTACATCTTTCTCCTGTGAAGCAGCTGGTGGGTTTCAACCACTGACCTTTCACTTACCAACCAAAAGCTTAACAAGTAGGTCTCCTTCCAATGGGAATACAGCAGTGAACGAAATCCAAGTTGCTTCCTTATAAAACACAGATATCTGTATGTGGACATTGGTTCTTACGTGAACTACATTAAGCTATGTGGCTGTACACAACTGTCAAGTTGTACAGCTTACAGAGACTGCAAGTTGGAAAAGGCTGTAGGTATCATTTCCGCTTGACCCTTCTACCAGTGGTATAGCATATTGGATCAAGCCATGGGTCAAACTCTATAATGTCCAGATTTGTATTACGGAATAGGCACTGCTAATTGGGCAAAGCTCTCACTCTGTTCTTTTAGGCATTTCAACAAGTATTTTGTGTGAAAGGAAAACACAACCGTATTCTGACAGCAGGATTAGCTAACCTTCTACTGATCTTCAAACATTTTTGCTTGCATGGCCCCTGAAAGAATTTGGAAAAGCTATGTTCTTCCTCACACATTCATGTTGAAAATGAAAATTTTATCACAAGTTTAATAGTTGCACAGATGTACTTTCCAATATAGTATGTATTGTGGTATATTTGTCTCTAAACATATTTTTGTTACAACCTTGGAGTTGAGGATTTTGCTCAAAAATTCACGTAAGATGATTATCACATCATTTAACAGATTAAGCCCATCCTTAGTGCCAGGACCATCTGGTAAAGCAGACTTAATTTCTGACAGAAAAATCTGACTTGATTTTTAAAAATATTTCAAGTAAATATGCCCCTCTGACAACTTTCTCTCTTCTGAATTCCAGCCTAAGATAAGTGGATAGCAGGGTTTCCACAGAGTTCATCCCAGTTTGACCCCTGTGGAAAATTTCCATTTCTATTCTAATATACTGAGTCAGATTCTACTTTCGGATAAGACTCCAGGTAAATTCCTATAGATCACCAGGAGGTTCTTGTAGATCCCCAGCTGGTTCCTATAGATCCCCAGCTGGTTCTTACAGATCCCGAAGTGATTCTTATGTATGTATGGATATGTTGCTAAAATGTATATTCTTATTCAGTATATCTGGATGGTGTTGCTGTTAAGTGCTATCTGACTGGTTCTGACTCATAGTGACCCTGAACAGGGTTTATGAGGAGCATCTGGTAGAGCTGAACCATTGACTTTGTGGCTCACAGTCCAGTGCTTATCCTACAGTGCTACACCAGAATAATTTCTAGCTCATAGTGATCCTATGTACAACAGAAAGAAACAATGTGTGGCCCTGCACCATCCTCACAATCATTGTTATATTTTTGCCCATTGTTAGCAGCCACTGCGTCAATCCTTCTCATTGAGGGTTTTCCTCTCTTAAAATGACCATCTACTTTACCAAGCATGATGTCCTTCTTCAGGGATTGGTGCTGTTGTTATTGTGTGCCATTGGGTTGGTTCTGACTCAGAGTGACTCCGTATCGGGTTTCCAAGGAGCAGGTGGTGGGTTTGAACTGCAGACCGTAGGGTTTGAACTACGTAGGGTTCGTAGTTCAGTGTTGGGCCTACAATGCCACACCAGGCTGGTGAATATGAACTACCAACCTTTTGGTTAAAACCAATGAGTGCTTATCCTGCAGCACCACACAGGAAGTCCATCTTATCTTAGCATGTCTCAAGTATGTGACTCAAAGTCTTACCATCATTACTTCTAAGAAGTATTCTGGTTATACTTCTTCGAAGATGTGTTTGTTTTCTGGAAGTCCATAGTATGGTCAACATTCTTTACCAACAACATGGTTCAAATGCATCAATTCCTATACTCAGTTTTCTGGGGTGGAAATTTACATTCTCAGCAGAGGTTGAACCCAAATGAGTAAGTTCGTACCCAGATAGATAGATAGATAAGCACTGGAATCTTGTCATGAAATGTTCACCTAGAGGAAACGTCGTTGTTGTTATTGATGATAGGAGTCGTCGAGTTGGTTCCATCTCATAGCGACATTGTAAAAGGTTTCCAAGGAGCAGTTGGTGAGTTTGAACCATTGACTTTGTGGTTCAAACTGACCTTGTGGTGCAGTGCTGATCCTACAGGCCATGCCAGGACTCCAGAGGAAATGTGGTGCTGTCCTTCAATATATAGTTCTTTGCTATCGAAGAACTCTGCTTCAGAAGACATTTTATTTCTGTGTCATCCCTTTATTTAATGCTCTAAATAATTTTACCTCCCATCTCTTCTCAAGATTCCCATTTTGGAGCATCATGGTCAAGGTCATGATGGGTATCCACATCTTCTTCACATCAAGTGAGACAGCCATTGTGAAAGCAGGATTAGGAAAGGTAGGTATTGGGTAGTAACATGGGGAAGACTGTTTCAAAGTAAAGGAAAAACAATCAGTGCAAAGTTAGGCTCTGTGCCATGATTCCATTAGAATCATCCTTCCACACTTACATCCTAAAACCATCTCATAGACTCAGTGACAGCTCCTTCCCATTGGAAGACCCCTTGGCATTGATGTCTCTGTCGCAGAAAATAGCAGTCATCTTCATAAATGGCAAGATATGGAATGTGCTGAAGACAGAGAGAGCTAGAAAAATAATAGAGAATGAGTTTGAGTTTTTTTGCTCTTTTTATATGTAACAGTTGATGCTGAAACAGTGACAAACTACAAGTACTTAGACTTTGGCACTGGCATCTGCACCCACATGATGGACTTCCTGCTGCCTCCATCAAAGAACCAGCTGTTCTCTCCTGAGCCGGTCCTTCCACGAATGTACTCAATGCTGTCATTCCTATTTCTCAAAGACATCCTTCCAGCCATTTTCCATCTTTTCCATTCTCGATTCTTCTCTCTTTTCCATGGTGTTCTCATTAACATATAAATATGCTGTTATTTCTACTGTCTTAAAACAAACAAATAAACCAACCCTATCTTGGATCCATTTCTCCCTCCAGTTACTGTTTATTTATATGCTTTTCTTTACAGTAGAGCCTTTCACACTGTTTTCTCTATGCATTTACTCCAAATAAAATAAAAAGGGAACCCACAGAATGGGAAAAAATCTTTTGCAATGACATATCAGACAAGGGACTCATTTCCAGAATATACAGGAAACTGCAACACCTTTACA
>NW_006408547.1:16801595-16803244 GCF_000296735.1 Chrysochloris asiatica | reverse complement strand
GAAGTGGGGTAAAAGCAGCAATGAAGCGGCAAACTAAGCCCTACAATGTTCAGTGGACTTCTGTGGACCCAGTAGGGGATCTGGTTGGCAAGCAGTGTGAAGAGGCCTGGGGACTCTTGGGCCCAGAGTCAGTGGCGTGGCCATGGAGGACTTGAGAGGAGAGTGGAACTACCGGCTGATGGGAAGAGAGGACATATAACATATACACAAAAGTGCCCACACTTGCAGATGATACCCATGTGACCTGGGCCGAATGACTGGATGATCGGAGCTCAACCAGGAGAGGAAAGAAGAGGGAGACAAAAAAAAAAAAGAGTGAGCTGATACGGTCTGATGAACTTCACCTATACCTATGGAGCAGTGACTCAAAAGAGGCAACACATCCTCACAGCAAGAAACATTCACACACACCCCCACACACAGAGTGGACGAAGAAGGAAGAAGGGCAGCTTGGACATTGGATACTCAAATAGGGAGGGGGGGACTACAAAGGTAAGAAATGACTGGCTTACAAGCTTTCAAGAGGGAACCTGGTGCTAGGAAGCATGGTGGAAGGCAGAATGTCCAGTAGTTACTATTCAATCTGTCTGGGCGGAGCTGATGAAAGGAGATACAGATGGGTAACTCATGATACTGTAGTGAATAATGCTTATCAGGATGGATTATGAGGGTTGGAAATGCAAAGGTGGAAGTTTTGTAACAAGGAAGGGAGTGATTAATTCTCCAGGATAGGAGTGGAGGCCTCTGGGACCATTAACGGAGAAGAGCCGAGAGCGGGACCCTACCCAGAGAAACAGAGATGCCTGAGATAGAGACAGAGATGATGATGTGAAGTGATGAAGTGACTGGGGACCTTGGACCCAGAGAGGGAAAGGGACTGTGGGCTGAAAACTGGGAGGGGGGGAGGGGAAAGTGTAGGGGGCCGGGTGGGTTTCTGGGATATACCCTTTGGGTGTTTGATGATGCATGGAGGGGATTGAAACCATGGCAGTGAGATGGTATAAGATGGAATGAATGTAAAACTAAAGTTCTCCCATGTAAACGATCATATAATTCACAATAAAATATTAAAAAAAAAAAGAACATATCAATGTGTATTAATGTATGAGGATGGGCAAAAAGTATTAAAATATAAAAAAAAAAAAAAAACGCAGAGGACAATAAATGCTGAAGAGGCTGTGGAGAGACTGGGGCCCTCTTACGTTGATGGTGGGATTGCAAAATAGTCCAACCACACAGGAAAACAATATGGCGCTTCCTCAAAGGGTTTGAATAGAGATACCTAATGATCCAGCAATTCCTCTACTTGGTATTTATCCACAAGAAATATGAGCCACAACATCCATTCCTGATAAAAACACTCAACAAAATAGGAACTGAAGGGAAAATCATCAACATTATTAAGAGCATATATACAAAAGCAACAGCCCACATTACTCTCAATGGAGAGAAACTGAAAGACTTCCTTCTGGGAACAGGAACCAGACAAGGATGCCCTTTGTCACCACTCCTATTCAATATTGTGCTGGAAGTCTTAGCAAGAGCTATATGGCAAGACAGGGAAATTAAAGGCATCCAAATTGGCAAAGTAGAAGTAAACTCTATTTGCAGACGATATTATCCTATATATAGAAAACCCCAAAGACTCA
>NW_006408547.1:16781650-16801395 GCF_000296735.1 Chrysochloris asiatica | reverse complement strand
CCATTTACAATAGCCACCCAAAGGATGAAATATCTAGGAATAAATGTAACCAGAGAAACAAAGGACTTATACAAAGAAAACTACAAAACATTACCACAAAAAAAAAACAAAAAAAGACCCACAAAAACGGAAGAATGTACCTTGCTTCTGGATAGGAAGACTTAACATTGTGAAATTGTCAACACTGCCCAAAGCAATTTACACATATAATGCAATCCCAATCCAGATTCCAACAACATTTTTCAAAGAGATGGAAAAAACAATGACAAACTTTATACAGAAAGGAAAGAGAAACAGGATAAGCAAAGCAGTGCTTAAGAAGAAGAAGGTTGGCAACTTCACACTCACTGACTTCAAAATTTACTACATGGCTAGAGTGGTAAAAACAGCTTGGTAATGGTATAATGAAAGATACATTGATCAATGGAACAGAATTGAGAATCCAGAAATTAATCCATCTACATACAGACTACCAAACATTTTGAAAAGTAAACAAATAAAAGTAGACAAAATAGATGAGTGGGACTTACTGAAAATTAAAAACTTATGTGCATCAAAAGACTTCACCAGAAGAGCGAAAAGGGAACCCACAGAATGGGAAAAAATGTTTTGCAATGACACATCAAACAAGGAACTTATTTCTAAAATATATAGGAAACTATAACACCTCTACAAGAAAAAGACAAATAACCCAATTAAAAAATGGGCACAGGACATGAACAGAGACTTCACCAAGGAGAAGATCCAGGCAGCCAACAAATATATGAAGAAATGTTCACGATCACTAGCCATTAGAGTGATGCATATCAGAAATGAGATATCATCTCACACCAACAATAACCGCAAAGATAAAAAAAAGTAGAGGACAATACATTCTGGTGGAGATATGGAGAGACTGGGATGCTTCTGCATTGCTAATGGGATTGCAAAATGGTCCAACCTCTCTGGAAAGCAATATGGCACTTCCTCAGACGGTTGGAAACAGAAATACCTTATGATACAGCAACTGCTCTACTTGGTATTTACCCACAAGAAATACAAGCCATAACAAGAATAGATATATGCACACCCATGTTCATAGCAGCACTACTTACAAAAGCAAAAAGATGGAGACAGCCAAAGTGCCCAACAACTGAAGAATGGATAAACAAACTGTGTGACATACACACAATGGAATATTATACTATCTGGAAGAATAACAAGGAAGCTGCAAGCCACCGCATAACATGGATGAACCTTGAGGATGTTATGTTGAATGAAATTAGTCCATCACAAAAGGAGAAATACTGCATAGGACCACTACTGAAAAAGACTAAGAAAAAGAACCCATTCTAAAGGGGGTGGGGGAGTCTTTGCTGGTTACTAGGATGCGGGGTTAGGCTGAGGGGAGGTAGGGGAAGGTGGAGCACAAGGCAGGGAATAGACACGGGATAGTATGAGTGCTAGAAATGGGGGTAATATATAAGAAGGGGGAGGAAAATGGAAGAACAAAGCAGATGGGAGAACAATTAGGCAAGTTTGCATGGGTTAAGTGGGATAGAGGTAAAGAACGATGTACGCACAACCTTGGAGCAACAACGCTCTGGTATATAGGGATTGAGATATCATTGGAATGGGAAAAAGGGGGGAAATAATGTTAAGATGCTTGGCTGTCTTTTGAATCTTGGTTTCCCTTGCATACCATTATAAAATAGACACTTGAGAGGGAGAGAAAAGAATAGCCAGAAATATCACCATAGAAAGCTTATAAGTCCATCTTCTGCCTATAATTGATTGGAATATCTAAAATACAGCTACAACATGCCCAGTGAAAGAGGTTTCCTGCAAAGCCTCTGCATTACATAAGACCATAGGTGGAATCCTGAACAGCATCCAGAATCTTCAGAGGTGGGAAATTTCCACTTGAAAGGATGGACAGACCGGCCTGGAGCAGCTAGAAGAACAGAAGATACTTCTTGAAAGAAAGACTTACAGGAAAAATATAAAACAATATAGGCCAATAGACTGATTACTACAAAAACAAGCAAGTTGCTCGCCCAGGAGACACCAAGGCAAGTGGTCAGGTCCCCTCAGAGCACACCCTCTTCCAAGACTAAGGCTCAATGGGAATACACACTCTGATTGGTGACCACGTTCATCGCTAATACGGGGAAGTGAGAGAAAAACAGCAATGAAGGTGCGAGCTAAGCCCTACAACGTTCAACAGACTCCTGTGAACCCGGTGGAGACCTGGTTTGCCAGCAGTGTTGCAAGACCTGGGGACTCTTGGGCCCAGAGTCAGTGACATAGCCACAGAGGACTAGAGTGGAGAGTGAATCTTCCAACTGATAAGAAGAGAGGACATATGCCTAAGAACACCCACACCTGCACATAATACCCACTTGACAGGCTTCAATGACTGGATGATCAGAGCTCAACTAGAAGAAGAAAGAAGAGGGAAAAAAAGGAGTAATCTGATACAATTTGATGAACTTGACCTACACCTATGGAAATAGTGGCTCAAAAGGCGGAACATATCTTTAAAGCAAGAAACATCCCCACCCCCTCCATACACAGAGTAGACAGGGATGGACAACTTGGACATTGGTTCCCCAAAATGGGGGTGGGCTACAAAGTCAAGTGACTGGCTTACAAGCTTTCAACAGGGAACCTAGTTCCAGAGTGCATGGAGGAAGGTAGAATCTCCACTGAGTAGTATTCAATATGTCTATGCAGGGCTGATGAAAGGAAATGCAGATAGTAATCTTGTGATACAATATTGAATAACTGTTATCAGGACTGATTGTGAGGGTTGGAAATGTAAATGTAGACGTTTTGTAGCAAAAGGAGGGGAGTGATTAACTTTTCAGTCTAGGAGCAGAGGTCCCTGGGATCATCAAGTGAGAAGAGTAGAGAGCGGGACCCTGCCCAGAGAAGCAGTGACACCAGAGATGGAGGCAGAGACGATGACGTGGAGAGATGGAGTGGCTGGGGACTTTAGACACATAGAGGGAGAGGGGCTGTGTGCTGATGACCAGGGGTCAGGCTTATAGTGTATACCCTTTGGTTGGCTGATGATTCATGGAGGGGATTATAACCATGGCAATAAAATGATATATGATAGGATGAATATAAAACTAATGTTCTCCCATGTAAACTATCACATAATTCACAATAAAACATTAAAAAAGGGGGTAAACAAACAAAATAAATATGAGCCACAACGCATGTAGATATATGCACACCAACGTTCATAGCAGCACTATTTTCAATAGCAAAAAGATGGAGACAGGCTAAGTGCTCATCAACTGAAGAATGGATAAATAAACTTTGGTACATACACACAATGGAAAATTATGCTACCTTGAAGAATAACAAGGAAGCTGCAAGCCACCGCATAACATGGATGAACCTTGAAGACATTATGTTGAGTGAAATCAGTCAGTCACAAAAGGAGAAATACTGCATAGGATCATTATTGTAAAAGATTAAGAAAAAGCACCCACACTAAAAGTGTGTGTGTGTGGGGGGGGAGGTGATTCTTTGCTGGTTATCATGGTATATGAGGTAGGGTTAGGGTTTGCGCAGATTAGAAAAGTTCTTTGGGATTGTACAGTATTTGTTGTACAGTGCCACAGCAGGGCTCTTCATGGAAGCAGCACATAGAGGGAAGAAGTCTAATGACATATTCAATTAGGCAACTCTGCTACAAAATAAAGTGATAAAGAACGAGATGTCAATTTGAGGACTAAGCTGTCCTTGACCCAAGTCGTGCTATTTATTACTTGAGGACAGTTTATAAGAAAGGTTGGCATTTAAATCTTGGAAACCCTATACAGGGTAGCTATGTGTCAGAGATGACAGCAGTTAACAAGAACAAGCTTCCATGAGTGTTGATTATGGGTCCCAGCAAAGCGCAGTTTTTCACAACTTCAGTATTGTTTCCATGTATCATGATGTTATTTATTGGTCCAGTTGTGAGAATCGTTGTTTTCTTTACACTGAGGTAAAATCCATACTGAATTCTGATCTACATCACAATCTACATCAGTAAGTATTTTCAGTATTTGTTTCCAGCAAGCAAGATTTTATGATCTACATATCGCAGATTGTTACTGAATCTTCCCTCAATCCTGATGCTTTGTTCTTCTTCATATATCCAGCTTCTTAGATCACTGCTCAGCATACAGACTGAGGAAGTGTGTTGAAAGGATACAATCCTGCCACATACCTTTCCTGATTTTGAACAGTTCCATCAACTCTTGTTCTGTTCTAACAACTTCATCTTGATCTAGGTAGTCTCCTCATGAGCACAATGAAGTGTTTTGGAATACTCATGCATCCCAATGTCATCCATAGTTTGTTATGACCCACACAATCTAAAGTCTTTGCATAGTCAATAAAATGTAAGCAAACATCTTTCTGGTATTCTCTGCTTTCAACCAAGAACCATCTGATGTCAGCAATGATAACTCTAGCTCCACATCCTTTTTTAAATCTAGCTTGAATTTTTGCAGCTCTCTGTTGATATTCTGCTGTGACCATTTTTAAATTATCTTCTGAAAAATTTTATCTGCATGCGATACTAATGATATTGTTCAATGATTTCCATATTCTGTTGGGTCATTGTAATGAGCATAAATATGGATCTCTCCCAAACTCGGTCTGGAAACTGTCTTTCAAATTTCTTGGTATAGACAACTGAGTGCCTCCAGTGCTGAATCAGTTTGTTGACAGATTCCAATTTGTATCCCCGGAACTCCTGGAGCCTTGTTTTTCTGCCAGTGACTTCAGGGCAGCTTGAACTTCTTCCTTCAGTACTATTGGTCCTTGATCATGTGTTACCTCTTGAAAGGGATGAGCATTAGCCAATTATTTTTGAGATAGGAGGGAAGTAAAACCACATTGAAGGGATCAGGAAGTGTACAAATAAAGAAATTCTGTCATGAGTTGAGATGTGAATCAAAACTCCTTACCCAGAGAAGTAACACAAAAAGGATCCAGGAAGTAGTTCCTTGTCAGTTCTGTTTTTAAGCCTTAACACGACTTCTTAATTACATTCAAATTCAGTTAAAACAATACCGTGGTCTCCAAGTGAGGTTTCCCAGACTGTCCTAAAGAAAATCAGGCTTGATGAACTAGGATGACCATGGGCTTCCAGACTTCATATTCTTCAGTGACTTGGATGTAGATCCATGTCTAAGAACCACTGTTTTTAAGACACTTCTCAGGTCTGAACCATTTCATATCCTTGGTCTCTTCTAATCCCAATTCCCTCTTAACTCTTTCTCTGGCTGTGCTTATTGGTTTTCAAACAGCTCAGCATCTTTCCTACTTTAGGACTTGGAAAATGCTATTCGTGTGACCTGAAATGTTTCCACCATCTCCCGCACTGTGCAAATGATGGGAACTTGTACTCATCTTTCAAGACACAGCTCAAATGTCTCTTCTTGTGGTGGCCTGCCTTGGCACTTCTCCCCTTGTTATTTTGCTTAATAACACTCAAACAATAGTAACAATGTAGTTACATATAATCATATATGATTATGTACTTATCTGCGTCTACCGCTAAACTACAATCACTGTGAGGCAGGTAATAATTTTATTTCCTGATGAATATCCCATATCTAGGCCTGTCACGTAGGAGTACAGTGGTTCTTTAGGATAAACATTCAACATCAAACCACAAGGTCAGTGGTTCAAGACCACCACCTTTTCCGCAGGATAAAGATGACACATTCTGCTCCTGCAAAGATTTATAGCCTAGGAAACTCTAGATAGGGTCTCTATGAATTG
The DNA here is from genome assembly GCF_000296735.1 of Chrysochloris asiatica. Taxonomy (NCBI): domain Eukaryota; kingdom Metazoa; phylum Chordata; class Mammalia; order Afrosoricida; family Chrysochloridae; genus Chrysochloris; species Chrysochloris asiatica. The sequence goes on along the minus strand of NW_006408547.1, from coordinate 16,795,620 downwards.
GAACTAACTCAACTGCACTTAATAACAACAACAAGTTCTGTCTTATAAAGAGTCCTGGTGTGGCAATGTAAACACTGAACTGATAACTGTAAGATTGATGGTTCAATCCCCCCAGCTGCTGCTCAGAAACCCTATACAGGGCCACTATGAATCCGAAGTAACACAGTGACTCTCAGCAGCAGCAGGTGTATCATCTAACAGGAATGAAAATATTTGCTCAATAAATGATAAAGTGCATCACTACACTTTGAGGAGTTTCAAGCTTCCCACACTTTCTTCCCTATGGAAACTCTTCCGACTTGTGAATAGACACCTGATTTCCCTTGCCCGGCATGAAAGATATTGTTGTTAAGTGCTGTTGAGTCAATTCTGATTCATAGTGACCCTGTATAGGGTTCCCAAGGAGCTGCTGGTGAGTTTGAACCACTGATCTTGTGGGTCAAACCAACCTTGTGGTCCAGTGCTTTATCCGACACCACCAGCAGGCTAAATTTGTTGTTGTTGTTAAGTGCCATGAAGTCGGTACTGACTCACAGCAACCCTATATAGGGTTTTCGAGCAGAAAATAAGCAGCAGCAAATATATACTGGCCATGGGAACATGGTGAAGAACTGAGGAGTGGGACTAATGAATAGGTCTGTCCAGACAAGAAGAGACCAAGCAAATCTTCCCAGGAAATACAGCTTTGTTCATTTGGAAGGTAGATTTGTATTTGTGAAGAATATTCACATAATAAAATATAACAAAATTTCATTAACGTAATTTTGCTTAAGTTGGACCCTTAGTCTCCCTGTTGGATCCAAAAAGTCACTAATAAACATTTTTCTTGAATCTGTGAAGAACGTACATACAAGTCCTGGTTATGTAGTTATTAAAGCACTTGGCAATGAAGAGAAAGGTCTGAAATCTGAATCCACCAACGGCTCTGCAGGAGAAAGATGTGGCAGTGTAGGTCGATAAAGATGTAAAGTCTTATAAACCCTATAGTTCAGTTCCACTAGATTCCATAGAGATGTGGTGTTGGAATCAACTTGACTGCAGTAGACTGGGGGTTTTGTTTTCAATTTTACTTTTTAGATAGAAGAATAGAGTGTTCTAGACACTACTTTAGAATTCCTTTCTCTAGTCTGAGGGGAAAACATATGGACACAGGACAATCGTGTCTGTGAAAGAGTATATCTACTTTCCCTGAAGTGAGCTAGCAGACAAGATGGGCTGATTTCACGACTGCAGTTTCTACTTTGTTCCCATTTGGAATGCGAGTGCCTTGCTCTCATTGTGCCCAGTTATAAATCACACACATAGCTGTGGTTTTAAGTGGGTATGCATCCATCCTAATTGGCAGTGTTGAAAGACCCTGTCTCTGTTCTTCCTTTTGCCAGACAGAATAGCATTGCTTGTGCCAAACTGAGGTTTTACATATTGTTTATGCCCCTGTGGAATTATTAAAGATGGCATGCAATGGTGTGGTTCATTGTGGTGCTAACAAAATGTTGACATGTATCCTGGTGTGATGCTGCAGTATAAGCACTGGACTGCTAACCGCAAGGTCAGCGATTCAAACCCACAAGCTGTTCCTCAGAAACCTTATACAAGGTCACTATGAGTTGGAACCAATTGGACAGCACTTAACAACAACATTGGGTTTAGAATTAAGTCTACCCAAATGTGCTCTTTGCCCCTAGTTCCTGAGAGACTATGTCTACAACCTTGGAATTTCTCCAGTGACTGAAGTGTTTTATCTATCCTAGCTCCAGATCATACTTAAGGCTTCATGCTAATCACAGGAATCTTGGTCAAGACAGAAAGGGGGTGAATCAATTAATCATACTTTCCTAATTAGAAGAAATCCTGGTATAGCACTATAGAATAAGCACTGAACTGCTAGCCACAAGGTTATCAGTTCAAACCCACCAGCTGCTTCTTAGAAACTCTAGACAGGCTTAATGAGAGTTGGAACTGACTGAACGAGACTTAACAATAACTGCCTAACTTGGTTTACACAAACAACCTTGTCTCTTACAATATATTTTTTTTAAGTATAGAGCTAAGGATGGTTATTGTTGTTGTTGTTGTTAAGTGCCGTTGAGTCGGTTCCAACCCACAGTGACCCTGAACAGGGTTTCGGAGGCTGTAAATCTATATGGGAGCAGAAAGCCTCTTTCCCCCGCGGAGCAGCCCAATTCGTAATCACTACGCTACCTGGTAGCTTCTATCATTAAGAAGTCCCCAATTCAATGGTGGAGATAGATATGGATAACTCCAGTATCATATGGTACAGGTATGAGCAAAGCTATTTGGGAAGAGAAATGAAAGACCAACTCATATGCCTCAGAGTTTGTACATGCATTATATCATTTCACATAGTTGGGGAGCTTAGGCATTATTACCCCTCTTTTTTGACTGAAAAAGGAATCAGGAGAGACATTACCCAAATCATAGCTGCTGCATATTAAATCCAGGCTTAGCAGGTTTGGGACTTCTTGCCCACTGCTTTCTCTGTACAATAGAGGAAGAGAGAAATTGCCAACTGGCTCATTTATGAAGGTGATTCAAAAATTACATATGAAAAAGTTGACACTATTGTTAAGTTGCTGTTGTTGTGTGTCAACCTGTCGGTTCTGACTCATAGTGAACTTGCACAAGGTTTCTAGGTTGTAATTCTTTATGGGAGCAGAAAACCTCATCTTCCTCCCATGGAGCAAGTGGTGGTTTGAAATTGCTGCCCTTGCATTTTTTTCAGTCCAACACATAGCCCACTATACCACCAGGGCTCCATAACACAAAACTATATAATTTTTTCCTTAAGAAAGAAAGAAGAAAATATACATTATCAGGGATTGGTGTGAGTGAATGCCAATATAGGGTCTGCAAACTCAGGTCCTAGCACATAAAGGGTCCCCAAGAATCCATCTTTTATTTGCCCACTTCCTCCTCTATAAAATGGTAAAGTCAGACTGAGATTGTTGGGGTCCCTGTCTGAGCAACATTATTAGGGTTCCTGGGTGATGAAAACAGTTAATGCTCTTGATTGTTAACAGAAAGGTTGGAGTTTCAAGTCCACCTAGAGGGACATCTGAAAAAGGGCTGGTAATCTATCAAAAATCAACCATTGAAGGTGGGGCCAAAGCCAGAAGCTAGGGAGCAAAAACTACCCAGCAACTTACAGAAAAAGTGGTGTGGTTCTCCTCCTCCTCATTCTCCTCCTCCTCCTCTTTCCCTTCTTCTTTTTCTATTTTTCCTTAAATGCCTGTGCTCTGCCCTGTACACCCTCTCTGCCCAGGCCAGGTGTCTTCACTTCCCATGGTAAAAGAAAAAGTAGCTGAAAGTCCCAGCTGAAAGTTCCGAGGCTAATTCTCCAGCAGGTTCTATGACATCTGACTGTGGGGTTTAGCCTGAAAGTCGGCTCTCCAACTTGTGTGGGAGCTTTGATTCCTGCCTTATATAACAAGGGACAGCAAGTCTGGCCATTTGGCCAAGCCGCATCTGCATCCTTTAAAACTCTAACAAAAAAGGCAAGAGCCAACACCAACTACTATATAAAAGATTACTGTGTAAACCCCACACCTGTTAAAAACAGACAAAAGGGAGAAGGATGCTGTCCCTACAGACAGACCTAACTGATCATCAGAGAAAAAAGTTTGAACAACCTTTCTTTCACTCATTTCTCATTCTTTGTCTGTGAATCTCTACTGTGGTGACTAGAGGGGGTGCCTGTGCAAGTGGACACCCCCACTCACCCCTGATGGTTTCCACTGTGCACGCACACTGATCTACTCAGCAAAGACTACTAGACTAATTTGCTATGGGTTTTTGTTGTTGTTGGGTTTTTTGGTTTTGTTTTAGTTTTTGCTTTAACTTTTGTTTCTGTTTTTTATTTGTTGGTCTACTTTTTTCCTTGGGAGCTTTCTATCCATATATTACCCAAGAAGAGACAGCAATCATGGCCATATAGCCAAGCATACCCTATAATATCCCACCATCCAGGCAGGAGTCAATATCAGATGTTACACATTACATAGATAGCCAACACTTGCTAAAATTATTCGCAGTTAAGTAATAAGAGACATGAACAGGGAAGCTTATCTCTGGAACATATCCACAAGGAGACACTCAGTAGCTTAATAATACAGCAACATACATTCATTTAATCATTGAAAATGCACCTAACTATTAAAATGCACAAAAGATTTTGGCACATATCCAGAAACAGAAAAGGGTAACTGAGACAAATGAATTGGAGGTAGGCATAAACTTCCCATTAGAAGAAAATCAGTCTTTGGATCTGCCTGAGAAGGAATTCAAGAAAATGATATATATTGACACAAATCCAAATGCTTCACAGAAGGGTGGAAGAGAATAAGGAAGGAGTCAGGAAAGTGCTACAGGAGCAATGAAGTAAGACAGATATAGCAATGGAAACCACTCAAAACGTGAACAATAAACCAGAAATGGACAATAACCTGAAAAAGCAAAGGAGTAGAATTGAAGAGATAGAAGCCAGACCACTGAGCTAGAAGACACATCTTTCAATACTGCTAAGGTAGAAAAACAAGCAGAAAAAAGGATTAAAAAATCTGAAGAGAGTCTAAGATCCATGTTGGATAACATGAAGAGGAGTAACTTAAGAATCATTGGCATTCTGGAACAGGAAGAATCAAACAATTCCACAGAGGAGATAGTTGAGAATCTTCTGGAAGAAAATTTCCTTAACATCTTCAAGAATGAAAAGTATTGATTCGACTTCTGGTTTGGACAGCAGCAGACAGCCAAGAAGGAAAGGTTCCATGGGGAGGGATTGAAAACCACAGAAGTTGTTCTCACAGAACAACACCAGAGCTCTACATCTACCATAAGGTCCAGGATGTCAGTTTCCCACACTCACAAGTGAAAAAAATCATGATATAAAGGAAAATACTGTGAGTTAGGAATATCTGGACACATGACTCCCTCTGTGGCCACTCTCCCCGGGCAAAGTTCAGAGGGAGGGGCTAAAGGCAGACCAGCACAGGGAACCAGTGCTAAAAGCGGTACAGAGACATTTGCAAAAAGAAGTGCAGGAGATTCTACACATTTTTTCCTCCTATTCTCTGTCGTGTATTCTTTGCTCAGCCTGGATGCTTTCAGGTGGGTGGGAGTGCACCTCCCCCTCCAAAAAAAAAATAATTAAGTCCAGCGCTGACCCTGTTTTCTCATGGTACAGAAAGGAGCTTGGCAGCTACTTATGACGTCACCCTCAGGGTCTCAGGGTCACAGCCCTGGGATGACTTGTGTGGGACCCTTGCTGGCTGCGTGCTGTGGAGTCAGTTCTGACTCATGGTGACCCGGTACAAGCTTTCTGAGGCTGTAGGTCTTTGTGGAAGCGGAGTGCCTTGTCTTTCTCCTGTGGAGGAGCTGGTGGTTTCAAGCTGCTGACCTTGCAGTTTGCAGCCTGATTCGTGACCACTGCTCTACCAGAGGTCCTTGTGCAGAACCTTTACACAGGATTATATAGCAAGAGAAAAGCTGGCATGTCAGGCCTGACATACAAACCATAGAATAATCTGTAAAACCCCAACATAAAAGGACACAATGACCTTAAGAACTATGCTGTGCACACACAGATACCTAACTGACCTTCAGAGACAAAAATAGTGGGCAATCTTTCTCCCATTAACTTCTCAATATCTATCTGTGCACCTCCACAGTGGTGACTAGAGGAGGGGCCTGAGTGAGTGGACACACCCACCCAATGCTGGAGGCTTCTACATGCACACACACTGCCTATGGACACTCAGCAACAGTTTTATTTTTGTTTCAAAGTGGTGGTTTTGGTCTCTGCTCTTATATTGCTTCTGCTGTTGGTCATTTTGATTACACATATAGCCAAGCTACAAACATACCCATAATATTCCACCGTTGAAACAAGAGCCAATAACAGTTGCTAAGCATTACATGCGAAAAGCCTATCTCCTGATCATACCCATCAGAAGACACCCAGTAAGCTTAACACAACAACAAACATCCATTTAAGCATTAAAAAAAACACATAATTACTGGAAATGACAAACAAAAATGTCAAACACAACAAACGATCTCAAAACATGTCCAAAAACAGAAAAGAGTAATTGAGACAAATGTGCTGAAGATAGACAAAAGCTCCCCAGATGATGAAGAGCAGGTTTTGGATTTGCCTGAGAAAGAATTCAGAAGAATGATATGGAAATAAATTCAAACGCTCCAGAAAGGGGTGGAGGAAAACAAGGAAGAAGTGAGGAAAGTACTACAAGACCAATCAAACAAGATTGATACAGCAATGGAAACAATTCAAAACCTGCAAAAACAGGTTCAGATGATTAATAATAAGGTAACAGAAATGAACAAAACACTGAAAGAAGAAAGGAACAGAATAGAAGAATGGAAGCCAGAATTAGTGAGCTGGAAGACAAATCTCCCAATACTGCTAAGATAGAAGAGCAAACTGAAAAAAGGGTCTACAATTCATGCTGGATAACGTGAAGAGGAACAACTTAAGACTTATTGGCATTCTGGAATTGGAAGAATCAGAGATGTCCACAGAAGAGTTAGTTGAAGAACTTCTGGAAGAAAATTTCCCTAACATCTTGATAGACAAGAAGATAAGCATTCAAGAAGCCGAACATACCCCAGGAAGGACAGACCTCAAAAGAAAGTCACCAAGACATATAATGATTAAGCTCTCCAAAGTCAAAGACAAGGAGAGAATTCTAAAAGCAGCCAGGGAGAAGAAAAGTGTCACTTACAATAGTGTCAATCAGCACAAACCATGCAAGCAAGAAGGCAAAGGGGAGACATATACAAAACCCTAAAAGAAAAAAACTGCCAAACAAGAATCGTCTATCCAGCAAAACTATCAATCAAATATGAAGGTGCAATCAAAACATTCCAGGATAAACAGAATCTAAGAGATTTTATCCAAACCAATTCAGCACTTCAAAACATCCTAAAGGGAGTTCTTTGGACTGAAAACCAACAAGAACAAACAATAACCAGAGATTGGCAGCCGTGCAACACCACCTGAAACTCAGATGACAGGAAGCAGAGCTCAGAGCAGAATAAAACTACAACAACAAATTCAAAGGAGCTGGGAGCTCAACTGATGATCAAAATATTATCAATGTCAAAGAAGGAATAAATATAGGAACAGAGATCCAGGTGGTGAGGATGTCAGGTAGATTACAAGATGCAAGAGATCCTCTTAAATGGAGAGAAAAGTTAATAGACTATAAAGTAACCCCAAAGAAAGATAATACTTTGCAATTTATCATGAAAATGAACTTCCAGGCAGAACAAGCAAATATGAAAACCAAGAAGAAACCGACAAGAAATATCACAAAAAGCACAAATTCTGTGTAAGAAGGCATACAGAACAAAGCAACAAACAGCACTACAAAAAAATTAATATAATGGCAGCAATTAATTCATACCTATCGATAATTAATTACATTGAATGTCAATGGATTCAATGCACCAGTGAAGAGACAGAGAGTGGCAGACTGGATAAGAAAACAAGACCCTTCAATATGCTGCCAGCAAGAGAAACATCTTACACGCAAAGACAAAAACAGACTAAAAGTTAAAGGATGGAAAAAATATACAAGCTAAATGCAACAATAAACAAGCAGGAGTGGCAATACTAATCTCTGATAAAACAAACTTTAAGACAAAAAGGAGCGTAAGAGATAAAGAAGAACACTATCTCATGATCAAAAGGTAAATTGAGCAAGACAACATAATAAATATCTACGCTCACAATGAAAAAACCTAACTAGACTGAAGAAAGAAATAGAAAAATCTACAGTTACAGTGGGAGATTTCAATACGCCACTTTTGAAAAGGGACAAAACAACCAGAAAGAAACTCAACAAAGTTACAGAGGAACTATACAGTACAATCAATGAACTTGACCTCATAGAGGTGTACAGAGCATTCAACCCAACAACAACACAATATACATTCTTCTCCAACACACATGGAAAACTCTCCAGAATTGACCATGTGTTAGGTCACAAAGCAAGCCTCCATAATTGACAAACATCAAAATACTACAGAGCATCTTTACAGACCACAATGCTATAAAACTAAAAATCAACAACAAGAAGACTAAGGACATAAAGTCGAATACATGAAAACTGAACAACACTCTGCTGAAAAGCGACTGGGTAAAAGAAGAAACTAAATGTGAATTCAGAAAGTTCCGAGAAAAAAATGAGAATGAAAACACAACATACCAAAATCTTTGGGACATGGTGAAAGCAGTGTTGAGAGGTCACTTTATTGTGATAAATGTGCACATCCAAAAAGATGAAAGAACCAAAATTAACACATTAACACAGCATCTCCAACAATTATAAACTGATCAACAGAGGGAACCTACAGTCACCCAAAGAAAAGAAATAAAGATAAGAGCAGAAAAAAATGAGATGGAAACCAGAAAAAGTATAGAATGAATCAACAGGACAAGAAGCTGATTGTTTGAAAGGATTAATAAAATTGACAAACCACTGGCAAACCTAACCAAAGAAAAGAGTGAGAAGACACGAATAACTCACATTAGAAACCACACAGGTGATGTCACAATGGAACCAAATGAAATCAAAAGGATAATAACAGAATACTATGAGGAGTTGTACTTCAACAAACTTGAAAACTTAGAGGAGATGGATACATTTTTAGAGAAACATGACCTACCAAAACTTACAAAGAGTGAAGTATAAAACTTGAACAGACCCAAAACAAAAGAAGAAATTGATCAGGTCATCAAAAAACTCCCAATTAAAAGAAGTCCAGGCACAGATGGCTTCATAGGTGAGTTCTACCAAACATTCAGGGAAGAACTGTCACCAATTCTACTCAAATTATTCCATAATATAGAATAGGATGGAAAACTTCCTAATACTTTTTATGAAGCAAGCATAACTCTCATCCCAAAACCAGGGAAGGACATCATTAAGAAAGAAAACTACAGATCAATATCCCTCATGAACATAGATGCAAAAATTCTCAACAAAATCCTAGCCAACAGATTCCAGCAGCACATCAAAAAACTAATGCATCATGACCAAGAGGGTTTCATAAAAGGTATGCAAGGATGGTTCAACAGTAGAAAAACAATCAATGTAATCTACCACATAAATAAGAAAAAGGAAAAGAATCACATTGATGCAGAAAAGGCATTTGACAAAATCCAACATCCATTCCTGATAAAAACACTCAACAAAATAGGAATTGAAGGGAAAATCCTCAATATAATCAAGAACACTTATACAAAGCCAACAGCCTATATCATTCTCAATGGAGAGAAACTGAAAGTCTTCCCTCTGCAAACGGGAATCAGACAAGGATGCCCTTTCTTACCACTCCTTTTCAATACTGTTTTGGAAGTATTAGCCAGAGCTATATGGCAAGATAGGGAAATTAAAGGCATCCAAATTGGCATACAGGAAAAAAAACTCTATTTGCAGACGATATGATCCTATACAGAGAAAACCCCAAAGATTCAGTAAAAAAGCTACTAGACCTCATTGGAAGACTCAGCAAAGTGTCAGGGTATAAGCTCAACATACAAAATTCAGTTGGATTCCTCTATAGCAACAATGACAGTGCTGAAAATGACGTTACAAAAGAAATACCATTTACAATAGCTGCCCAAAGGATGAGATATTTAGGAACAAATATCTCCAGAGAAACAAAGGATTTATATGAAGAAAATTACAAAACACTACTACAGTAAACCAAAAGAGACTACAGAAATGGAAGAACATACCATGTTCCTGGATAGGAAGACTCAGTATCGTGAAAATGTCAATACTTCCCAAAACAATTTACACATAAAATTCAATCCCAATCCAGACTCCAACAACATTCTTCAAAGAGATGGAAAATAAAATTACAAACTTCAAATGGAAATGAAGGAGACCCAGGATAAACAAAGCACTACTCAAGAAGAAGAACAAGGTTGGAGGCCTCTCACTCCCCGGTTTCAAAATTTACTACATGGTTACAGTGGTCAAAACAGCCTCGTACTGGTACAACGAAAGATACATTGATCAATGGAACAGAATTGAGAATCCAGAAATTAACCAAACCACATAAGGCCAACTGATTTTCAACAAAGTACCTAGGTATGTTACATGGGGAGGAGATAGTCTCTTTAACAGATGGTGCTGGCAGAACTGTAAAGTGATATGCAAAAGACCTTTACCTCAAGCCCTATACAAACATCAACTCAGCATGGATTAAAGATTTAAATGTTAATCCCAAAATTATGAAAGTCATCAATGAAAATATACGGACAAATGTAAGGGCTCTAATACAGGGAATACACAGACTACCAAACATATTGAAAATTACACAAACAAAAGCAGACAAAATAGATGATTGGTACATACTAAATATGAAAAACTTGTGTGCATCAAAAGACTTCACCAAAAAACTGAAAAGGGAACCCACAGAATGGGAAAAAACTGTTTCAATGACACACCAGACAAGGGACTAATTTCTAAAACATATAGGAAACTACAACACCTCTACAAGATAAAGACAAATAACCCAATTAAAAAATGGGCACAGGACATGAACAGACACATCACCAAGAAAGAGATCTGGGCAGTCAACAAATATTTGAAGAAATGTTCACAATCACTAGCCATTAGAGAGATGTAAATTAAAACAATGAGATATCATCTCACACCAGCAATAATAGCAAAGATCAAAAAAGTAGAGGACAATAAGTGCTGGCTAGGGTGTGGAGAGACTGGGATGCTCCTGCATTGCTGGTGGGATTGCAAAATGGTCCAGCTTCTCTGTAAAGCAATATGGCACTTCCTCTGAAGGTTGGAAATAGAAATACCTTATGATCCAGCAATCCCTCTACTTGGTATTCACCCACAAGAAATCTGAACCATAACATGAATAGATATATGCACACCAATGTTCAAAGCAGCACTATTTACAATAGCAAAAAGATGGAGACAGCCTAAATGCCCATCAATTGAGGAATGGATAAACAAACTGTGGTACATACACACAATGGAATACTATGCCACCCTGAAGAACAACAAGGATTCTGCAAGCCACCACATAAAATGGATGAACCTTGAGGACATTATGCTGAGTGAAATTAGTTAGTTATAAAAGGAGAAATACTGCATACAACCATTGTAAAAGAGTAAGAAAAAGAACCCACACTAAAAGTGGAAAAAAACAAAAAAACCCACTAGATATATATTTGCTGATCACCAGGATGTAAGGGACGAGAGGAGAGGAGGGAGGGAGGTGAAGATAGAGCACAGGGTAGGGAATAGACATGGGATAGCTTGGGTGCTGGTGGTGAGGGGGTGGCAATACACAAGAAGGGGAAGGGGAATAGAAGAACAAGGCTGATGGGAGAACAGTTAGGCAGGTTTTCATGGGTTAAGTGGGACAGAGGTAAATGATAATATATGCACAACCTTGGAACAACAGGGCTCCGGGATATAGGGATTGAGGAATGGTTTGAAGGGGTAAAATGGGGTACTGAGTTAAGATGTTTGGCTGTCTTTTGAATCTTGGTTTTCCGTGCCTACCATTGTAAAATAGAAACTCGAGACGGGAACAAAGGAATAGCCAGAATCATCACTACAGAAAGCATGTAAGTCCATCTTCAGCCTATAAATGATTAGAATACCTTAAAGGGGGCTAGAAGTTGCCCAGTGAAAGTGGCTTCCTGTGGAACATTTACAAAGCACACACCATCGATGGAATCCAGAACCCTATCCAGAATTGGTGGACGCCATGCCATTAAGGAACAGAACGGTGAGAGACCCTGAGCATGAAAAGCTCCTTGTTTTAGCAAAGTGACAATGAGTGTCTCCTTGGTTGGCAAAGCCCCAAGGGGAACCTCATGCGGGGGCCTTGCAGTCTCTGTTTTTCCTTTAATGAATAATTTATTTTTTATTTTTCTTGATTTTATTATAGAAGTTTTCAATAGACTTTTCAATAATCATATTAAGATTACATTTAGACACTCACACCATATTCAATCACGTATAGTTATAAAGATTGTTTTTTACATTAACAATAAGTTTCACAGCTAGGAAAAATCACACCAGCTAAAGCACTGCCAGTTCAAGTTTAAGATTACAATCAATATCCTCTATAGTTTTAGCTCGAGACAACAGACCTTTAGAAATCAACTGAAGCATAGTCAAGAGCTGTGGGAACACATAGGAACATAGGTAGAAATTTAACTAGATGTTTTGGATACAGAAATTATTAGTATTAGGGAAGTTGTTTCGTTTAATTATAAAAGTTTAGGTACTTCTTATACTCTTGTTTTTAAAGCAATTATGAGTAACTAATATGTAGGGTTGGTTACGGGAAAAATATTTTACGTGTGAGTTGTGATTAATGAATCTATAGAAAATAATAGATGAGGGTAGAAATAGGAGTTAAAATTTAGAATCATGTTTTAAGGTTAACCTGACATTTTAGGGAAGATTAGAAAAAAAACACAAAGTCACTAACAGAAAGTAGATCTTATCAGGGTAGCTAAGGAGTACAAGGAAGCGGGGGTAAATGATCAAGAAAAATATTCTGATGTTCTTTGATGTAACTTGAAAGTTCATGAATCAGAAAGAATGTAATCACCCAATAGAGTGTACTTTAAAGAAATTTATTACTATGAAATCAGTGTGTATTGTAATGGTATATAAGGAGCTGAAAATTTGAGTAAAGTAGATCTTGGATTCATCTTGACCTATGGACTCCGTGTAATTCCTTTTCGCCGACGCCACATCCCCCTTCAAGAGCCTCCTAATAAGTTTGTCAGGGCTTGTCCCCGACACAGAATCAACTGAGTAGGAAATTTCCACTGAAAAGGATGAGTAGACCAGCCTGGAGCAGCTAGAAGAACAGAAGATACTTCATGAAAGAAAGACTGGAGGAAAAATCCAAAAAAATAATGGCAGTTTGATTGATTACTGCAAGAACAAGTAAGCTGTTTCCCGAGAGCCATGAAGGCAAGTGGTCGGGACCCCCTTAGAGGAAACCCCCTCCTAAGACTGAAACTCAAGGGGAATACATGACCAATTACGTGGTCTGGCTGGTGACCACACTGGTCATTGATAATGGGAAGAGGGGGAAAGAACAGCAATGAATTTGCAAGCTAAGCCTGACCATATTCAATAGACCCCTATGAACCCAGGTGGAGACCTGGATGGCAGCAGTACAGCAAAATCCAGGGACTCCTGGACCCAGAGGCAGTTACATGGCCACAGAGGACTAGAGTGGAGAGTGAAGTATCTAGCTGATATGAAGTAAGGGGAGAGGCACAAGAACACCCATACTTGCAGATAGTGCCCACATGACCTGGTTTCGATGGCTAGATGATCAGAACTTGACTAGAAGAAGAAAGAAGAGGGAAGAAAAAAAAAGAATAACCTGCTACAATTTGATGAACTTTACCTATATGTATGGACATAGTAGCTCAAAAAAGGGAACAAATTTTTACAGCAAGGATCACTCCAAATCCCTTGATACACAGGGTTGGCAGGGATGGCTAACATAGACATTGGCTACCCAACATGGGGGACCTATAAAGGCAAGAAATGACTGGCTTACAAGCTTTCAAGAGGGAGCCTCATTCCAGACAGGGCAGGAGAAGGTAGAATCACCACTGAATGATTTCCAATCCATTGGGACAGGGCTGGCAAAAGAAAATGGATATAAGACTCTTGTGGTACAATAGTGAATGAATGCCATCAGGTCTGACTATGAGGCTAGGAAACATAGAGGTAGATTTTTTGGACAAAAGGAGGAGAGTGATTGATTTTGCAGACCAGGAGCAGAGGTCCCTGGGACTATCAAGTGTGAAGAATGGAGAGTTGGACCCTACCCAGAGAGGCTGTGACGCCAGGGATAGAGACAGAGAAGATGACATGGGCAAATGGAATAGCTGGGGACACTGGACT
>NW_006408547.1:16778591-16779917 GCF_000296735.1 Chrysochloris asiatica | reverse complement strand
CAATTGAATAAGATGACATAACCATAATAAACATCTATGCTTCCAATGAAAAAGCCCCAAGATATATAAAGCAAAGCCTACTACAATTGAAGAAAAAAATAGACAAATCTACAATAATAGTGGGAGATTTTAATATACCACTTTTGAAAAAGGATAGAACAACCAGAAAGAAATTCAACAAAGATACAGAGGAACTAAACAACACAATCAACCAACTTGACCTCATAGATATGTACAGAGCATTCAACCCAACAACAGCTCGAAGTACATTCTTTTCCAGTGCACATGGAACATTCTCCAGAGTAGACTATGTGTTAGGCCACAAAAAACAAAACAAACAAACAAACAAAACCCTCCATAAATTTACAAATATCAAAATACTACAAAGTATCTTCTCAGACCACAATGCTATCAAATTAGAAATCAACATTAGGAAGACCAAGGAAATCAAGTCAAATACATGGAAACTGAATCACAACACCCTGCTTAAAAGCTACTGGGTAGCAGAAAAAATAAAACATGAATTCACAAAGTTCCTAGAAACAAATGAGAATGAAAACACAACATACCAAAATCTTTGGGACACATCAAAAGCAGTGCTGAGAGGACAATTTATTACAATAAATGCACACATCAAAAAAGAAGAACCCAAATGAACATATTAACAAGCATCTCCAACACTTAGAAACAGACAAACAAAATGAGCCTACAGTTACCAGGAGAAAAGAAATAATAAAGAGCCAAAATAAATGAGATAGAAAACAGAAAAACTATAGAAAGAATCAGCAGGACAAGAAGTTGGTTCTTCAAAAGGATTAATAAAATCGACAAACCACTGGCAAACCTAACCAAAGAAGAGAGGAAGAAGACACAAATAACATGCTTAAGAAACCACATGGGTGATGTCACAACAGAACCAATGGAAATCAAAAGGATAATAACAAAATACTACGAAGAGTTGTACTCCAACAAATCTGAACAATTAGAAGAGATGGATACATTTTAGAAAAACAGAACCTACCTAAACTCACACGGAGTGAAGTAGAAGATTTGAACAGACACATACCAAAAAAAGAAATTGATCAAGTCATCCCAAAACTCCCACAACTCGTCTTCAGTTTGTTGTACTGTGGTGGCTTGGTTGTTGCTGTGATTCTGGAAGCTATGCCACTGGTCAGCTTGAGAACTAAGGTGCGCCTGACCCAGGCCATGGTGTTTTCAATAGCCTCATATGGATGCGAAAGCTGTACATTGAATAAGGAAGATTGTAGGAGAATTGATGCCTTTGAGTTGTGGTGTTGGAGAATACTGAAAGTGCCATGGACT
>NW_006408547.1:16719947-16778302 GCF_000296735.1 Chrysochloris asiatica | reverse complement strand
GAACTACTTCCGAATATTTAGTCACTGAAAACCTAATGAACAGCAGAGAAACACTGTCAGATATAGTGCTGGAAAATGAGTGGAGTAAAGCACATGAGAATAAAGCCCACAGGACCTTCATTTGCTGATGGGGCACAACTCAAAATGCAGAGAAACAGCTCTAAACATCCATTAATAACCAGAACATGACTGTATTAAGTATGAAGCTAGGAAAATTAGAAATTGTCAAAAATGAAATGGTACACATAAATATCAATATCTTAAGCATTAGTGAGCTGAAATGGACTGGTATTGGCAATTGTGAATCTAAAAACCACATGGTTTACTATGCCAGGAATGACACGTTGACTAGGGATGATGTTGCATTCATTGTAAAAAACAAAAAAAAAACATATCCAGATCAGTCATGAGGTACAACACTGTGATAGGATAATATCCATGCACCTACAGGGAAGACCAATCAATATCACAATTATTCAAATTTATGCACCAACCACTAAAGCTAGTGAGGATGAAACAAAACAATTCTATGAGCAGAGATGTCAGCTTGAGGACTAAGGTACGCCTGACCTAAGCCATGGTATTTTCAATAACCTCATATGGATGTGAAAGCTGGACAGTGAATAAGGAAGATCGTAGAAGAATTGATGCCTCTGAGTTGTGGTGTTGGAGGAGAATACTGAAACTTCCGTGGACTGCCAAAAGGACCAATAGATCTATTTTGGAAAAAGTGCAACCAGAGTGCTCCTTGGAGGCCAAGATGGCTAAGCTTCGTCTCTCCTACTTTGGACACATTGTCCGGAGAGAACAGTCGCTGGAGAAGGATGTCATGCTGGGTAAGGTGGAGGGTCAGAGAAAAAGAGGAAGACCCCCAACGAGATGGATCAGCCAGGTGGCATCATTGATGGCGTGAAGTGTGGCGGTGGTAGTGAGGTTGGCCCAGGATCAGAAATTGTTTCATTCTGCTGTGCATGGGGTCGCTATGAGTCGGTTCCGACTCGATGGCACCTAACAACAACAACAACAACCAACTTCTTCAATCTGAAATTGATCAAATATGCAATCAAGATGTGTTGATCATTACTGGTGATTGGAATGCAAAGGTTGGGAGCAAATAGGAAGGACGAGTAGTTAGAAAATAAGGCCTTGGTGATAGAAATGATGCTGGAGATCACATGATAGAATTCTGCAAAATCAATGATTGTTCGTTTCAAATACCTATACTGATCTTTCACCTTCAGACCTAGGAAGTTTGTTCCTCAAGGTTTATATCTGAGCAGTTTCCATGATTAAGCCTCTTTTATGCTCTGTTATCTTTAATAATAATAATTCAAAAATAATATAATAAAATACCAACAATGATGTATGTAGAAATATCCACAACCAAGTCACTATCTGTGGATGGGGTGTGCTCCCTAACACCCTCCCACACCTGTTTAACACAACTTTCTATGTATCCAATCATAAATTGTTGGTCACTGCAAGATTGTTTGTCACATCAATTCTAAAGCCTTGATTTTGCCCTACCAAACTTCTTTTTGTTCCCCAAACTCAAACAACATGGAAGAGGGGTATTATTTGAAAACTTCAAGGGTACCCAAACTACCATTTTGACATGATCTAAATTGAAGATTGGAGAATTATTTAGGGAATGATTTGAGACATAAAACATTACCTTCAGAAGTGTATAGTCCACATGGTGGATATGTCAAAATAAATAAGTAAACATTAGCTTCACATTTTCATATTTTTGTTCAAGAGTGGTTTCAATTATTTTGTAGCAATGTTTTTTGACTTACCCTCTTATTGTTATGAAATGAAAATAAAAACAGTAAAAGGTTTACAGAGAGAAAAACAAACAACTTTCTTTAATGGTTTCCAGGGATGGGAGGGTGAGAGAGGAGAAATTGCTAACTAGATAGAAGACACGTGTTAATAATGGTAGAGGGAAAGGCCATGTACAATATGAGAGAAGTCAGACATCATGATCGAGGCAAAGGAGGACATTGAGAGGAACGCATGAATTAAAGGCAACAATGGTAATTTCAACAGTATCATATGCATGTGAAAGTTGCAAAATCAATAAGAAAAACAGTAGAAAAACTGATGCAACTGAGCTATGGTGTTGGAGAAGAATATTAAAAGTACCATGGAGTGCCAGAAGAACAAACAAGTCTGTGTTAGAAGAAGTACAGCCAGAATGTTCCTCAGAAGCCAGAATGGTGAAACTTTGTTTCTCATACTTCAGATATGTCATCAAGAGGGACCAGTCCCTGGAGAAGGACATCGTGCTTAGTAAAGTGGAGGGTCAGTGAAAAAGGGGAAGACCCCCAATGAGATATAGTGTCAAACTGGCAGCTGCAATGAACTCAAGCTTAACAGCAATTGTTACAATGATGCAAGATCAGGCAGTGTTTCATTCTTTTGTGCCAACGATTGCTATGATTCAGAACTCAACAGCACCTAATGATGACGTACACAACAAAGATGCATCAAAAGAAAATGGCAGGGATACATACGAACCGGCTCAGTCATTTCAAAAGATAGTATCTGATCAAGAATTGATGATACTCAAGGAAGAAGCCCAAGATACACTGAAGGCATTGGTGAAAAGCAAGGCTCCGGGAGTTGAGGTATTACAAATTTAAAGGTTTCAACAAACTGAGGTAACACTGGAGTTGCTCATTCATCTATGCCAAGGAACTTGGAAGATAGCAACCTGGCCATTTAAATGGAAGAGATCCATATCTATGCTCATTTCAAAGAAAGGTGATCCCATATGAAGCAGACATTATCTAACAACGTCATTAACATCGAATGCAGGTAAAATTTTGCTGAAGATAATTAAAAAAAATGTTTTTAGCAGTATATCGACAAAGAGCTGCCTGAAATGTAAGCTGAATTCAGAAGAGGATTTTGAATGAGAGATGCTGTTGCTAATCTCAGATGGACCTTGACTCAAAGTAGAGAATGTTTGGTTGTGGTGGTCGTTATGTGCCGTGGAGTCGGTTCCGACTCATAGTGACCCTGTACAGGGTTTCTGAGGCTATAAATCTTTATGGGAGCAGAAAACCTCATCTTTCTCCTGTGACCTTGAGGTTTGCAGCCCAAATTGTAAGCATAACAGAGCTCCTTAGAAAGATGTTTACTTGTACTCTATTGAGTAGGAAAAGGCATTATACTATGTGGATCATAAACTATAGATAACATTGAGAAAAATCAGTTTTCCAGAACATTTGATTGTGCTCATGAGGAATCTGTACACATTCCAAGAGGCAGACTTTTGAACAAACCAAGGTAACACTGAATGGTTTAAAATCAAGAAAGGTATACATCAGAGTTGTATCCTTTCATCTCATTCAATATGCATGCTGTGAATATAATCAGAGAAGCTGAATTCCATGAAGAAAATTATATGAATGTTCCATTCAGGGTTGGAGGAGAAAGAGAATGTTCCATCAGGGTTGGAGGAAGGCTCTCTAACAACCTGGGATATGAAACTAACTCATTCTTGATTGCTGGAACCCAAGAGAACTTGAAATATTTACAGATGAAGATAAAAGACTATATATACCCTTCAGTATAGATTCCACATCAATGTAAATAAAATGAAAATCCTCACAACTAAGCCAATAAATAACATTGCTATAAATGGACAAAAGACTGAAGGATCCTTTTTCTGGAATACCACAAGAACCTTTGATGACTAACCTCACTCTATTCTGACAGCATTATCCTGGACCAATGCACAAGTCTTTACTTACCTTCTCTTTCTGCACTAACCCCCTAAGGAACTCAACACTCCCCACCCAGCTCCTTCCTGATCCATATCCTTTCTGAAATGAACCTGAGGTTGGCAGCCAGGAACTTGGGTTTTCTATGGATGCCGGGCTTCTGGGTAACCCTTCTTGGCTGGACAAGTTTCCCACAGGCTGTGATATATACAAAACGCAACAAAAGAGGAAAAAAGACTGAGGTGTAAAGCACTTAGCAATATAAAAGCAAGGATATTTTTCAGGACTATTTGTTCAGTTTCTTCTTTAGTATAATCAACTCCTGAATATTCATATGTAACTTTTTCCAGTCCTCTGTTTAGTGCTTATTCATGCTCTGTGACTCATGGTGCCTGAGCCGGGCTATTGATTTTCTGCTCCAAGTCCCCTGCCCCCAGACTTATCTTTCTATGAATCCTACATGGAAAGCTGTGAGGAGGTTTTTGTTGTTGTTGTTATTGTCACATTATTTCTTTAGAACACAGAAAAGGAGCATGAACCCAATAAACCTCTTTATCTGAGCTGTCAGTCTCCTACACCGCCATGCTTCTTAAAAGACATGCTGACTTCTGCTAGGGAAAGAAAGGCTCTACTTAGAAGTCAGATCTCATCACTGTAGCCTTTTGCCTCTGAACTCATGTTAGAGGGGAGAATGCCACTCTTCACCTTAAGATTTCCAGGTTCTAGTCCCAGGACCATTGAATACATACCTGTAAAAATGTCATGGAGGACAACTTCTGACTTTCTCTAACCTCACCAGGGAGAGAAGAAGAATCAAACTCCACATCAAGCCGGAGCTGATTCCTATGAGGCTGAGGTCAGATGGGCTTCCACCTTCACGTATCCCTCTCACCGAAGTTCTCTCTACTCAGCTGGGTTTGATAATTGCAATAATCACACAGAACTCAAGAGTATTCATGATTATGGCATTTGTTGTTGGTGGTGGTGATGTGGAGTAGTGGTGGTGGTGACGGTTCCGACTCATAGTGGCCCTGCACAGGGTTTCCGAGGCTGCACATCTTTACAGGAGCAGAAAGCCCCGTCTTCCTCCCGCAGAACTGCTGGTAGTTTCCAACTGCTGACCCTGAAGTTAGTGGCCCGATTCGTAACCACTACGCTACCAGAGCTCCTTGTTAGGGAAGGTGGTGGTTGGTAGTTATGTGCCGTGGGGTTGGTCCGACTCATAGCGACCCTGTACAGGATTTCCGAGGCTTTACTTTCTCCCATGGAACAGCTAGTAGTTTTAAACTGCTGACCTTTGAGGTTCGCAGCCCAACTCGTAAACCATTATGCTACTAGAGCTCCTTGTTAGAGAAGGAGTAGGTGACAAAACAGGATTAGAAAGACTCAAGGCATAGCTTATAGTCAAGAAAGCATCTCCTCCGTTGTTTCTGCAGGTAGGCCTCTCTCTGGCCCTCCGCTCTGTGGCCTGGCCTCTGCCCTTCTCAGGAAACGTGAGGAAGCTCTTGCAGCACTGCTGAGTAATGTTAAGGAGATTCTTTTCTATAAATCTCAGCTGGAAGGCACTCAGCTGTAGGTCAGTGTGTGAGTAAATCTAGCATCCATTCTGCAACTAAGCCTCCTGCCCACAGGTTGTACACAGCCTTGCTTGCTCTATGGCTAAGAACTCCACCACTCTGGTCTGTGCTCTTGATTCTGCTGAGGCCCCTCCTCTGCCACTCTTCTGGTGGAACAGATATTTCTCCTTAGTGGAAGAGATTTTAAAACATGGATCTTGGGGTCCAAAGAACACACTCTATTCCATCCTTTTCTTCTTTCATGGTAGTGAGATTCCTCTACTCAAGCTTCAGAGACAGCCCATTTTAAATGCAGCAGCATGGCAACATTGACCAAATCTCCCATTAGATTTCCAACTTTTTACAATCACAATGAGCTCCATTAACAATCATTCACAACTGAATCATTTCATTCTATCAACACCATTTCACACCTTCTCTTACAGAGATGCATGGGGGGTGGTGGTTAGGGTTACAGTACTTCAAATGACAAAAGGCACTTTGCAACTATGATTCATTTAATGGCTAGGGTCAGGGGTTAGTATTCTGGAATACTCAGGTGGGTCCAATGTAAATACAAACTGAGTGCAAGGAGGGGAATTCCTATTAGAGTAATGTGGTGGGATAAAGATTCAGCCCACCACTGCAGTGTTTGAAGATGGAAGAAGGTCCCGTGAGTCAATGATTGTTGATGGCCTCAAGATGCTCTAAAAGGCAAGAAAATACATTTCCCCCTGGAGCCTTCAGAAAAAATGCATCCCTGTAGATGTCTTGATCTTAACCCACTGAAATTCAATTTGGACTTCTCGCCTTCAAGATTCTAACATAATAAATGTGGTTTTTTTGGGCATTAAGTCTGTGGTAATTTACTACATTAATAATAATAAGCTAATATATTACTTCAACATCTTTAAATGCTGTATATCTAGTAGTGGCATCTTTATAATATATAAACTATCTAGTTAGTGTGATGATATAACTTATCTTCCAAACCATGACACCTTCTTGAGACTCAAAAAGGGTATCATTAATACAAAGAACAACAGGCATGTGCATCTAGGAATATCTGGCTCAAACCGTACTGTATGGTCACCCTATCTACCGGAGAGAAAACACCCCAACTCTATTATATTACTTGACTAATATTGAGTGTTAAATTTTTATTGTATAGAGCAGAAGAAATAATACTCAGATAAAAAATAAACTGTGTGGGCAGTTGGCCTTCTTTTTGTTGTTTCTAAACCATCTCACCAGTAAAGTCACCAAGGCCATTTCTGCTTCCATGCTGAGACTTCATCCTTCTCCCCAGTCTTCTTTTCCTGTAACTCTTACTCCTGATAATCTACTCAAACACTTAACGAGACAACCTGTGCCTTGTTGGAGAAGTAGGCAGAAAGAAGTTAAGTACATCATTATAGATTTGCCCAGTGAGGAAAAATCTTTACAGTTAAGGAAGAAGTTTTTTTTTTTTTCTACATCTGCAGTATTATCTGGAAATTCTAGACATGAAAACTAATTATCAATAGAGTTGCTATATACTAACAGAGTTAGATACTAATTGTATTAGGCCACCTTAACTAAAGAAGCAAAACCAGTGAAATCTATATATGTATTAGAAAGACAGAGAGAGACGTTTACTCTCAAGGAAATGGTTTACAATTGCAGAGTCCCAGGTCCCAAACAAAAAGCGAGAGAAAGAGTCCTTCCTCCTGTCCATTATATTGGGAGCAGGCCACAGTCTAAGGAAGCATCCCTTCATTGATTGATAATTCATAGCCACTCATCATAGACTTAACTCCGCCTGTGTTAGATTCCATCACCATGGGAATAAGCACATCTCAATTGCTGAAACCTTGGAAATCCAGGCCTAGTCAAGTTGATATAAAACCCTAATGTTTGTTGGTCTACCCTTATCAACTTGAAATCTATAAACTATATGCATAATCTCTAAATGAACAAAATTGTGAAGTCATACTTGCATCTAACATGATATATCTAGAACATGTATAACCAAAAATTCATTTACATCTTCTATTTCACAAAAGAACAAAGCAAAATACTTGATGCATATAGACAAAACAAAACAAAAAATATATATTCATTTAACGTCCAAAGGGTGCATTCTGCAAGCCACCGTCCTTCCCATAGACCCAGAGCCTTAGTCGGTACACGGGCCTAGAGTCCATAGCTGCTCTGTCATTCCATGTCACCACCTCTGTTGCCATTTCTACTGTCACTGCTTTACCAAGCAGGGACCCCAGACTCCACTCATGCTCTTCCTTCTTGTTGGTTCTGGGGTCGTCAGTTCTTGAAGTGAAACATAATTACTCCCCTCCTTTTAGTTCTATATCTTCTACAATTATATTTTTGACAATCACAATTAATCCTACTAACAATTACTCACAATTGAAGGCATCTCCCACCCAGTTTTACTTGACCCATGTGGAAAAAGAGGAAAACATTTCAAGATCTGTCGTGAAGTATAATGCTGTCTATGATAGGATGATATTCATACACCCACTAGAAAGACAAATTGATGCCACTATTGTAGTGGTTACAATTCAGGCTGCTAACCTAAAGGTCAGCAGTTTGAAATTTCTAGCTGTTCAGTGGGGGAAATGTAAGGCTTTTTGCTCCTGCAAATATTTTCAGCCTTGGAAATCCTACACAGGGTCGTTGTGAGGCGCAACCCCCACCAACAACAACCTGGTACACAGAGGACACAAGCATGTTTCTTGATCTGAAGAATCTTCCTTTCTGGTTGGAATTTTGGGCAATTGCATCGATAAGTAAAACTCCAGTCCAACAAACTGTAGCAATTAACACCTGCTCACAGTATGAAACACTTTTATCTTCATTTGGTTAGGTTGTGGTCAGCTCAGCCCTAACCATGCAAGCTTAAGTCAAATGGGTACCAGCTGCACTTCAAAACAGCTGGCTCCTTCACGCTCAGCCTTAGTCCCCATGGGCTAGGTCAGTGGGCATGGGATCAGGAGTCACACAATTCCCTAAACTTCAGACCAGTCAGCCTTCTTTCTCCTCTTGTCTCAAGATCAGCGGATGACAACAGAACATGTCCAAACCCAACCCATGTCTTCACTGCTGCATTTCCCCCAATTTTAATCACATGTAGACCCAGGTGGTCACCAGCAAACATATGGCTCTGGTTCCTAGAAAAGGATTTTGTCTGATGGGCCAACTTTCCTTGCCTTGATGTGTCCCAAAATCAAAATGCCAAATTACATGTCCCCTTTTTTTCTCTGTTTTCTTCCAATCACATATCTCCTGTTTTCCCAGCAGTTTTGGGTTGGTCTTCTGTCTTTTCAAATGCAAATGTTTCAACATTAAAAAGGCTCTGGGTGGAGCTCAGGATTCCACCTACAGCCCCATATTCTACAATGGTTTATGGCAAGAAGCCTATTTTTCAGGGCAAAGTCTGAAACTCCCCTTTTAGCAATCAAGTACAGGCTGAAGGCGGGTTTACATGCTCTCTATAATCATAATTTCTAATATTCATTTCCATCACCTATCTTTATCTATTTTACAATAATATTGTTGTTGTCAAATGCCATCGAGTTGGTTCTGACCCATAGTGACCCTGTATAGGGTTTCCAAGAAGCAGCCGGTGAGCTTGAACTACCAACCTTGCTGTTCAAACAGCTTTGCAGTCTGGTGCATTAACCCACAGCGCCATGCCAGGACTCCTTATGGAGTCCTTATGGAGTCCTGGTGTGGCACTGTAGGATAAGCACTGGACCTCAAGGTCGATTTGAACTGCAAGGTGGCAGTTCAAACCCACCAGTCACTCTTCAGTCTACCAAAACAATGTTCAACAGCACTTTCACAATAATAGGCAGGATAAACCAATATCCATATGGTAGTCAAACACATAAACTTTTTAAAACACTCAAGTTCAATCTTTTCCTCTACCTTAGACTAAACCCATTCATATGTATATGGGCATAGGCCTCAGGCAGGTGGATTCCAGTAGGCCCAGACCCCATATCAGCCATTCTTTTCAACCAGTATGTCTTCGGCTCCAGGTCTTTCCAGAAGCTGCTGCTCTCTCCCCAGTTAGGTATTTTATCCCATAGCCCTTCACCTTTTCTCTTATGTTGCTGTTGTTGTTATGTGCCGTGGAGTCGGTTCTGACTCATAGCGACCCTGTACAGGGTTTCCGAGGCTGTAAATCTTTACGGGAGCAGAAAGCCTCATCTTTCTCCCGTGGAACAGCTGGTAGTTTCGAACTGCTGACCTTGTGATTCACAGCCTGATTCGTAACCACTGTGCTACCAGAGCTCCTTATAGATCTCATCATTTCATAGGTCTGGAGCTTACTCACAGAACCAACTGCTTAAACCAAGTGGAGACCATATCGTCTGACTTCTCTAACTCCACAATAGGGAAAAAGGACCAAACTTAAAATTAGCCCAAGGCTGATTCCTATGAAACGGATATCATATGTGCTTCCATTGTATATCTGCACCTTTAAAATTAGTCAGGCTTGAGAACCAATTTAGAAAACTCATCCTTGTGATTTTATTTCTCTGGAATGCCACTCTCTCAGTCCCATGTGTTTTAGTCCAGTTTTCTAGAGAAGCAAACTCAGTGAAACATATATATATATACATGTGTGTGTGTGTGTATGTGGTGATAGTTATGTGCTGTGGTCAGTTCTGACTCATAGAGACCCTGTATAGGGTTTCCAAGGTTGAAAGTATTTCCGGGAGCAGAAAGTCTCATCTTTCTCCCACAGAAGTACTGGTAGTTTCAAACTGCTGACCTTGAGATTAGTATATCGACTTGTAACCACTATGATACAGGAGCTTCTAACATATATGTAGTGAGAGAGTAATTTATTATCAAGGATATGGCTTGCAACTGCAGAGTCCCTCCCAGGTCCCCAGCAAAAGAGAGAGAGTCCCTCCCACCTGTCCATTTTATTGGGAACTGGCCACACCCTCAAGGAAGCATCCCTTCAATTGACTGGCTTCTTATAGCCACTCATCATAGTGTTAACTACGCCTCTCTTAGGTTTCATTACCATGGGAATAAATACATCTCCACTGCTAAACCTCTGAAAATCCTGGCCTAGTCAAGTTGACCCAAAACCCTAACCATTAAAGTCATTATGTAAAATTTGCTTAGCTAAAATAACGAATCTAAATGATAAATATTTGTGAACAGAGTAAAATAATTGAACAGGGTATTCACCTGATTTCTATAAGCACTTCATTAGGAAGTTTATCAAAACAAATTAAGACAATTAATTTATTAATCATTTGTTTAAGTAACTTCATAAATTTTGGCTAAGTTTTGAAGTCCACCATATCATAGACGCTGGTGGTGGTGATGGTTATATCATATATATATCATGAAAAGCCTGTATTATGTATTCATTCTAGAGCTGGAGAAACTGAGACTCAGACTCAGATAATAAAGCAATTTATGTAACACAACACAATTTTTATATGGTAAACTCAAAACTTCAGATGCCCACAATGCACCATCCCCTTGTTCTGAGCACGCTACTTAGCTTTGCAGGTATAAACCATTGGTGCTGCTCTCAAGTGAAAGGGCAAACAAAACCAGGTAATGGAGATCATAGACCTATGTAGTGGGTATATAAGGGTAAGTCAAAACTATTGCTACAGAGTCACTGAAGTCTTTATTAAACAAAAACTTCAACATGTGAAGTTACTGGTTCCCAACGTATCCTCTGTATGTTGTGGTTGTTGTTAAGTACCATGGAGTCGGTTCCGACTCATAGTGACCCTGCACAGGGTTTCCGAGGCTGCAAATCTTTATGGGAGCAGAAAGCCTCGTCTTTCTCCCACGGTATAGCTGGTAATTTCGAACTGCTGACCTTGAGTTTAGCAGCCCAATTCGTAATCACTATGTTATCCTCCGTGTAAGTCTATATATTTCTGAAGGCAGTGTTTCAAGCATTTCCCAAAGAATTCTGTGTTCTTCAATTTACACGACATCAAAATAACAGTTTTGGCATCCCTGAGGAGCTCAAATCGTGTTCCTTTTAAATATTCTTTGAGCTTTGGAAACAAAACAAATCTGAAGGCGCAAGATCCGGGCTTCATTGTGGACGGGGTAGAGTTTCCAGTGAAATTCTTATTGGAAGGCCCTTTTTCTCATTGAAGAATGAGCAGGTGCACTGCTGTGGTTTCTTGGAGCCATTTTCCTGGACTATTTCTCACCAATACAGTTTCCAATTTTCTTAAAGTTTCTTCATAATAGGCCCCAATGATCTTTTCAGAATCCCCTTTCTCCCCTAAATAGTCACCATAACCTTCTGAGTTGACCTCTCTGTCTTGAATTCATCATTGTGGTCCTTTCAACCTACATAAAATAACAGTTTCTAGATGAATCAAGATGGATTAAGTCCCCATGTTCATTCTGTGTCTTTCCAGAAAATCTATAAGATAATTCCTTTGGAATCCCCCACTGCCCCTAAAAAAAGAATAAGTAGTTGTCACGACCTTCTGAGCAGACGCTCTGCTGTCTTCCCAACCTTGATAAAACAAGATCTTGATGGATCCAGATAGATTAAGCCCCCCATGATCATCCTGTGTCTTCAAGAAAATCTATCAAGATTATCTCTTTGCAATCCTCCCTCCCCCAACCAATATAACCAAAGCAAACAGAAAATAGTCACCATAACCTACAGACCTGATCTCTGTGCCTTGAATTCTTCTTTTTTTTTTTCAGGAAGAACTATTTTAATTTTCTATTAAACATTCTTCCAAAAGCATTATTATACCCTTGAAGGCAAAAAAGCCACTGATTTTCTTCACAAACTGTTCCCCTTCCTCTTCAAGCTTCTTCGCAATCTCTTTAAAGACAAGATCTGCCTTAAATCCATCAATTGCATAACTGGTTGGAGCAGCCTTAATGTGGTGAGTTCTAAAAGACTTGACAGCTTCAGGAAAATCCATCTTGTACAGTGTTACAATGACAGCTCCACCAATGCCTAAATTATGCTTCAAAGCAACCTTTGCACCAGGAACTTGCCTTTTACCTTGAATTCATTTTTGAGGTCTTCCCAACCACATATAACAACAATCTTTAGATGGATCAAACATTTTAAGGGTGCTTGATTTGTCTAAAAATTGGTTTTCTGTGAAGCAACTTTCTTGTAAACTTGCTGCAAAACTTCAATGATCTGTGAAGCTATTCTCTTGAATTTTG
This sequence comes from Chrysochloris asiatica, assembly GCF_000296735.1. Lineage (NCBI taxonomy): Eukaryota > Metazoa > Chordata > Mammalia > Afrosoricida > Chrysochloridae > Chrysochloris > Chrysochloris asiatica. Next base: position 16,765,809 of record NW_006408547.1, on the reverse strand, counting down.
TAAACTCTTTGTTGTTAACCTTGACCTCAAAATCGTTTTTCCCCTGGTACAAAAGTATCCTTTATTTGAAGGCACCTTAATGACACTAATGTAAGTGTATTACTGAGAGAACTTATTTGCAGTCATCTATTGATCACAGAGACATTTTATTTGGAATAAATTTGTAAATGTATGGACTGGAACCCTATTAGCAATACTTTTTGACTTGACTCATATTTTGACTTATCTTCCCCACCTATTTGCATTCTTCTCATAAACATATATTTATATACGGTCATAGGTTTTTGAATCTTGAGTGGGCAGCTGACCAATGGAATACCAATGAGTAAGACCTAAGACCTTCAAGATCTAGCTGACACTTTTGAACTAATCGGCAGCAGATTTCTGAAGTAACTTTTGGAGTCAAGAGTATGAAGTGAGAAGGAATACAGAGAGATAAGAAAATAGAGCAGATGGGTTAGAGGGTCAGAAGAATTCACAAAAAGAAACTCAGTTGGAATACATTAGCAGGCATGTGTCTCTGCTGCTGACAACGTTGGTCACCAATAAGGGAAAGTGAGGGAAAACAGCAATGAAGTTGTGAACTAAGTCAGACCACATTCAATAGATCCTGTTAACCTGGATTAAGATCTGGTTAACCAGCAGTATGACGGGACGTAGGGACTCTTGGGCCCAGGGGCAGGGACGTGGCCCCAAAGGACTAGAATGGAGTGTGAAGCATCCAACTGATATGAAGTGAAGGGAGATGCACAAGAACACCCACACTTGCAGATAGTACCCATTTGACCTGGCATCAATGGCTGGATGATCAGAACACAATTAGAGGAAGAAAGAAGAGGAACAAAAAAAGAAAGAGTAACCCACTACAAGTGAATGAACTTGACCTATGTTTTTGGATGCAGTATGACAAAGGAGCAGACAATTCTCTACACTGAGAATCATCCCTATCCCCTTGGTACACAGGGTCAGCAGGGAGGAGGAACTTAGACATTGGGTACCCAAAATGAGGGAACTACAAAGGCAAGAAGTAACTGGCTTACAAGCTTTCAATAGGGAACCTAGCTCCAGAGGATACAGGGAAAGGTAGAATCTCCACTGAATTGCTTCCAACCTTTCTGGATGGAGTTGATAAAAGGTGAGGGGGAAAGGACTCCTGTGGTCCAATAGGGAATGATTGCTATCAGGTCTGACAGTGAGTGTTGGAAAGGTAAATGTAAATGTTTGGTAACAAAAGGAGGGGAGTGGCTGATTATGCAGTCCAGGAGCAGAGATCCCTGGAACCATCAAAGGAGAAAAGCAAAGTGTGAGACCCTATCTGAGGAGGCAGTGACACTAGGGATGGAGGCAGAGATGATGACTGATGCCATGGACAGAAGGAGCGACTGGGGACCCTGGACTCAGGGGGGAAGAGGGGCTGTGTGCTAGTGACTGGAGGCAGGCATGTGGCGTGTCCCCTTTGGGTATTTGAAGATGCATGCAGGAGATTGTGAGCATTGAAATGAAACAAAATACGATAGGATGAATGTAAGATACTGTTCACCCATGTAAACTAACACACAATTCACAATAAAAACTTACATTAAAAAAAAGTAATGTAAGTGAGAAAGTTAACCACCCTCCAAGTCATTTCAACTCTCCTTTCTAAAAGTCTGTTTGTTTAGTTTTTTGTAGATTTCCATTCATTCTCCCTGATATTTAAAAATGTATTCCCTCTTGTTTAGCATTAACTTGAATGTATTTCGAAGCTTGCTCCAATTACAAGAGCCTTTCCTAAAGCATAGCATATGATGGATGTAAAGCAAAGCGGCTTTTGGCTCAGCTTGGACATCTCAAACAAGCTTATACAACCGTTATATTTTTATCAGCTACTTTTCTTATAAATCCATTCATTTAGAAAATATTCTTTCTTAACCTCATCAAGTAAGAAAATGATTAGTTCCATATCTTTATTGTAAATGAATTGTGGCAGGTGAACTTCATTATATAATACAACACCATTTGGGAAAATCCAATTTAGAAAGTTAGATCCATTTGGAAATCGATATGTTTGGACTGTTATTTAGCAAGAGTTAGCTTGCAGTATAATTCTATATTCATAATATTAACGATAGAGGTTGTGCATTGCTTCTACTGTGTTGGAATCTTGTTCAAAGTGAACAGACAGCAGGAGAAGGGGAAAGAAGATAAAGAAGGGGAGAGGACATTAAGTAAGTTTGAAGAAGGCAACTGTGGAAAGAGCAGAAATATGCCAGCAAGTGAAAGTGCACAAGGGAGGCAGATGGGCACACTTCTGTGAGCCATCCTTCTTGATCTTCATCCGCCTTCCTTGATCAGCATTTACTACTCCGTTCTCATTGCTTTTGTTCTCAGACACTTTTGCATTTATTCTGAATCTTTTCTCCTCTATTTTTTTTCTTTACCTTCACTACTTTCATGTTGACTTCCATCTCCATCATTCCAGACTTCTACAACTTATCTTTCCTCTACTTATTATACTAATAATTTTAACATGATCCTTTAAAAGAAAAGGATTATTGGTATGCTGGCTCTGTCTCCAAATGTAACCCTAACAGTAGCATAGAAGTTAGAATAAAGGTGGCAATCTAAATATAAAAGCTATGAATGCCTTAGAGAACCAGAAGCAGATACCGCGTTCTACTGAATATGTAATTGCAGGAAAAAAATAACAAGGCGTCTGACCAGTATTAGCTCAATAAGAGGAATATACTGCATTGAATAATTTTTAGCTGAGAAAGCACAATTAATGGGCCAGACAGCAGGTGGTGGTGGTGGTGGTGTGCCATGGAGACGGTTCCGACTCACAGCGACCCTGCATGGGGTTTCCGAGGCTCATGGCTATAAATCTTTATGTGAGCAGAAGGTCTCATCTTTCTCCCATGGAATGGCTGGTAGTTTCAAACTGCTGACCTTGAAGTTAGCAGCCCACCTCATAATCACTACTCTACCAGAGTTCCTTAGAAAGAGGGTAACTTAAAATAATAATTGCTAAAATCGTTTAGTACTTCATTTGTGCAAGATGTTTTGCAAAGCATTTTGCTTACTTTATCTCACTTACTCCTCACAACATTTTCATGAGATAGGCACTTATCTCTGTGTACAGATTAGAGAAATAATGCAAAGAAGAAAAAAGCATGCAGCTGAAAATCACACAGCTACTAACAGGTAGAGATGTCATACAGACCCAGGGAGTCGAGAGCCAGAATCAACAAGCTCACATTCAAGGAGATAAGGGAACCTGTTGGAATTCTGATACAGGAACAAGCCATCACCAGCTAAAGCAAATGCAAGCACTTTGCATGGAAAAAATTAATTGTTGAAGTAAAAGCAAAAAGAACTAAATGGCAGAATGATTATAGCCAAAGTATGCATATGTGAGCAGGGGACCCACTAATGAAAGGATAGATATTCTTAGATTTGAGCCGGGGGGAAAAAGAAAAGATCGACATTTAGTCATGAAGAGACACATTGAAAAATACTGTATAAGTTGAGTGAGTCGATCTTGAGAAATGTGCTGAGAAATGATTGAATTTTCCACTCCACTTTGAGCTATAAGACATTGAATGTGTCACATTTTCAATGCTCCTCTTCATGTAGAGTCTCCTCTTTTCTCAGTACCCAGCATAGATTCATAGCCAATGATTATCGTCATGGTCTGGAATACATTTCAGATCCCATATTCCTCTTTTGTTCCATGATCTTCATTTGTAACTACCACAGGTTAAATATAGCTCACTGCCTGTTCCTTGCCTGTACCACCATAGCCTAAATTTGGTTAGAGAAAAACCAATAACCATACATGGTCATTAAATTAATGTCCACAAACCTCACTGGGGCCTTAGGTCCAGCTGGCATTTGTACAATATTCCTCTGGTTCATTTACTTTTTCATTCATCTAGATAAGCATTTCCTCACTCCTGAAATCTTCAACCAGTCAGCCCTTCCAACTCAGCTAATGACCTTGAAGTAAGCAAGTAAGTATATCCACATACTTCCATTCACTACTTCTACCCACATCCTAACATTTGTAACCAAACATCTGCCTTTCCTCCTGTTACCAGTTATCAACTGTTCATACCTCTATGTAAAGTCCACTTCTGCATCTGTGGACTGGATTTCCTCCCTTCTTGTATTCTCTGAGACTTGGTCCCAGCCATCTTCTCCTTTTTCCTGTGTCACCAAGATGGCCCTTTTCTTGACCAAGTCTACCATCACATCAATGCTATGATTTTTTTTTTTTCTATTTTCAAAAAATTCTAACAATAATCTCTTTATCCAGCTGCTGCATCTCTCACACACTTTTCTGCCTCCCTTTCAAAGTAAAATTGATAAAAGTTGTATATATTCACTCTCACACTCTTTTGAACCCAATCCAACATCCATGCTGGTTATAGCTCTGAGCTTACCCTTCCCAACTCATTGATGGCTACTTCATCACTGATGCCCACTGCCATGCAGTGACTTCTGACTCAATGGCAACAGAGTACAACTGCCCAAATACAATTTCCAAAGTTGCAGTCTTTACAGATGATGTCTTGGTGTGGTGCTACATAGCATAAGGACTGTTAACCTCAAGGTCAGAGGTTCACACCCACCAGTCACTTCTTGGAAACCCTATACAGGGTTGCTATGAGTTGGACCTAACTTGTTGGCACTTAACAACAACATCAGTCTTTACAGAGAAATCCTATTATGGTACATAGTTTAAACACTGGACTGGTTACCACCAGGTCAGTAGTTCAAATCCATCAGCTTCTCCTCAGAAACCCTATACAGGGTCACTATGAGTCAGAACCTACTTGACAGTATTCAAACAACAACAGCAACAATCCTTAGAGAAGCAGACTGCCAAATCTTTCTCCAGCTGAGACTGGTGGGTTCACATCCCTGACCTTTTGGTTAACCACTGTGTCACGAGAGTCCCTTCTTAGCTAATCCCAGTGGTCAATTATCAGTTATCCTCTTACTTGACCTTTCTGATTTATTGGACCCCAAAATATCCCTCCCTCCTGCTCCTTCTGGATGTATTTTCTTCCTCTGTTTTCTTGACAGTGTACTCTACTGGTTGTTCTACTTTATTAGTATTTTGTATTGAGTATCTTTTGCCAATTCCTCCTCTTGTTTCCAGCTTGAAAAATTGGGAATACAAAGGGACTCAAGCTTTGTTCCCATAACTTTCTTAGGCTATATTCACTTCCAAAGTGATTTCATCCAGTAATTTAGTTTTCCACATTATCCATATGTGGACAATTTCCAAATGTCGACCTCCAGTACAGATACCTCTTCTGAATTTCTGACTCTGTATCCTGTTGTCTCTAACTGGACACAGGATTGTTGTTGTTGTTATGTGCCGTGGAGTCGGTTCTGACTCATAGTGACCCTATACAGGGTTTCTGAGGCTGTAAATCTTTACAGGAGCAGAAAGCCTCATCTTTCTCCTGCAGAACAGCTGGTAGTTTCGAACTGCTGACCTTGCTGTTCGCAGCCTGATTCGTAACCACTACACTACCAGAGCTCCTCCGGACACAGGATATGCAGTCAGAAATATGCACAACTTGTGACCTTTTCAACTTCCAATTTCGGATTCTTATGTTTTAGTTGACAGTTGCAGTTACCCAGTTTTAGTTATATGGAGTTTCCTTAACTTTTTTTCTTTCAAATAGTGTATTGATTCCCAGGATATCCTTTAGTATCCACTTTGAGATATTCTTTTCAGCCCCGCCCCCACTGGTACCATTTGATTCTATGTTGGTTCATCTTCCTTCAACTAGTTATGAAATGGGCAAATGGGCAGCCCAAAGTCTGGAGGGAGAGTAGTCAGGAGAACATTCTGTGGCATAGTAAAAGTATGTATGTACATACTGTTTACTTCAGAGAAATGAACATATGTTCTTATGGGGATATAAACAGCAAAGCTTGTGGTGGGAGAGAGTTGGATAAAACGTAGGTGTCCATTACTAGGTGAACAGATAAGTATCGTGTGGTTAAAACATATGGTTGGAAGCTTTGCAACAAGGAGACACAAAATATATCACTATGGAGAGATTGAAAACAACATAGAGTGGAAAAACAAAATAAGATCTGTAGCGCAAGATTATCTATGTGGTTAAATCTCATTTGTACTGTACACCTTCCAAGACTACATTTCTATACAAGGACATTTAATAAACACATTTAAATTAGTGCTTTGGTATGGAAAGGATTGGGCTACAGATGGACAATGGAAAGAAAAATAATAAAGCAAGAGAGTCTTTGCACCAAACAATAATCACAGCATACTGTAACTAACCCAACTGTCTTCATTGGTGGTTAAGAGAGAGAAAACACTAAAGCTAAAATGAATTTTAGCAATTATGTTAAGTAACCCAATCTCTGCTTTAAAGTACACACAAACACACATCCTCTTATAACTAGTACCAACTTAGCTTCAGTTATCCCAAAGAAGACCAACTATAAATCTAAGGGATATCTATGAGACAAAACTTGTCCTTTACAGAAAATTAGAATTGTGGGAGGAGATTTGATGACATACAAGAGGGGAAGACTGGGCTTGTTGAATGATGTCAGATTCTACAAAATATCCAAATGCTGGATAATTTTTTTTTTTTAAAGGAAAATAAATGAAAGACGAAATTTACACACATACATACACACAAATAGAAGATTCTTTGTTGTTGGTAAGTGCCATCTAGTTGGTTCTAATGTATAGCAACCCTATATAGGGTTTCCAAGGAGCAACTGTTAAGTTTAAGTCACTGACCTTGCAGTGAGCTATCCAGTGCTTATCCTACAGCACCACACCAGGACCCCAGAGGCCTCTTTAAGAGTTGAAGAAAATAATAATAAAATGAAACCATAGCTGGATAGATACAAACCAGTGTTAGGGTGCAACAGTCAATGACAGGATAAAAAGCTAATACTGGCAATGCACTTTTGGGGATTAATGTAGTCATTTTCGGGAAAGAGAAACTGAGCTTGTGGTTGACTTGTGAAGTTGTTTTATATTTGAACTAAGTCCTCCAGTTAAGATCTCAGATGCTAAACTGAAATGTTTGCAGTTTGAATATACTCAGGGGAAGAAGAAAAGGCAGTCTGCTTTAGTAAAGGTCACAGTAAAAAAACATCCTCTGGTGAGTTCTACTCTGTCTCTTTGGGTTGCAATGAGTTGAAATTGACTCAATAGCAATGTAAAAAACAAAACAAACAAACAGGAAACCAACCAAAGTTAGGACAATTGACAGAATTGCAGCCTCAGAGAAAGGGTCGGTGAAAAAGTCTGACTATCTGCAAGAAAACTAAGGGAGAAAATCTGTCCTGTACTGAAAGGGATAGGAATATAAGACTATAGAAACATCATGTGTGTCTGAAGCTCAAATTTATACTATCCCAATCTCAAAGAATCCCCTGACTACGAAAGTACCCAAACCTCAAACCCCAAACTCAATGCCATCAAGCAGATTTTGACTCATAACAACACTATGTAGAGTTTCTGAAACTGTAAATCTCCAAGTCAGGGGAGACAACCGTATCTTTGATGTGTGGGGTGGCTGAGGGGTTTGAATTGGTGATGTTGGGGGTAGCAGCCCAACATCTAATGCACATCAGCACCCGGGCTTCTTGTGAAAGCACATATGTAAAAAACGTAACAAGAAGGTGGCATCCGATAGATTTAAAACAAATCTCCTGTGGAGAAAATCACCCTCGATCCAGATTCCTAGGGATTCCTACATATTCAATTAGTCCAAATATTTCCTCAACACAAAAAACAAACTATGATGCCTCAAGGAAACCCACCACTGAGCGTAAAGAATAAGCAGAAAAAACAAACGATTGACTGAAATTCTCTAAGACTTCAGGTACCATTACTATCAGATTTAGAACTTCAGGTAGCCAAGAAAAAACTGTAGAGATAATAACTGAGAATTTTCCAGAAGTGATTTTAAAAGAGAAAGAAACCAAATATATAAACCAGAGGGATAAAAAATATTATCTTGAAGGAATGAGAAAATAAATGCCAACAAAGATTTCCATACATGGCAAGTGTGTCAATATCGAGAATTAAATAATGACCCTTTTTGGAAACACAAACACAGAATGAATTTGTAATGAAGACTTACTAAAGGAAGTTCTTTGGGTCAACTTCAGAATTAATCAAAGCGTTTCATATGCTTAATATACTGTTGTTATTGTTGTTATTAAGTGTCACCGAGTCAGTTCTAACTCAAAGTGTCCCTTGTATAGGGTTTCCAAGGACTGACTGGCTGGTGGGTTTGAACCACCAACCTTTTGGTTAGCCGTCCAGTGCTGATCCTACAGCACCACACTAGGACTCCACTTAACGTACTAGGCTAAAATTAATAATATAAGATCATATAGACTAGAATAGAATGAAATAAAGTTTGGACACAAAAAGAGAATATTCTAGAGACTCTGTCTTTCTCATGAGAAGGGTAGATATATTAACTATATTGATTTTAGACTTTCCATTTTAAGCATACCTGCTATATATTATAAAGGAGAAAATGAATATTAAAATTTCAAACCACAAAATAAAGAGAAAAGAAACAAAAGACCAGAAAACAGAAAGACAAATTGGACACGTTCAATGACTGATGTAGTGCTCTAGGACAAGCTCTTGACCGCAAGATCGGTTTGAACCATAAGGTTGGCAGTTCAATATACCAGCTGCTCCTCAAAACCCTATACATTGTTGGAACTGACTTGATGACACTTATCAACAACAACAGAGCCTGGTGGAAATAGCTATGTACATACTAAATATCACAAAGGAACCCTGGTAACTTATTGGAGAACAAGCTGGGCTGCTAACTGCAAGATCAGTAGTTCGAATCTACGTCACTCGGCAAGAGAAAGAAAAGGCTTTCTGCTTCCATAAAGATCTGTTGCCCCACAAAAGTTACAATGGGTCACTAGGAGTTGGAACCGACTGAGTGGTCACCACTAACCACCACTGTACTAGTATTACAAGGAATATAGTTGCCAGGTGTTGTTGTTGTTGTGAAGTGCCATTGAGTAGGTTCTGACCCATAGCGACCCTATAAAGGGTTTCCGAGGAGCAGCTGGTGAGCCTGAATCACCAACCTTGCAGTTCAAACAGCTTTGCAGTCTGGCGCATTAACCCACAGCGTCATACCAGGACTCGGTAAAAGGACAGAAATTTTCAGATGGGGTTCAAAAAAAATTAAATGCTATGTATTTTGCAAGAAATGTGCCTAAAGCACTAGGACATAGAAATGTTCATGTAATTAACACAGAAACGTACACCTGGCCAATAGCAAGCACAAGAGATCTGACACAGTCAGAGTCATATTAGAAATAAAAGGCTAAAAGGCAAAACCCATTATTACAGTTAAAGAGGATCATTAGATTATGAGGTAAATTTTAATTGCCCAGAAGGATTTTAAAATTCTAACATGTAAGGGTGTAATAAAATAGCTTTGAAACATAGAAACAAAACTTTGACCGAATTACATGGAAATATAAGCAAATTCATTACCAGAGTTGGCTAGATCCACACAATTTTCTTAGAGATTGAAAGGTCAGGGATAATGTAATTGGTTCTGAAATAGAAGACTTAAACAACACAATTAACATGCTGAATTTCATGGCATGTAATGAAAATGCTGGGCAACAATTTGAAAATATTATCATTTACATCACTAGAAGGAATATTTACACAAATGTCATGAACTGCAGACAGCCACTGGGTTCAGAACTATATCCATTTCTAAGTGTGTCTCCCTTAAAAGTGTGTAAGTCGAATTTGTAGGAGATTGAACAGATCCATACATAAAACCTTACATTAGTGACAAGAAAAGGAATCCTGCAGGTGCAACAGGTAAGAGCTTGGTTGCCAGTTGAAAGATTTGGAGTTTGAATCCATTAAATACTCTGTGGGAGAAAAACTTGTTGTTAAGTGCTGTTGAGCAGGTATAGGGTTTCCGAGGAGCAACTTGTGGGTTTGAACCACCAACCTGGTGGTTAGCAGTCCAGTGATTATCTTACAGAGCCATGTTAAGACTTGAACAGCACACTATGGGGCAATGCTTCTCTGTATAGAGTTGCTATGATTGGAATCCACTCCTTGGCAGTGGGTGGGTAGGTGGGTGGGTTAGAACAAGAAAAGGCCCACTTTATAAGCACAAGTGCAACAAGTGATAATGATTGTGATGAAGAATTTGTTGCTAGTAGGCATTGGTTCAGTTGCTACCAAGTGGGCAAATCACATAACACTAAGAGGCAAGGAGGAGTTGGCTGTAAGTCAGATGTTTGTTACCTGGTAACTTACTGTACACCACACTATAAGTGTAAACTAATTAAAAATAATTTGAAATAGGCCACTCTGACTATAAGACAATCAAGTTGGAAATCACTAGAAGAAACAGAACTTTTTCCCTTTTCTTTATAGTTTGCTGATTGTTAGGTTTACTAGTCTGTGGGCAAAGGAGACTGCTGTTCACAGAGTCAATTAGCCACACATTCCATTTGCTCCTATTACTGACTCTCCTACTTCCTTTGTTGTTCCAGGTGCATACACATCAATTGTTGGTACTCAATGGCCTTTGTATGATGGTAAGACCCCAGGCAGTGTATGCAATGAACTGGGAAGTGCAACAGAAACACTAAACTTAATGTTAGGCCAATTAACTGGGATGGCCCATGAAACCATGATGCTAAACCTTCAAATCAAGAAATCAGATTCCATAAGGTGTTTGGTTGTACATTGCAGCCTCAGCAGCCGCTCTTTTGTTATTTTGTTTCAAATATACCTACCATACAACTTCTGTCAATTGCGATCTATTATTTCTAAAACTGTGTATATCCAAAGTGAAGATCAAAATTAAAATTAAACTACAATGGACCCTCAAAGTAAATCCCGTTCCAAGGCTGAAACTCAAGTGGAATACACTAGCAGGCATGTGGTCTTGCTGCTGCCCATGTTGTTCACCAACAAGGGGAAGGGAGGAAAGACAGCAATGAAGTTATCAGCTAAGTCTGACCACATTCAACAGACTCCTGTTAACCTGGATTGAGACCTGGTTAACCAGCAGTATGACGAGACCTGGGGATTCCTGGGCCCAAGGGCAGGGACATGGCCCTAGAGGGCTAGAGCAGAGTGTGAAGCATCTCACTGATATGAAGTGAGGGCAGATGCACAAGAACACCCACATTCACAGATAATACCCATTTGACCTGGCATCAATGACTGGATGATCAGAACACAATTAGAGGAAGAAAGAAGAGGAACCAAAAAAAAAAAGAAAGAAAGAGTAATCCACTACAAGTGGATGAACTTGACCTATGCTTGTGGATGCAGTATGACAAAGGAGCAGACAAATCTCTACATTGAGGATCATCCCCATGCCCTTGGTACACAGGGTCAACAGGGAGGGAGAACTTAAACATTGGCTACCCAAAATGGGAAGGAGCTCTGGTAGCGTAGTGGTTACGAATCGGGCTGCGAACCTTAAGGTCAGCGGTTCGAAATTACCAGCCGCTCCTCGGGAGAAAGATGAGGCTTTCTACTCCCGTAAAGATTTACACCCTCGGAAACCCTGTACAGGGTCGCTATGGGTCGGACCCGACTCGATGGCACTTAACAACAACAACAACCCAAAATGGGGGGACTACAAAGGCAAGAAGTGACTGGCTTACCAGCTTTCAATAGGGAACCTAGGATACAGAGGATACAGGGAAAGGTAGAACCTCCATTGAATTGTTTCCAATCTGTCTGGATGGGGTTAATAAAAGGTGAGGGGGAAGGACTCCTGTGGTTCAATAGGGAATGATTGCTATCACGTCTGACAGTGAGTGTTGGAAAGGTAAATGTAAATGTTTGGTAACAGAAGGAGTGTGTGGCAGATTTTGCAGTCCAGGAGCAGGGATGGCTGGAACCATCAAGGGAGAAAAACGAAGTGAGAGACCCTGTCTGGGGAGGCAGTGATACCGGGGATGGAGGCAGAGACAATGACATGGAGAGAAGGAGCAGCTGGGGACACTGGACTCAGGGAAGGAGAGGGGCTGTGTGCTGGTTGCTGGGGGACTGGCTTGTGGGGTGTACCCTGGTTGTTTGATGATGCGTGCAGGTGATTATGATCATTGCAAAGAAATAAAATACAATAGGATGAATGTAAAGACAATGTTCTCCCAAGTTAACTAACACAAAATTCTTAAAAAAGAAAATACAATGGAAATAGTACATATGAAAACATGTGGGACACAGTGAAAGTCAGGCTTGAAAGGAAATTCAAGTGTTCAACCTTTACATAAGAAAAGAAAAATTAAGAAATATTAGTAAGTTAAACTTCTTATTTACTAAGTTACAAGAGCAAAACAATAAAAGCACAGAAAATAGAAAGGAGATAATAAAAGAGCAGAAATTAACAAAATAGCATTCAATATACAACAGAGAATGTCAATAATGCCAAAAACAAGTTTTGAAGAAAACTTTAAAATAAATCTCTGGCAATATTGACCAAGAAAAATAAGGAGATGGCATTAAAAACCAATATGCAAGGAGCATAAGTATTAATAGAAAAAACTTTTAGAGCTTATAAAATATTTTATAAATTGGAAAAATTTCTACAAAAGTATAAAAGTATTTTTTAATTTGAACTTCCTTGTATTTGAATTGGAAAACTTTGCTAATCTTATAAGTATTAAACAACTCAAATCAGTAGTGGAAAAACTTCCTATACATGAAACAAGTGACCTATCTAGTTGTTTAGGAGATGTCTACATTTTCAAGAGAAAGGGAATTTCAAACTTAGACAAACTCTTGCAGAAAGAAAAAAGAAAAGAGAGAGAGAGAGAGAGAGAGAGAGAAAGAGAGCACTCCTGAAATCATTCTTCGAGGTTAGTAAAACCCTGATATCAAAAATTTTTAAAAGTAAAATATAACTAATCAAAATCTTACACAAGAACAGATGTAAAAATCCTAGAGATTAAAATAATAACAACGGTGACAAATCTAATCCACACACTGTCTTCTTGCTAAGATTTTTTAGCTTTCAAACATATGCATTTTAATATACTTGTTAATCATCTCCTCACAGCACGTCTTCAGTAAGCTAACAAGCTCCTGGCAGAAATGGACAGTTGATGTGAGTAAACGTGGAGGAACCTGAAGGAAGGCCAGGGAGTCAGTTCGCAACGATGCTGTCGACAGAGGGATTTGTTTGTTGCTGTAAACACCTGTCTTGGTCATTTGTGCCAAATAATTCTTTTCTAAGCCCCAGTTCTCATAGGGCTGGTTTGCCATGATTCTAATCTGGGTCAAAAGCAGGCATGGTTAGAATTTCTTGCCTTTGAAGAACTGTAGCAGTCCCCTGAGAGGATATTAATCAGTCACCCAAAGAAATACTTATGTGACAACTGTAACAAGATAAGAAGTAAAAACATCCAGTTCAACAAGGCTCTATAAGAGTGTGTAACGGGGAATTTGATTTGGTTTTGGGTAAAAAAGGATACTCTGAAGAAAAAACAGACTTGAACGGAAATTTGAAGAACTATAAGTTAGTTGGATGAAGAAATAAAGATCAATCTAGGTAAAAGAAACAGTCTTTATATATCCCAACAACACGGGAGGCTTCATGACATTATGAGGAACTAGATAGAGTTCAACAAATGAGAGATGAGTATTTCAAAGTGATGCTGCAAAAGTAGCCAGGGGTTATATCAGTAAGTCCCTCAGAGCCCACACAAGGAATAGTGGACTTGAACTAAAAAAGATACTTTTCTGTTGGTAAGTGCCATCGAGTCAGTTCCCACCCATAGCGACCCAGTATAGGGTTTCCTAGGAGCGGCTGGTGAGGTTGAACCACCGATCTTGTGGTTCAAACTGACTTTGCAGTTCAGCTCATTCATCCACAAGGCCACATGGTTTTAAATGGGGAAGCAAATCATTTTCCAATACTCTTCCTGGCTGTGTTTTAAAAATTATCAAGGCTCAACTAGAAGAAGAAAGAAGAGGGAAAAAAAAGAGTAATCTGATACAATTTGATGAACTTGACTACACCTATGGATGCAGTAACTCAAAAGAGAATCTCCACTGAGTAGTATCCAATCTGTCTGGGCAGGGCTGATGAAAGGAGATGGGGCTAGGACTCTTTTGGTACAATAGTGAATAATAGCTATCAGGACTGACTGTGAGGGTTGGAAATGTAAATGTAGATGTTTTGTAGCAAAAGAAGGGGAGTGAGTGACTTTGCAGTCCAGGAGCGGAGGTCCCTGGGACCATTAGGGGAGAAGAGCAGCAGGATGTGGGACTGTACCTAGAGAAACAGTGAGTCCAGAGATGGAGGCAGAGACGATGAAGTGGAGAGATGGAGCGGCTAGAGACTACAGACCCAGAGAGGGAGAGGGGCTGTGTGCTGAGGACCGAGGGGCAGGTTTGCGGGCTATACTATTTGGATGGTTGATGATGCATGGAGGGGATTGTAACCATGGCAATGAAATGATATACGATAGGATGAATGTAAAGCTAATGTTCTCCCATGTAAGCTATCACATAATTCACAATAAAACAGTTTAAAAAAAAAGTCAACCATCAGCTGGAAAAACTGATATATACAATTTTCTGGGATTCTCAAGGGCCAGTATTGGAACACGGTCAAGGAAAAGGTTCACCAATCAACAGTGCTCTTTACACTGAGATGCTTACTGAAGAGCCGAAGCCCATGTTTCAGATTAAATACAGAAGACTGCTATCCAAGGGTGTTGGGATCTTGCATGAAACAAATGTCCATACATCTCTGCCCACAATGTTGATACTCTGCAATATCTTCGTTTTGAGTTGTTAAATTATCTTCCCTATAGTCCTGATCTTGCTCCATCAGACTCTCACCTGCTTGGTCCCCTGAAAACTGCCTTTCAAGGATGAAGATTCATCTCTGGTGAAGAAGTGAAGACAGTGGTGCATATATGGCTTGCAACTAAGCCTAAAATATTTTTTAATAAGGGAAAAGTAAAGTTTGTTGACAGATGGACAAAGTGTATTGAAAAGCAAGGAGATTGTGTCAAAAAATGATGTATTTATCTTTTCTAACAGTTAATTAAATTCTACAGCTAGAGTGTGGATAAAAAGAAAAAAATTATCAAGGATACAAATATGACAATTAATAGGCCTTTGTATTAGTCTCGGTACAAAATGACTGTGCCTTGAATAAGGATAAGGTGGAGTGGCAGATAAGTAGAGGAATGTTAGCAAAGCTTGTTGTTGTTGTTAAGTGTCATTGTGTTGGTTCTGACTCACAGTGACTCTATGTAAGGTTTCCAAGGAGCAGCTGGTGGGTTTAAACTGCTGACCTTGTGGTTTGCAGTCCAGTGCTGATTCTACAGTGCTACACCAGGAGGTAAAAAATGACAGAATCTTTAGATACGATATGTGCAGAAAAATAAATAAGAATGGGCAATTGGGTAGAAGGAGAAGCCATTTAGTCACAGAACAAAATAGAGAAAGATCGAGTTAGGAGTGAGGAGAAAGGGAGATCAGAACTTTGCTTCCTTTGAGGGACCTTTGAGACAACCAGGTGAAGATTTTGTGTGGGAAATGTTAAGTCCAGAGCACAGTATTAGACATATGAATTTAAAAAAAAAAATCATTTGTAACAGGATAGAAACTGAAATCATTCAATTATTGATGAAGGTAAGTAGAGAGAAACTGAAAAGAGAGGGCAAAGAGGGGCTTCAGGCAAGCTTAAAAACCAACTTTAACACTAAGGATTTAAACAAGATTAAAAGAAGTAACAAAGAAATAGGAGGGAACTCCGAAGAACACAATGCCATAGAGAGCAAAGAGAAGAGAGCACTTCAAGAAGGACGTTGTAGTCAAAAAGATTAAATCGCACTCTAGATCAAGTAACTAAAGAACGGAAAACACCACGTACCTACCTAGTCATATGGATTCCAGTATGGTATCAGTGAGGCCTATTTTGAAGCCAAGTTGAATTGGTTCAGGAAAAAGTGACCTATAAGACATTGTGTTCAGTGCCGACAAGTCAGTTCCCACCCACAGCGACCCTATATAGGGTTTCCAATGCCGCTGTTGTGTTAATACCATCAACCTTGTGGTTCAAATGCACTCTGCAGTCTAGCCCATTAACCCACAGCACCACGCTTGCAGGGAGCCTTTGGCTTAGTTTGCCTTTCTGTTCCAAAGCAGTGTTATTGACATCACAATGCTATCGCCCACTTCAGGTGACCACACCTGTACCTTTCAGGGTAAGAGAATGAACCTCTTAATCAAAGAATGGAGACATTTGTTTCCTACTTCTTTTGCATAATTTGTTTGTTCTCAGTCGAGAAGAAACAAGTTTTATGAATATGTGAGGGTCTTCAAAACGTTCATGGAAAAATGAACTGAAAAAAATAATGGAATTTTTCTACAATATCTGAAGCCCCCTCATATGGTGACCGCTACATCGCTGACGAGGCGCTGTAGGATGTTGTTGTTGTTGTTGTTGTTAAGTGCCATTGAGTCGATGCCGACTCACAGTGACCCTGTGAAGGGTTTCCGAGGCTGTAAATCTTTACGGGAGCAGAAAGCATCATCTTTCTCCCGCAGAGCAGCTGGTAGTTTTGAACTGCTGACCTTAAGGTTCACAGCCCGATTCATAACCACTAAGCTACCACTGAAATACAAGGTTGGCAGCTCAAACCCACCAGCTGCTCCGTGGAAATCCTGTGCTGGGTCATTGTGAGTCAGAACTGATGGGACCGCACTTAACAACAACAACAACAACAACATCACGCTCTAGAACATCTGTAATATACCACTCAGTATACCGGGCCTCTGTGCACATAGTTTTAAAATAAAGAAAAATTATACTATGTATGACATACCAGCTTTCTCCAATTACTGAGAATAGTTTTTGAACAGAATTCTTGTTCCACACTAGAATGCCTATAGTTTCAATGGCATCTCCTACTCTTGATAGCAGTTTCCTGATACTCTTGCTTCTTTATGCTGCAGTTAAACTTCAGTCACTTACTCAGTGAGCATACAAATTATCAGAAAATTGTTAAAAGCCTGGATTTCCCATCCAGGAATTCAGATTTCTTATGCCTATGGTGGAATTTTGAAATATTCCTTCAAGCAGTGCTGAGGGGGTTGGTCCAGAAATTGAACTTAGAAATGGCCCTATATGTTATACCGTGATATATGAAGTTCAGAAAGAGAATTTTTGTCATTTTCCTATAATTATTCCACATCAAACACAAAATTAAATGATATTTGTATTGCTTCTTAGGGATGCTGGAACAAAGGACCACAAAAGACCACAAAGTGGGTGACTTAAATCAGTAGCAATTTGTTGTCTCACAATTCTGCAGTCAAGAAGTCTGAACACTGTGTGTCAGCTGGATCATGATCTGTCTGAAGTTCCTAGGGCAAGATCTGTTTTTGTCTCTCCCAAATTCTCACAGTCCTAGGCATTTCTTGGTTTCTAGGGGAAGCATAACCGCATCTTTTCTTGACTATTTTCCCTCTGTCTGTACCCCTGTATCTCTTCTCCTCTTTTATAAACATAAGCACTGGACTGCACACTACAAGATTGGCAGTTCAAGCCCACTATTCACTCTACAAGAGAAAGATGAGGCATTTTGCTCCTGTAAAAGATTTAAAGCCTCAGAAACCCTATACAGGGTTGCCACCAATCAGAAGGCTTGATGGCACTTAATAAGAACAGTACCACCCTCATTCAGGTTAGATTAGGAACCACTCCCCTCCAGTATGACCTCATGCTAACTGATAGCATCTTCAAAGATTCTCTTTCCAAACAAGGTTCTAGGGAATAAGATTTCAACATATATTTTTCAGAGACACAATTCAATCTAGAATAATTCTAATGAATTTTTGCTTATTAAATTAGGATACATTTTAAAGAGGTTTCATCAGTGGTTGGAAAAAGAAGATATATCCTGATAATTTCAGTTAACTAGAAAACTCTCCATATCTCAGTGTTGAAGAATTACAGCTTCACCAGGGAATGGGCTAGACTTGTTGTCAGTGATGCCCAAGATGATGTATGAACCAGAGGGCACAGAATGCCACCTATACTCTTAAAGGAAAACTGAAGAAAGGGATAAAAATGAAGATATAAACCATTTTGTAATTTAGATTTTTTTCCCCACTTCCTCAAGTCTTTGAGACTTCAAACAAAACTACAACTGAGAAAAATGTAATGTATAAGATGATCATGTATGGTCAAAATTCGATATTGAAAGTGTTAATAATTCAACAATTTTTGCCGGCTCTATTAACTTTCAGAAGACTAGCTAAATGCAAATGTAAGCAGTAAGGCACTAAAATTATGCAAAAAAAAAAAAAAAATCTGAGAAAAATTCCAAGAATATCTCTATGTATGTAATATATAAATGATAATTTAAGGGCCTTTCCAAGAACATTTGCTTAATAAATAAAAAATGAGAATGAACCTTTTTTTGCAATGCTAATTATTATCATGCTTTTTTCTCGCCAAATCATACAAGATGCTAGGAGGTAGGGTGCAGGTATTTACTTGCAGGAGAACTAATCTTTAGCATCCATGACATGAGAACAATGGAACATTAAGGTAAGTGGAGGTGAGTAGTTTACAAAGAGAGTTTCAGAATATTATAACTATTCTTGAGTGTTTGTGTAACGATGGGGAAAAAAATCTTTACCTAACCCAAAGGCAACAAAGATGGTCATAGTTCAAGTCCAGGAAATAGGCTGGATTAAGTTCATGCATCATTTTAAAAATAGAAGATGGAGACGCCTGGTTTCGACCAAGATTGCCTAAACAACCCTTTTATTAAGGATGAAGGTATTATAATAGAAATACAGCCTTACTAAGTTACCTCTAAAGTATTTACACTAATGGACTAATAAAGTTCTCAAGTGATATTCTGGCGTGAGCGGGAATCAGGTTGGTTTCTCGGAATGCAGAGAGGTCAGGCAGGAATTCAGGAATGTGAGTGAGGTCATATTTCTCCCACCTCTGAATGTTCTCCACCTCCCAGTGTTTCTTCAGTTACTGTCCAGAGTCTTTTTCTTTCTCCAGGTAAAAATGATTTCAGCCAGGTTCACAGTAATCAGTTCAGAAACTTTGAAAACAATCACCAAAGTTTAGAACTAGTAATAAAAGCCAAATTCCCTCGAAAAATACTAGGTGTTGCCAAGGTAAGCAAATGAAAGTCTCTCTTTGGTCTAAATATTTATCCAGATCCATGCCTCTCTGTTGTTGCAATTATTGCATGTTAGACGTGTATTCTCTTGATGCTGAACACATAGACGTGCCCAATAAGCTCTGACTGACTTGAATATAAGCCACGAAAATATAAAAACATTAATATAATCATGCCTTTCAGAAACAATGCTCACTGTCCCTAAGATCCCGTGTAGGTAGAGGGTGGCAACTATTTGTCTCTGTACTTTGCATATTGGGAAATGATGTGCCTAGCAACTACTTATTTGTTTGAGCCCACACTGAGCGTCAACAAGGACTCCAAAAATGCAATCCTGGCATCCTGTCTGCCATGATGCAGTGAGCCCATTGCTTACAACTTGTACAAAGTTCAACTGTGTAGAGCAAAGGTATGCGGTGGTGGTGGTGGTGTGCCATGGTGTCGGTTCCAACTCACAGTGACCCTGCATAGGGTTTCTGAGGCTGTAAATCTTTATGGGAGCAGAAAGCCTCATCTCTCTACTGCAGAATTGTTGGTAGTTTCTAACTGTTAACTGTGAGGTCAGCAGCCTGACTCATAACCACTATGCTACCAGAGCTCCTTAAAGATACTGTAGATATCAGCAAATTATGTAGACTTAATTTGCCCTTCAAAATTGGCTATACCAAACTTTATTAAAATTGGAAAAGTAAATGAAAAGAGGTCTAAAAGAACATTATCTAAACCCATAATCTGATCACCATAGTCAAACTATTTTGAAGAAACCACCACTTTAGGCATGACTGGGAAGACCGTTTCTATACTTTCATCTCAACTTCTGAGACATCATCATAAGCTCTCAGACATGGTATTGAGGGAATTGTGAGTTCAGCTTTATCAGGAATGGAGAGAAAACGTGGTTTAAGCTTTCTGGAAGATGCTAAATCTCATGTTGGTTGAAACTATGAGGTGGGCAGAACTGTAAATTTAGTGTGTGAGAGGGTCACACTTTGTGCCAAATAAAGAGGTCTAAGTTAATATTGAATTAAAACGGAACTGATCGATTTATCTTACTTATGGTTTCTCTAGAGAAGCAAAACCAGTGCTAACTTATGTAAATATATATATAAAGAGAAGTTTGCATCAAAGAAATGGCTCACAATTAGAGATAGGAGAGTCCCAAGTGTAGGACAGGTGAACCAAGATTGGAAGTCAGGAATACTCAGTCAGGGCACACAGCAGAACCTCAGTGCTGGGGCAGTGCTGGAAGGAGGCTGACAGTCAACCAGCGCCTAGGCAGGCACAATGCAGAAGAGGTGGCGTGGATTACACAAGCCCGGGCAATAGGAACAGGTGTGCAGGGCCCTCTGGTGGCTGTCCCGTTTTCCAAGCATATTCCGAAGGCAGGTCCAGCAGGCAAACACACAATAGAACAGGCCACTGGCTCAGGTTCAAAGAACCAGAGGTTGAAGTATAACTCAGATTTGAGATCCAAAACCAGCAGGTAAGAGAGCGAGTCTTTCCGGCTTGTCTATTATATTGGAAGCAGGCCACACCCCCAAGAAAGCATCCTTTCAATTGATTGGTTGCTTATAGCCAATCATCATAGAGTTAACTATCAACTGCCAAACAACTAGGAATCCCAGCTCAATGAAGTTGATACAGAACTTAACTATCACAATTACTTTTTGCCTTTTCCCTTCCTTCTTTCCTCCTTTATTTGTTTTTTCTCATGACCCTTATGTTCCGATCTCTGCCACTCACAGACACATACTTCATTCAGTTGTGCTGCTGTCGCTATAAAGTATCAGAGAAGTACAAAGTGACTCGGACTGTTGCCAAGGTGAAATACTCCACACTAAGGTGGAGTCATGGTGTGGTGCTGTGGGTTAAGGCATCAGACTGCAAAGCTGTTTGAACTGCAAGGTCGGCGGTTCAAGCTCACCAGCTGCTCCTTGGAAACGACAGAAGTTGACATCATCTCCCAACTAGAAACTCAGGAGATGGATTTGGTTAACTTTACTATGCAGGTGAGTTTCTAGAATTCTAGGCAACAAGACAAACGTTTGTGGGGTGCCTGCTAGGTGTTTGCAACTTCTTCCTACCCCAGACAAGTAAGTATATGCAGAATTCTCACAGCAAACAAGAAAAATCCTCAAGTGACTTCTGGACATTTCTGACACTGAACAGAGGATATAAGAGCAGCAATACTGACAATAGTCAACATCTCTGTTATCTTCCTAAAACCTGGATAGTCATACCAGGTGACAGAAGACTTAGATTCATGGTGTGGCACCGTGGGTCCCTAGGTGGAAGGCCTTGAGAGAATGACTTCCTATTTTGCATATGTTTTCCTCATCTGGAAAATTGGGATTAAAACCTTCTCTTCCTATAGTACACATTAGACCTAAATTAAATAATCTATGTGAATGTTCTAGAGAAATGTGAAAGTTTTACCATGCGATGATGTTCTTCTCCCCGCATGGCAGCCAGAAAGTGTGTACATATGAAGCGATTTCTCAGCATACACATAGCATATGAACATTGTAGAGATGTGTAAAAGAAAAGTAGGAACAGGGAGTGAAAGCCAAGTGCAACATTACTACTTCACTGTTAGGAATTCAGTATATATGACAGGATTGCATCAGGTTATTCATGACAGTACATTGGTAACAACAAAAGACTTGGGAACAATTAAATGTCCATCAATAGAGAACTGATTAAACACTGATGTTTTTCAGTGCTGTTGAGTCGAATTATAGCAACCTGGAGTAAGTTTTAAATCCTTTCCGGAGCAAAAAGCCACACCTTTTTCCTGTGGAGCACTGGTGGACTCGAACTGCCAACTTTGTAATTTACAGTCCAGCGCTTATACTCTGGAACCACTGCATTATGCAACTGTAATAAGACATGAGGATTATAGCTTTATGAACTACAAAGAAATGACCAATAGAAACAGTTAAATGAAAAAAAGCAAGGAGAGAAAACTATATTGCAGCCTTGTTAAGTTGTTGTTAAGCACCCATGGAGTCGATTCTTCTTCATAGTGACCCTGCACAGGGTTTCTAAGGCTGTAAATCTTTATGGGAGCAGAAAGGCTCATCTTTCTCCTGTGGAACCACTGGTAGTTTTGAACTGCTTGAGGTTAGCAGCCCGATTTGTAATCACTATGCTACCAGAGCTCCTTTATTGTAGCCTACTGCTTCTCTAAGAAAGGGGTGTGTGGCACCTTGTAATTTACAAAGATGGTCACAATAATAACTCCCACCATAAATACACTTCTAGAGTCACACCTGGAGTCCTGGTGTGGCGCTGAAGGATATGCACTTGAATGCTAATCATGAAGTTGGGGGTTCGAACTCACCAGCTGCTCCTTGGAAACTCTGTACAGTGTCACGATGAATCAAAACCTACTCGATGGCACTTAACAACAACAAAAGTCACACCCCATTAAGGGATAGCAACTCTTTTCTTTCCTTGTGAATCTGAACAGTTTGTAACCTCACTTGTCACAAACAAAATCTAACTGATTTGTAAGAGCTGTTTTGAGTAGTTTTATCTGAAGGAATGTTGGAATTCAAATCCAATATCATCCTAAATTCAGAATGTAGGTAATAAACAATAATAAAATAGATAGATATAATTTTCTTCATTCTTCAAAAATGCAGAGCATTTTACTGAGTTTTAGACTCACTGCTAGAAGTTCATGTTCTCCAACTAGAGTTTTTTCTCCCTAGAACTAAATCCTCATTCACTTTATTAAACTCTCTTTTGCTTTAAAGATTCAGCTTAAAGGTGCTTTCACAAGAAAGGTTTTCCTAGATGGCTCTAAGCTGGATGGAATCCTCCTCTAACCCAATCTGTTGTGCTCAATATTTCCAGTTTCACAACTGAATCTAATGTATAATTGTTAGTATCATATCTGAAGTCTCTGTTGGTTAACACTCCATGAGGACAGAATTAGAATGGTCTCATTCAGTACTCTATTCCTAGCACCTACATGTTCATGAACTATTTGTGAAATCAAATTGAATTAGATTAAATTTTCCAATAGTAAATTCAATTATCTGCCTTATACCTTCATTTATACTCTAGTCCTCAAAATTCTCTGATGAAGAGTCTTAATGATCAAGAGCACCCATTGTCATTTTTAAAGCTTCCACAATACTGAAAAATTTCAAAACAATATAATGTGATATATTTAAAAGTTTCACATTGAACAAACTATCGCTTTAACATATACAAAAGTCTACAATGAACTGTATATACCATCCCTTCAAGAGATAATATCAGTAGTTGAAATTTCAGATAGCTGATAAATGTCATTCAAGGCCAAACAGGGCTCCTCACCCTTTGTGATGGGGAAAAAGAACACTTTCTATTAGAAAGTATGTTACACTATCCATCACGTGCATGCCAGTGAGAGTGCTTGGAATCACTGAGGCATAATGAATCTAGTATTTCTTTGGAGGTAGCCAAGAACTCTTATTGTTTGCTAATATTTAGAACCCTGCTCATCAATTTTAGGGGGCCAAACGCCAGAATAAGATATCTGAGGGTTTTGTTGATCACTATTGTCTTTGTCCTCATCTTGAACCCACTGGTAACAGTATAGATCTAAAGCTGGAATTGCTGATGGATTTGACATTGGATATGTATATTCCCAGACATTCAGCCTCTAATTCCTGAAACTGGCTGGAATTCACAGTGCAAATCCCAGGTCAAATAATTCTTTCTTTGTAAGCCTTTTTTGCTTCCCTGTCTTTAACCCTCTTCGATGGTAGATTTTTAATTCCACTTATCCTCCTTTTTGGAAATGTATTTGTCTGCAGATTTCCCATGAGCGGGAAATTCCTCAAGATTAGTGACTGTATCTGAACTTCCAGTAGCTCCAATTGGTCTGTAGTGAGCTTTAGTCAATGCTTATTGAACTGAACCTCTCCTGTCACTTGATGATGGAGCAGCAAAAGAAATTCTGCTTATATGGATTTCGAGTGGGTTATATCTGAATCAACAAACGAGAGCCTCAGGGCTGGAAGGATTCTGAAAACTCATCTTCTGCAACCCCATTTCCAGAGCTAGAGTTCTACTCATCCCCCTTGTCCACTGGCCCTCAGACTGTTTGATTACCTCATTGATGGGGAACTTATTAACTCTGAAATTAGTCTGCTCGGGAAAGCTCCAAGCTGCACAGTGCTATCTTCAGTTAGCAAAACGTCTAGTGTCCTTTTACTTTTAGCCAGAACAAGTCCATTAATTCCCTTTTTAATGAGACAATCATTCAAATGTTTAAAATTAATTCATGCTCCCCAAGTCTAGTATGTTTTAGGGGAAAGCAGTTCCTTTCTCCACATGTGACATGCCTGATGTTTGAGTTCTGTCTCTTTATTCCAAGTTTAGTTTCCCTGAAGATCCAAGTGGTATTGTATTTCCCCTTGTCCTTCAGCCTGTATCAAACTTACCTCAGTGCACACAACTTAGGATAGTTTCACTGTGAGATGGGCACAGCCCATTGTTTACTAAACTGCTGCAAAACTGGACTCTTCTATTCTCTGTCTTGATTCCATGCACTTAGATTATTTTAGACCCAAGTGAAGAGTTAAGTTCATGAGCTTAGAGCCAGCCATTCCCTAGCTCTGTTAAATGAACTTTTTTTTTTTCTCCCTCTGACTTTACTCTATATGTCCTGCTGTTCTTCAAATATATGTAACAAACCAAAAGCAACCCCACTAGCATTCAGCCAATTCCAACACTATCAATCTCTCCAGCCACAGACAACCTCATGTTTCTCACATGAAAGCAGCTGGTGGGTTTGAACTGTCAACCTTGCAGTTAAGGACCAAAGTGGTAAATTTGTACCAACTCTTATATCCAACCTGGTAGGACAGGCAGCTGTGATTGGGAACTAGAGAAACAGAGACGTAAACAAAGATAGGATTTGTTAAACGTATTCTCTATCCCATACCCTAAAAGACAAGCATGAGAACGTTGACTTATTGTTGTTGTTAGGTGCCAACATGTCAACTTCATCTCATAGCAACCCCAAGTATCAAACAGAGTACAACTGTCTATATGGTTTCTTAGGATGTAATCAATGGTAACTGACATCCACAACTTCTTTCCTAGGTTCACACAATCAACATTTCCATTAATAGCTGTTGTTGTTATTAAGTGCCTTCTAGTTGGTTTTGACTCATAAAGGCCCTGTATAGTGTTTCCAAGGAGTGGCTGGTGAGCTTGAACCATCAACCTTGCAGTTGAAACCAACCTTGCAGTCCAGCACATTAGCCCACAGCGCCACACCAGGACTCCATTAGCAGCTGCGTACTTAATCACTGCATCATCAGAACTACTTATATTAATTCATTAAGCTCTCATAGAAACGTATTTTAGGCTAGATTCACTAGAGAAGCAAAACCAAGGAAGCTTATAAACACACATGTGAAAGCACACTCAAATACCCACACAGAGGTTCATATCAAGGAAATGGGTCAGATGTCAAGCTGGAGGCTTCTCCATACTCAAGTAGCTTCAGGGGCTGACAAGCTCAAGACTGGCAGAGCAGACTGCAGACTTATGACTGCAGAGGTGAGTGATGGGAAGATGGCAGTTAGTTCATGACTCCCAGGCAAAATGGCAGGCTGCTGTCTCAAACTCGAAGAACCAGAAGTCAGATGCAGGTTACAGACCAGGCAAAAAGCAAGCAAGCTTTGCCCAAGAATCCAGTAAGCAGGTCACACTCTGGAGGAAACCTCTATTCAATTGGCTGGGCTAGCAGATCTCATCATGGAAATTATTGCACTATACTATTAAGTCCCCTCATTATAGTATTACATCTTAACTGCCTAGTCACTGAGAATCCTAGTCCAGCCAAGTTGGCATACAACCTTCGCTATCACTCAAGCTTAAAAGGGTTAAAGATAGCACAGCTAGGAAGCATTGGAGTTGAGTTCCCAACCCTGGCCTTTCTGACTCCATTCTATACCCTAAACCACTCACATCCCTCTACAATACCCATAAAACATTAAAGCACTGCCCTCTTGGGTTTCTCTCCTTCCATAGGTTAATACCACCATGATAACTAGCTTCCAGCATGAAAAACTAGGAATTTTTCCACAGAGTATTTATTTGAATGAATTCACCTTGCTTAATGGCCCAAAGTGTTATGCTAAGGTGTGAGTGTGTATGTATGTATGTATGTATGCATAAGAAAGAAAAAGAGAGAGAATGTTCCCTCTCACTCTCACCTTCTCTTCTTTCAAGTTTTAGTCTCGTTTTTTTTTAAAATATAAAACTTATCCAAATTTATTTTTTCTTAGGTTCTGAATATTGTACAAATCAAGCAGGATCTGTTGCTAGCTACCCCACTTCATTTTCAAAACTCATGTTGATACAGCTTCATGTAATACATTTTCCACATGGTCCCAGGCACCAGGTTATTTAATAAATCAGTGTTATGTGGACTGAGCTTGGGCATCTCTTGTTTTGAACATCCTCCTGTTTCTGTCAAGCTCTCTTTACCTCAGTGTTGTAGCATGAAATAAATACCCAGAAAGACTTAATTATTAAAACAGGAACATTAAGATTGAGACTATTCTTTGCAACACTGTAGACATAATTGGAACCGACTGTGCCCAAGCAGCTTATGCAACCTTTTCACAATGCGCTCATTATAAAATGTGTAAAAAGAAAAGAAAACTTTTTGTCTTTTATCTTTGTTAAAAAAGAAAAAGATTATTGTATTTATAAAATCAGTTGATGTGAGTGGGGTACTACGTGTTTATATGTTGGACCTAATGCAACCATTTAGAAAGTTCAAATGGCACTGTAATGAAAGCATTCAAATACTAAAGAATGCCTCTGAGAACTCTAGCAGAAGAACTTGGAAGCAAGACGAGCCCTTTTTGTGAAGACCATTCTAAATGTTTATAAACAACATAAGCAAATGCATTCTCTGCAATGGAAGAGCAGCACTACTAGCATGCTGTGTCATTTTCTTCCCAGCCTTTGCAGCTCTTTGAATGCATCACACTTCTGCATTCTTTCCTTCACTCTTTATTGTCACAAAGCCCTTCCTCCCATGACCAAGTCGAACTTAAGTGCCAGAAGAGCTTGACTATTATTTCACCTTCTGTCTGAAGTTTGGCACCTCATAGATTTTCCATCTGTACTTGCTGAAGGAATGATTATCAGAGACAAATATATATTAGATAGAGAAGTTCTGAGAACTGGAAAGTCACAGAGCACACACTCAAAAGAAAAATAAAATCCAGATTGCCCTCACTTTGGAAAAAATAAATTCCAGATTGCCCTTAGACTTGCTGTTAACCTGCCATCAGTCAATTAATTTCGGCAAGCATCAAACGGCCTGGATGTAAAATAAGTCATTGAATAATTAAATCTTGTAAGCCTCAAAAGAAAAGTATGAAAAATTTTTGATTGATCAAGAAACCTATCCTTAGGAATCACAGTTCATTTATTGTAATGGCTAAGGTGAGGTGAGTAATTTTGAAAAAAATTGGTGGATATCTCTATACATATTCTACTGTGGTCAATTGAAGACCATGTTTACATATGGTCTATATGGAATAAAATAATTATATCATCCTCTTTCTTCTCATTTCATAATAATTTTGTGTGGAAATATAAAGAAAACTTAGTCAAATATAGAAAGTATCTATAAGGCTGTAGGTAGAACAATAAATGAGAAACAATAAAACTGACTTTTTTAGAAAGAAAAACACTACACTCTCCATTGTATAGTGTGTTACTATCATGATCAGATAATCTTTAAGAATCAATCATGAAGCACCCAGCTGTTGTGAAGTAAGTGCAGGGAGGTGAGTGTGTGAATTCACAGACTTACAGCTAAAACTCATTTGGCCGAGCTTAGATGACTAGTTGACTTGAACTTGACCTGAGGAAGATAAAGATGTTTGATACTGCAAACAAGTTTAAACCACTATAATTTGATGAACTAGAAGTTTTCTTATGAATGCAGTTATTCAAAATTCCAACCTGAGAGGAAGGATTCTTCGTATCAAGGAACAACCTTTTTTCCTCAGTGTACTAAGTTGATAGGGATGAGAAGTTTATATATTGGCTATCAACAATCGGGGGGCTATAAAGGCATGCGAAGTCCTGGTGGTGTGCTTGCGTTAATGCACTGGGCTGCAAAGTCAGCTTGAACTGCAAGGCTGGGGGTTCAAGCTCACCAGCCGCTCCTTGGAAACCCTCTACAGGTTGCTATGGGTTGGAACTGACTCAATGGCACTTAACTACAACAATAACCACAACATAAAGGCATGAAATGATTGGCTTACAAGCTTTCCTGAGTGTGCTTAGTTTCTGAATGAGGAGGGTAAGGTAAAATCTCCACTGAATAGTTTCCATCTTTTCCAGGAGGAGCTGGTCAAAAGGGATGGGGAATGAGTGGAAGGATTTTATGACTCAATTGTGAGTAATTATTAGCAAGATTATTTGTGATAGTTACAACTGTAATCATAGAAGGTGTGTAACTAAAAGAAGGAAGTAGTTAATCTTTCATTTCAGGAACAGATGATCCCAGGACCATCAAGAAGGAAGAGCATGAGTGGAGTGTGAGATCCTACGTAGAAGTGGTGAGAGCAGAGACAGTGGCAGAGGCGGTGGCATGGAGAGACAGAGTAGCTGCGGGCTCTAGGCTCAGGGACTGAGTAAGGCTGTGTATCTACGGGCAGGAGGCTGGCAGGCAGAATATGCCCTTTGTATATTTTAATGAATATATATATATATATTTTTTGTTTTGCAAATATCTGTCCAATATTTTTGCTTTGTTCATTTGTGAAGTATAAACTGTAAATAGGAGTTACAGGGAGGAAGCAGGAAAATGTTGCAAACTAAGATTGTAATCATTGAAATGAAACAAAGTGTATAATTTGCTGTATGTAAAGCTGATATTCTTGTCTGTAAATAATCACCCAATTCACAATAAAATGGTCAAGTATATATATAAATAAATACATCATAGGTATTAAATTATTTTCTAAGACTCTATCTTACCTTCCACCACTCGTCTGTCAGTTTGTTGCACGTGGTAACTTGTTTGTCAGTTTGTTGCACTGTGGTAGTTTGTATGATGCTATGATATGGACAGCTATGCCACAGGTACTTTAAATACCAGCAGAGTCATCCATGGAGGACAGGTTTCAGGAAAAATTTCAAACTAAGATAGGAAGAAAGAAAGGTGTTCCACTTCTAAAGGATTAGCCACTGAAAACTTTATAAATAGCACTGGAACAGCATCTGATATAGTGCCAGAAATACGACTGCCATGCCTCCTCAGAGTCGAGTTGACCTTATTAACGTGGATGGAGCAGAACTTTTGGGAACTTCTTTTGTAGCTGTAACACAACTCAAAACAGCTGAAAACATCCATTAATAATCTGAATATGGAATGTGCTAAATATGAATCTAGGAAAATTGGAAATGAACAAAAATGAAATGGAACAAATAAAATTTGATATCCTCAGAGTTGTTGTTGTTAAAATCTGTCGAGTCAGTTTCTACTTGTGGCCATCCTGTATAGGGTTTTCAGGAGCAGGTGGTAGGTTTCAATCGTTAACCTTGTGGTTACCAGTCCAGCACTTATTGTATAAGGACTCCATCCTAGGCATTAGTGAGCTGAAATGTACTAGTAATGGCCATTTTGAATCAAATAATCCTACACTTCACTATTTCCCAGGAATGACAAATTGAAGAAGAATTGTTTTTCATTCATCATCAGAAAGAGGATTTCAAAATCTCTCTTGATGTACAATGCTGTCTGTGATAGGACAATATTCTTATACCTATAAGAAAGATCAGCCAATGCTACTATTATTCAATTTATGCACCAAACACTACAGTCAAAGACTATGAAATTGAAGAATTCTACCTGGTGGGATGCTGCAGAATAATGCACAGAACTGAAAGGTCAGTTTGAATAGCAAAATCCGTGGTTCAAACTCACCAGCCACTCCCTGGAAACCCTATACAGGGTCTCTGTGAATCAGAACTCACTCGACGGCACTTGACAACTACAACAGCCAATTTCTTCAATCTGACATTGATCAAACAAGTAATCAAAATGCATTGATAATTACTGGTAATTGGAATGTGAAAATTAGAGACAAAGAGGATGATCAGTAGTTAGCAGATATGACCTTGGTGAAAGAAAGAATAAGAGTGATAGCATGATAGAATTTTGCAAGACAAATGATTTATTCATTGAAAATACCGTCTGTCAACAATATAAATGTTGACTATACACTTGGACTTCATCAGATTAAACACACAGGAGTCAAATTTACTACATCTATGGAAGGAGATGATGGGGAAGCTCAACATCACTAGCCAAAACAAGGCCTGGGGACAACTGGAACAGACCATCAATTGCTCATTTTCAAATTCAGGCTGAAGGTGATGAAAATGAAAACATATCCATGAGAGCCAAAATATGACCTTGAGTTATGCCATCAAACGGTTGATGTTCAACCATTTCAAAAGGTAACATGATTAACATGCTATGGACTAAAGGAAGATATTCAAGCTGCAATGAAGGCATTGGTCAAAAGCAAGACTTCAGGAACTGACAAAAAACAAACTGAAACCTTTCAGTAAACGGATGCAGCCCTGGAGGTGCTCACTCATCTATGCCAAGAAATTTTGCAGACAGACACCTGGCCAAGCAATTGGACCATTATAATTACTATCACATGCAAGTACAATGTTGTGGAAGATAATTCAAATATAAGTGCATTGACAGAAAACTGTCAGAAAATCAAGCCAGATTCTGAAGAAGGTGTGGGACTAGGAATATCATTGCTAAAGTCAAATAAATCTTGGCTGAAATAAGTGGATACCAGAAAGATGTTTACTTGTGCTTTATTGACTATGCAAATGCTTTCGACTTTGTGGATTACGACAGTCTATGTATAACATTACAAAGGATGGGTACTCCTGAACATTTCATTGTACTCATGAGGAACCTGTACATAAACTAAGGGGCAGTTGTTCAAATGGAACAATGGGATACTGAATGGGTTAAAATCAGGAATGGTGTATACCAGGGCTGTATTATTTCACCATGCTTCTTCAATCTGTATGCTAAGCAAATAAGCTGACTAGATGGATTCTATGAAGAAAAATGTGGCATCAGGATTGGAGGAAGACTCATTAACAACCTTGAATATGCAGATGATAAAACCTTGGTTTCTGGATATAGAGGATTTGATATACTTATTACAGCCTTCAGTGGTGCATCTTAATGTAAAGAAAACAAAATTCCTCACAATTGGCCCAGTAAATAACATCATGGTAGATGGAGAAAAGATTGAAATTGTTAAAGACTTCATTTCACTTGGATCCACAATCAAAACTCATGGAAGCAGTAGTCAAAAAATTAAATGATGGAGTCCCCTCAGGGCAAAACCCTCTTACAAGATTAAGACTCAATGGGAATATATGAGGAGACATGCACTCTAACTGGTGACCACATTCATCACAGATAAGGGGAAGTGAGGGAAAAACAGCAATGAAGCTGTGAGCTAAGCCATAGAACGTTTAATAGACTCCTGTGAACCCAGGTGGAGACCTGGTTGGCCAGCAGGGTGGTAAGACCTGGGAACTCATGGGCCCAGAGTCAGTGACATAGGCACAGAGGACTAGACTGAGAGTGAAGCATCCAGCTGTTAAGAAGAGAGGGCATATGTACAAGAATACCCACACTTGCAGATAATACCCACTTGACCTGGCTTCAATGACTGGATGATCATAGCCCAACTAGAAGAAGAAAGAAGAGGGAAAAAAGTATTCTGATACAATTTGATGAACTTGACCTACACCTATGGATGCAGTCGCTCAAAAGCGGGAACAAATCTTTACAGCGAGGATCATTCCCACCCCCTCCATACACTGAGTAGACAGGGATGGGCAACTTGGACATTGGCTACATAAAATCGGGGGGGCTACAAAGGCAAGCAGTGACTGGCTTACAAGATTTCAAGAGGAAGTCTAGATCCAGAGGGTGTGGAGGAAGGTAGAATCTCCACTGAGTAGTATCCAATCTGTCTGGGTGGAGCTAATGAAAGGAGATGGGGATAGGTCCCTTGTGATACAATGATGAATATTTGTTATCAGGACTGACTGCGAGGGTTGAAAGTGTTAAGGTGGATGTTTTGTAGCCAAAGGAGGGGAGTGATTGACTTTGTAGTCCAGGAGCTGAGGGACTGATTGTGAAGGTTGGAAATGTAAAGGTACATGTTTTGTAGCAAGGATAGGAGTGCAGTCTAGGAGCAGAGGTCCCTGGGACCATCAAGGGAGAAGAGTGGAGTGTGAGACCCTACCCAGAGAAGCAGTGATGCCAGAGATGGAGGCAGAGACGATGATGTGGAGAGATGGAGCAGTTGGGGACTCCAGACCCAGAGAGGGAGATGGGCTGTGTGCTGATGACTGGGGGGTGTGGGGGAGGCAGGCTTGCAGGGTATAGCCTTGGGCTAGTTGATGATGCATAGAGGGGATTGTAACCATGGCAATGAAACAATATACGATAGATAGGATGAATGTAAAGCTAATGTTCTCCCATGTAAACATTCACATAATTCACAATAAAACATTTTTTAAAAATTAAATGATGGATTGCATTTGGTGAATCTGCTGAACAATACCTCTCTAACTCTGACTCAAGCCATGATATTTTCAACTGTCTCATATGCCTGGGAAAGTTAGACAGGGAACAGGGATGATCATAGAAGAACTGATGCATGTGAGTTATGGTATTAATGAAGAATATTGAATGTACATGGACTGCCAGAAGAACAAACAATGCTGTGTTCAAAACGCCAGGATGCTCCTTACAAACTAGTATGATGAGATTTTGTCTCTCATACTTCAACATATTATCAAGAGGGACCAGTCGCTGAAATAGGCCATTATACTTGGTAAAATGAAAAAGAGGAAGATCCCCAAGGAGATTGTCTGCCACAGTGGCAGCAATGGACTTGTGTGTATCAACAATTATGAGAAGAGCCCTGGACTGGCCAGGGTTTTGTTCTGTTATGAAAAGGGTCTCTATGACTTGGAATCAAGTCAACAGTACCTAACAACAACAACATACATACATAAAATATTGAATAATGAAGGAAACATCACTGTGCCAGAAAGAATTGGTCTACGTTCAACCATTTCAAGAGTTAACATAAGATCAAGAACTGGTGGTATTGAAGGAAGAAGTCCAAGTGGCTCTTGCAAGCATTGTTGAAAAACAAATCTCCAGGAACTGATGAAATACAAATTGAAATGTTTCAACAACACGCTGCATCCATGGATCACTCATCTCTGCCAGGGAATTGGGGAGACAACTACCTGGCCAACCAATTGGAAGAGATCCATATCTGTGACCATTCCAAAGAGAAGTGATAGGTAAAAATGATCAAACAATATGCAACGATTGTGAGGTTGGCCCAGGACCAGGCAGCGTTCCATTCTGTTGTGTATATAGGGTCTCTATGAGTTAGTGCCTACTCAATGGCACCTAACAACAATATCATTTGACAAACATGTAAAAGTTTGTTAAAGACAATTTAAAAAATGGTTACAGGAGTAGATGGAGAGGGAGATGCCAGAAATTTGAGCCAGATTCAGAAGAGGGCATGGAACGAGGGATATCAAAGCTGACTTCAGGTGCATCTTGGCCAAATGCAGAGACTTTCAGAATGATGTCTACTTGTGCTTTATTGACTATACAAAGGCATCCCACTGTGTGGGTTATAACAAGCTATGAATAACATTGCAAAAAATGGGAATTCCAGAACTCTTCATTATGCTCAGGAGGAATCAGTAGAAAGACCAAAAGGCAATTAGAACAGAACAAGGGGATACCGAATAGTTCAAAATCAGCAAAGGTATGTGCCAGGGTTGTATCTTTTTCCATATTTATTCAATCTGTACACTGAGCAAATAAACTGAAATGCTGGAATATGAGAAGAACGTGACATCAGGATTGGAGGGAAACTCATTAACAACTCATGATCTATAGACACACCTTGCTTGCTGAAAGGAAATGTTTACTGATGAAGATGGAAGACTACAACCTTCATTATGGATTGAACCACAATGTAAAGAAAACAAAAATCCTCACAAATGGATCAATAAATAAATACATCATGAGAAATGGAGCAAAAACAGAAGTAGTCAAAGACCACAATTTGCTTGGATACATAATCAATGCTCACAGAAGTAGCTGTCAAAAAATCAAAAGACATTAGACAAATAGTCTGCAAAAGATCTCTGAAAATTGGTAAAGAGCAAAGATATGGCTGAGTTTTAAGGTACATCTGACCCAATCCTTGATATTTCCAGTCACTTCATGTTCAGGTGAAAATTGGCCAATGAATAAGGAAGACCAGAGAAGAATTAATGCACTGTAGAATAATATTCCAAATGTCACAGAATTCCAGAACAGACAATCTGTTTTGTTAGAAGCATAGTCAGAATGATCCTTAGAAGCAAGAATGGAGAGACTTTGTCTCTCACACTTTGAACATGCTGCCATGAAGAACAAGTCCCTGGATAAGGACATCATGGTTGGTGAAGTGGAGAGTCATCAAAAAAAGAAGAAGACCCTCAAGGAGGTGGGTTGACATAATGGCAGCAATAATGGGCTCAAACATTAAAACAGTTGTGAGGATGGTGCAGGGCTGGGTGTGGTTTCCTTCTGTTGTGCAGAGGGCTGTTATGAGTTGAAACCAACTTGACAATACTTAACAACACCAATCATTACTTTAGACAAGTTATCAGGAACAACCACAACAAAGCAAAACTTACTGCCATTGAGTCAATTCTGACTTATTATCCTCCTACATGATTTCTGAAAAAATCTTTTCAGGAGACAGCATCATCTTTCTCCAGAGGAGTAGCTGGTGGTTTTGAATCTCTGAACTTGTGGTCAGCAGTCCAACTCTTTCTCTACAGAACAACCAGAGTTCCTCAAAAGGGACTAGTTCTGGGAAAAGGACATCATGCTTGGCAAAGGAGAGAGTCAGCAAAAAATCAGGAAGAATCTTAAGAGATTGCAACAATGGGCACAAACGTAACAAAACTTAATAGGATGGCACAGAACCAGGCAAGCCTTGTGTTGTGCATGGGGTCACTATGAGTTAGAACTGACTCTCTGGCTCCTAACAGCATCATTAAACCAAAAATATTTCTTACATTCAAACATTGTTAATACAATTCTACCCTGTAATGTGTCATACAAATATTTGTATTCTGTCTATTGCCATAGTATCCTGAATGTGCCTGATTTCTTCTAATCTCGGAAGATAAGCACTGTCAGGCCTGGCTAGTACTGAGAAGAGAGACTGCCTGAGATGACCAGCTGTTGAAGAAGTCTTGATGGTTAGGTGTTGGACTGATGACTGCAAGTTTGGCAGTTCAGAATCGTCAGCCACTCTATGGGAGAAAGATACGGCTCGCTGCTCCGCTAAAGCTTTACAGTCCTGGGAACCCTATATAGTGTTACCATAAGTCAAGATGAACTTAATGGCAGTGAGTTTGGGGTTGGGTAGGCTAGGAATCCTGATGGTATAGTGGGTTAAACACTGGACTGCTATTCACAAGGTTAGCAGTTCAAACCCACTAGCTACTTCACAGGAGAAAGATGAAGTTTTCAGCTTCTATAAAGATTTACAGCCCTGGAAACTTAGAGAGCAATTCTAGTCTGCCCTTGAGGGTAATTGTGAGTCAGAATTAACTCAAAGGCAGTGGTTTTATTTTATTTTTTACCTCTACATAGCCTGAGTAAAAATAAGTGGAAAAACTCAGATAAAACAACACACCCGAAATGATATCCTTCACCCCACAGGATAAATCTAAGTTCTTAAAATGAATATTTCTCAAATAAAAATAATGTGGCTTTTGCTTTTTACAAGGTGAGCAACCATCGCTAATGCACTACTAGTACCCCATTGGCAATACAGTAGTTTTATGCTGGCTTTTAATGTTTGTGGCTAGAAAAAAGTTGATGTTTCTTCACAACTGCGGCACTTTATGCATTCAGCTTTATGAGCTTCCTGACGTCAGCCCACTGCTGAAGAATAGCCAGTGATTAAAAATAAATTGGTTTTGAATGGCATACCATTCTAATAACATCTAAAACATCCACAGAAATCACAAGCAGGGACTGTCAGTGCCAGCTTCTCTACATTTGTGATGAGACACGTCTTCGTCACCCTTCCCAATATGTAATACCTTCTAGAAAACACCACTTCTGTGAAATCTAGATTGTCAGCAGGAGAAGAAAGTTGGCAGAACACAGGGTTCTGTTGCTAGGCAATCCTTGGCAAATACGAGACGTGCTCATTATGGCATTGATACACCGTCAGGAGAAGAGATTTCTAACTTGCTGGAAATGCATCATTTCTGTGGCAAGGGGGGAAGGTCACTGTAGCTGTGAGCAGAAGGGCCTGCCCTGTCTGCTCAAGACCCCAGGCCTGCTGAGGGGGCAGCCAAGGAGGCTGTGTAGTCCTGTTTTGTGAATGGGCCCCTTGATTGGATAGGGAGGACTTGAGTAAAATCAAGGAAACTTCTATTTAATATTTAGAGTCAAAGCCTAACCTTTGGAATCAGGAGAGGGATGGATATGCTCTGGTCCCATTTACCACTTTGTCAAAAGAACAGTTTAGCCAGAGCCATGTGCCCAGGTGAGCAACAGTTCGTAGGTCTCTTAGAATACTGAAGAAGGGGTAATTTTTTTTGGGGGGGAGGGGGCTGGGAGGGTGGGAGAGGGAGGGAGAAAGGACTGTAATCTGACTAGACATGGTGTGGGAAAAACATCTGGTAAAATGCCTTTGATATGGTAATTTTTAATGCTAGCCTCCATACAATTAAAGAGCTGTTGCAAGAGGCTTCAAGGCCATCTGGTCCAGTCACTTTATTTGACAGAGAGGTAAGGAGAGGTTCAAGGTCAAAAGGACAGCCAGTGGTACCACTGGAATTTGAATGCCACCTTTAGAACCCCTCCAGCGCATCCCTCAGTACCTGGCAATGTTCCATGAATAAAGTATTTGATAAAATACATCTCTGAAAAGGTTGCTTTGGCTGTTGTGAAGTGCCGTGGAGTCAGTTCCAACTCATAGCCACCTTGTGTAGGGTTTTTGAGACTGTACATCTTTTCGGGAGTAGAAAGTCTCATCTTTCTTCCAGAGAGATGCTGATAGGCTCCAAGTAATGACCTTTTGGTTCACAGGCTTGTGCTAAGCCTATATAGTCACCACGCTCCCATTGAGAATATTAGAACCTCCATTTACAGATCTCTTTAATTTAAAAAATGTGACCGTCAATAATGTAGCGAAGACATGCTCTAAATTAATAGACACCAAGATAAAATATTTGATTACAGTGTTATTGGAGCTTCCTCAGCTACGTCTGTAGGCCCTGTTTTCTTGATTGGTTTGGTGGTAGATATTTCCCTTTACTTTTGACAAAATAAATTGTTGTCTAAATGAGAATTGACACTTTCATCTAGACACTTTCCATTCTTCAACCTGGCAGACATGCCCATGGAAATAATATTGCTCTTCCTCTGTTTTTATGTATTAACATTATATTCTTAGTTGTATCTGCTTCCATGTAATTGTTACAAGCACTTTTTCTCCAGGAAAAAACAGCAGTCAGGAAACTTGACAAGAGTAATCGGAAATTTGCAACACTGATGGGTAAAAACATTTCAGGACATTATGTTATTTAGAAATTGACACATTCTGTTGTGAAAGAACCAGGGCTTGACATTTTAAAATGAACTGATTAGATGTATGCCCAGCATCCATACCACTTCCAGTAGGAACTATTTCACCAGATACAAGAGAGCTATTTACTAGGAAATCTCATTACCTTCCATTATCAATGCTCATAAAGTTGTGCTGTTAATAAATAGAAAACAATCCCAATGCAAGTATTTTCAAAGGTTGTTTGTTGTTGTTAAGCGCTGTCAAGTTGGTTCCAACTCATAGTGACCCTGTATAGGGTTTCCTTGGAGCTACTGGTGGGCTTGAACCCCCACCTTAAAGTTCAAACCGACCTTGTGGTCCACTGCTTGTCCTACAGCGCCACACCAGGCTGTTTCAGGCTTTAATTGAAGGGCATTGGGACTAAGGAGCTCGTTTTGTTTTGTTTTGTTTTGTTTTAGAGACATTTAGAGCTAAAACCAAAAACAGAACCCACAGTCAACGAATCAATTCCGCCTCATAGTGATTCTGTAGGACAGTGTGAGACCACCCCATCGGGTTTCCAAGGTTGTAAATCTTTAAGAAATTAGGCTAGCGCGTCTTTCTTTTGTAGAGCACGTGGCTGGTGGGGTC
The DNA here is from genome assembly GCF_000296735.1 of Chrysochloris asiatica. Lineage (NCBI taxonomy): Eukaryota > Metazoa > Chordata > Mammalia > Afrosoricida > Chrysochloridae > Chrysochloris > Chrysochloris asiatica. The sequence goes on along the minus strand of NW_006408547.1, from coordinate 16,727,248 downwards.
CAACCACTGAATTTCTCTTTCAACCAAGTGCTTAACCACTCTGTAGCCAGGACTCCCTAATTCGACCTAACTGTTTTTGTTTATTGGTTTGTTTTATATTTAAAATTTTTGTTTGGGTGAAAGTGTACAGAGCAAATTTGTTTTTTCATTCAACCATGTATACACACTTGGTTTCATAGCTGCAATTCCCTCATTATAAGAGGACTCTTCCTACTTAGTCCCTGGACTTCCCGTTGCCATGTGTCCTTCCTTACCACCTTCTGCCTTCTAAACTTTGTTTTTAGGCAAGTGCTCTCTTTTTGGCCTCAGGTGGCTGATTTTTCTGAGATGTATATTGGTCATGAGTGTAGCTGTTCACCTGGTAGGTCTGTCTGTTGTTTTGACTACTAGGTGATCCCTGGGGGAGGTTCAGGTTCAGGTTTACAGGGTGTCAAGGGTCACAGACTGTATCAGATCCGGAAGGCTAGTCTTTTTGTATGTCTTTGAATTTTGCCCTACGCTTTTCTCCCATTCTGCCTAGGACATTATATTGCGATCCCCTCCAGAGTGGACAATGGTGGAAACTGGGCACCATCCGGTTTTTCTAGGCTCAGGGTAGGACTAACTGTTTTCTTGAATCTTTGATTTTCTTCAGTCTTATTTCCTCTGGACACGTAGAGACCACCAGTTTCATCTTTGCTGACTGCTACCTAGGTTTTAAGGAGCTTTGGTAGCGTAGTGGTTATTAATTGGGTTGCGAACTGCAAGGTCAGCAGTTCAAAACTACCAGCTGTTCCGCAGGAGAAAGATGAGCTTTCTGCTCCTGTAAAGATTTACAGCCTCAGAAACCCTGTACAGGGTCGTTATGAGTCAGAATCGACTCCACGGCACACAGCCACCATAACCTAGTTATTACAATCCCTGTTGCTGCTAACCATAGTAAGGTGCAGAATCTTGGCTTGGTGTTATGGGGGTCCTGCTGTGGCACTGTGAGCTAATGTGTCAGACTACACAGTCATTTGAACTGCAAGGTCGGTGGTTCAAGCTCACTAGCTGCTCCTTGGAAACCCTATACAGGGTCACTATGGGTCGGAATTGACTTGATGGCACTTAACAACAACAACAAGAACAAATTATGCTATGCCAATTGAGAATTGAGTTAGCTGTCCCCTGAGACTGATTTGAAGCAATAAAGCCCAGTGACTCAGTCCTATAAAGTATTTGGTTATGACTAAGAAGTTTTCATCATTTTGTCCCATGTTTACTCAACTACATATATATGTACAGCACATGCAAATATATAGAGAGAAACATTCACTGTCAAATCAATACATGGTTGTGGGTGTAGTCACATTCACCTACCCATACCTGTTTAGCTTGCATGTCTGCTTATGGATGTACTCATAGATTATTGTTTATTACTGATATTGCAAGATTGTATATATAACAACATTTATCTTTGTTGCCTTAACTCTTGTGAATCTCAGTGTCATTATTTGCCTTAATGATGTTGTGCTGACCACTCCTTTATTGTATAAGCATTTACCTTTGCCCAAATGAATACATGTCTATGGTATTTTCAATAATCTCATATGGATGCGAAAGCTGGACACTGAATAAGAAAGACCATAGAAGAATCGATGCCTTTGAGTTATGGTGCTGGAGGAGAATATTGAAAGTGCCATGGGCTGCCAAAAGAACCAATAGATCCGTTTTGGAAGTAGTGCAGCCAGAATGCTCCTAGAGGGCCAAGATGGCCAAACTTTGTCTCTCATACTTCAGACATATTGTCAGGAGGGACTAGTCGCTGGAGAAGGATATCATGTTTGGTAAGGTGGAGGGTCAGAGAAAAAGAGGAAGATCCCCAACAAGATGGATTGGTCAAGTGGCAGCATCAATGGACTCAAGCATGGCAACAGTAGTGAGGTTGTCCCAGGATCGGGCAGTGTTTCATTCTAATGTGCATAAGTTCGCTATGGTCAGCACCAACTCGACAACACCTAAAAACAACAACAACAATGGTAGTGTAGGGGTTACGAATCGGGCTGCTAATCTCACAGTTAGCAGTTCGAAACTACCAGCTGTTCCATGGAAGAAAGATGAGGCTTTCTGCTCCCATAAAGATTCATAGCCTCAGAAACACTGTACAATGTAGCTATGAGTTGGAACCGACTCCACGGCACATAAGAGCAACAACAACATTATCTAGTTGGAGTCCTGGTGTGGCACTGTGGGTTAATGCACTGAGCTGCAGAGCTGATCTGAACCACAAAGTTGGCAGTTCAAGCTTACCAGCTGCTCTTCAGAAACCTTATACAGGGTCACTATGGGTCGGAACCGAAGTGATGGCACTAAACAACAACAACATTATCGAGAGTGATTTTTTTTCTCCCCACCACCTTCTCTTACTTAGGTAAACACCAAAGAGTAGTTGTGTATGCAAACCTTTCCATAACATTTTATAATCGTGGCTTCATATAATATTTGTCCTTCTGTGACTCACTCCACTCAGCATAATTTCCTTCAGGTTCATCTACATTATAAGTTGTTTCATGGATTCACATTATTGTTTAAAGTTGCATAGCATTCCAGTGTGTGTGTGAATCACAGTGTGTTTATCCATTCATTCCTTGATTTATTTCCATCTCTTTGTTAGTGTAAATAGTATTGTGATCAACATGTGTGGATATAGATCTATTCACGTCCCAGCTCTTGTTTCTCTAGGGTATAAACCTAGTAGTGGGATTACTGGATCAAATAGTATTTCTGTTTTCAACTTGTAAGGAAGCATCATACCATTTTCCACAGTGGTTGTACTATTGTACAGTTCCACCAGCAATGTATGAGAGTTCCAGTGTCTCCACACCTTCTCCAGCATTTGTTGTTTTCTGTCTAAATGAATTTTGTTATGACTACCTGACTGGGTTTTACTCCCGTCTCTGTTATCAATAACTGTAAAACTGGACAAATGATTCAATTTCTCTGAACTTTAGTTTCCTCGTCTGTAAAATGTTGAGAATAAATTTACCAACCTCTCATCATAGTTCTAAGAAATAAGTCAGTTCCTATTTGTAAAATGTATATATAGTACAATACATATTTGCTCTCATTTCTTTGTCTGTAAATTTAGAACAATAAAAATACCTATGTCATAGTATGGTTCTAGAGGAAAGATGTGACAGCTAGCTTCAGTAAACATGACAGCCTTGGAAAGCCTACAGTGTCCTATGGTGCCTCTACGACTATTATCTTGACAGCAACAGGGTAATAGAGGTACTGTGAGGATTCTAGAATATAGTCAATACTTATTCGCTGAAATTGTGATGACGGTAATGAACATTCACTTTACTGAATAAAAAGTGATTATGAAGTCTATACTGATATCATATAATACATCAAACACCCTACCTTCCCTATCTAAGTTCCTGTTAATCTACATTATTTTGGGGGTAAAAAGGACTATGCAAGAAAATCTCTCCAGGCCTTCCAATAAAAATATGTGCCTACCTTGAAATTATATATTCAAATGAGTCTCCTGTGTGGGTCCTTCCATCCATTCTATGCTCCTTAGATCCCGCTGCAGAGCATGCGTGCCTCTCCTAAATCAACATGGTAAGCCATACATTCCATATTACGAAAGAAGTGCATCCTATTCGAAGCGAATTGTCTCTTTTCTGCCAGCAGGTAGATTGCATAATATATTTTCCAAGTCAAATACTAATTTTAGAAGGAAAAAAATCAGTAGAAAAACAACCAACTGCTGTAATTTGGATCAATTATAGTTTACCACTATATTCAGCTCACATATGATTGCATTATAAATCTCACGAAAATATTTAGATGTAATCACAACCTTAAAATAGAAAAAAAAACCATATTCTACTTCTTTGGAACCATGCAGGGTTGCTATAAGTTGTAATCGACTCGACGGCATACAACATCAATTATCACAAAAATCATTGGTTTGGTGCTTTCATATACAAGAAACGATTGCTAGTTTAAGACCCAGTTATCAGTGCTGATTATAAATTTCACAAACCAAACTTCTAAATCTACCATACTTTAAAGATATTGATATTTACCAGATACATTTTTATAATTTTCCTTATTTTGTACAAATGCCTTAAATATGAGTTGTTCTGCTTTAAAGTGCTGTTGGTCTGAAATTAAAAATATTTCAAATGTTTACTCATAAGAGAGAGCAGATAAGAAAGAGTCAGAGGAACCTTGAATTTGACAAAGGAAAGTTATTTCTATTTATCCATGAATTTTTCCAGAATTTTTATCTGGCAGAGTTTTATTGTTTCTCTAATCTTCTAATCAGAAGGGAATAAAATAAAAAATAATTTTTAAAAACTAAAAGGCAAATAAACCACAACCACCTTTATTTTTTAAAACAAAGAACAATTTGTATTTAACTCTAGGCTAAAATAAAGAATAAAATGTATATAATTCAAAAAATAATAAATATACCTGATAAAAAAAAATCACCAACAATATCATCAATAGCACTCTGTACTCAGCTGAGTTCATTGATTTATTTCAACGGCCACACAGAACGCAGACACCGTATCTACAGTTATGGGACTTACTAGGGAACTCAATAGCTTATGATGCACGAGCAGAAAATGTTCAGAGCACAGTTTTTTCAATCAGGATAGGCTCTCCACAGCTTTTCCTGGAGGCAGGCCTCTCTCTGGACCTCAGACCTTTGGTCTAGCCTCTGTCCTGCTCTGCCAATACTACACAACTCTTTAGGGCTGCTGCTAAATGCTCACAGGACACCCCACCCCACCCTAAGCCTCAGACTGAAGGTAAATGGCTCTAGCTCCTCCATAGTTGAACAAATCTAGCTCCCCCAATTAAGTGTATGAAGACACCCACTCTGCAAGCTCATCTCCTGCCCAAAGTCACTCAGCTGTACTTGCTCTATTGTCTGGGTCGCTGGGTCAGGGAGGTTCAGTGTACAAGTGTCTTTGAGTCCTAAAGGCTGCACTCCAGTCCTGGCTCTTCTTCGTTGGAGGGAAGGGAATCCCTCCCACCCCTCCTGCTTCTGAGATGACTCATTTTGACCCCAGAAAAATGGTAACATTTATCAATCCCTTCATTGGATTTCCAAGTGCCATAGTTAAAGTTTAAGAGATTGTTGTTGATGTGTGCCATGGAGTCAGTTCTGACTCATAGCCACCCTGCACAGCATTTCCGAGGCTGTAAATCTTTACAGGAGCAGAAAGCCTTCTCTTTTTCTTGTGGAACAGCTGGAAGTTTCGATCTACTGACTGTGAGATTAGCAGCCTGTAGTGTAGTGGTTATGAATCGGGCTGCGAGCTGCAAGGTCAGCAGTTCGAAACTACCAGCTGCTCTGCTAGAGAAAGATGAGGCTTTCTGCTCCCGTAAAGATTTACAGCCTCGGAAACCTTGTACACGGTCGCTATGAATCAGAACCGACTCCACGGCACATAACCACCATGACCAAGCTACCAGAGCTCCCCTTAATCCCAGGATCAGCCTGATCCAATTTTGTGGAGATTCCCAAGGGTGTGGCATGCAGCATCTCTTATCTTACCAGAAACAAAAGGACAGGCCATAGGCTTTGATGAAGACAGAACGCAAAGACAGCAATGAGTTTACTCCTAGTGCAGAAACCACCCAGCGATTTACAGAAATAGAGGTGAAAGGGTCTTTTATCTTGGTTTTTTTTTTCTTTCCTTCAACATATTTTTTTTTTTTTCACATTCCCTTGTCATGCCTCCTCGGTCTGGTCTGGACATCTTGCAGGTGGAACTGCACCCCCAGAGAAGGTCCAGGCTTGTGCACACAAGATTTGCTACTCACCGTACTATTAACACTGACCTCATGAATTGCTCAAGGGAAGCATTTGCCCAAAGCAAAGATTTGCCTAGGGTATAATCAGAAAACATCTGGAAGTCTCAGTCAGCTTTAGAGACTAGAAGCCATTTCTTTCTGCCCACTGTTGTTGTTAAAGTGCCATCGAGTCGGTTCCAAACCATCCTAATCCTGAGTAGGGTTTTCAAGGAGCAGCTGGTGACCTTGAACTGCCAATCTTGCAATTCAAATGACTTTGCAGTCCAGTACAATAATCCACAGAGCCATAACACTAGATGGAACCAAACAATTACTTATATTTTCCCCAGATTTTTTTTTTTTTTTTCGATTCTTAATTTTATTTTAAGTCATTGCGTTTTTGATGTTACTGGGTCTAATAACCTTTTATAAATATCTCTGGTGAGTTTTTATGATGCTTGACTTTGGGATTTAGTCCTGAAATTGTCTTTCCTCTGATTTATGTGGAAGTGTCTATTCCTGCCTCATTAACAAGAGAGAGCAATGCCAACCATATAAGCAAGCTACATTTGTACCCTGTAAAGCCCCAACAGAAAGGCAAGAGCCAATACCAGCTGCTATATATCAGAAGAGCACGTACAACCAACAAGTGTTAAAAAACACTCTAAAGGGATGGTGGGGTTTGATGGTGGAGAGGGTAGCGGTGCAGTGAAGTTCTTCATCAACAGTACCACAGAATTCCAGGGGAAGTGGGCTCAGAACAGAGCTCCAAAACCCTGAACCACATAGGTCGGAATATTTACAAAATTTGAAGCTTATAGCTAGTGTAACTGGTAGCAGAAATAAGAAATCTCATACTTCAGAATCTGCCAGGCTGGCAGCCCAGGGCCAACAACTTGGGGGAGACCAAATGGCAAGACCAAGCAGAGGAGCAGACCCACCATGGAATACTGCCGTGGGAACCTCAGAGCAAAGATGGACAATACACTGTTGGTTTTGTTATTTATTTATTTATGTATGTATGTATGCATGTATGTATGTATCTGTTCATTGGCCCGCTGATGTTGCACAGCTCCATTCTGGGAACGAGAAGGGTTGCCTGAGCGAGTGGGCACCTCCCAACCCCCACCACTAGTGGGTTTTTCTGCCATGCATGCACATAGACACTCTTAGTATTTAAAGAGACCAGCAGTCCAAGAGCTGGCCCTGAACTGCTTTTTAATATGGAAAAGTCCAGAAAAAGGGGTGTGGAGAGGGGAAGAGAGTTTAAAAACAAAACAGGCCAAAATTAAATTAAATCCTGAGGTACAGCATAATAACCAACAGTGGCATCTTGAAATTTATCAGGCAGCCTTGAAGGCAAGAAGCAAAAAGAGGATGTTAAAATCATATTTATATTAGGCTACAGATTTTTTTTTCTTCTCTCCCTCCTCTCCCTTTTCTGCAATTATAGATTCTGTAGTCTATAATAACTGAATACTGTTATTCAGTCTAGTGTTGTCTTTTTGTTGTTGTTG
>NW_006408547.1:16702116-16714167 GCF_000296735.1 Chrysochloris asiatica | reverse complement strand
AAACACAAATAACCCAATTAAAAAATGGGCACAGGACATGAACAGACACTTCACCAAGGAGGAGATCCAGGCAGCCCACAAACATTAAGAAATGTTCATGATCACTAGCCATTAGAGAGATGCAAATCAAAACAACAATGAGATATCATCTCACACCAACAATAACAGCAAAGATCAAAAAAGTAGAGGACATTAAATTCCGGTGAGGTTGTGGAGAGACTGGGATGCTCCTGCATTTCTGGTGGGACTGCAAAATGGTCCAACTTCTATGGAAAGCAATATGGTTGCTCAGAAGGTTGTGAAAAGAAATACCTTATGATCCAGCAATTCCTCTACTCATTATTTACCCACAAGAAATACAAACATAATACAAGTAGATATATGCACACCAATGTTCACAAAAGCACTATTTATAATACCAAAAAGATGGAGGCAGTCAAAGTGCCCATCAACTGAAGAACGGATAAACAAACTGCCGTACATAAACACAATGGAATATTATGCTACTTTGAAGAATAACAAGGAAGCTGCAAACCACCGCATAACATTGATGAACCTTGAGGACACTATGTTGAGTGAAATTTGTCAGTCACAAAAAGGAGAAATACTGCATAGGACCGACCACTACTGTAAACGACTAAGAAAAAGACCCCATACTAAAGGGGATAGGGATTCTTTGCTGATTACTAGGATGTGGGGGTGGGTGGGTTGAGGAGAGGTAGGGGAAGGTGGAGCAGAGGGTAGGGAATAGACACAGGATAATTTGGGTGCTGTGGAGGGGGGCAATACACAAGAAGGGGGAGAGGAATGGAAGAACAAAGTGGATGGGAGAACAATTAGGCAGATTTGCATGGGCTAAGTGGGACAGAGGTAAAGAATGATGTATGCATAACCTTGGAACAACAGGGCTCAGGTATTGAGACATGGGTGGAATGGGGAAAAGCAGGGAAATAATATTAGGATGCTTGGCTGTCTTTTGAATCTTGGTTACCCTGGCATACTATTATAAAATAGACACTTGAGGAGGAGAGAAAGGAATAGCCAGAAATATCACCATAGAAAACGTGTAAGTCAGTCTTCTGCCTACAACTGATTGGAATATCTAAAATGAGGTTACAATGTGCCCAGTGAAGGAAGCTTCCTGCAGAGCCTCAGCATTACAAAAGACCATAGATGGAATCCTGAACAGCATCCAGAATCTTCAGAGGTGGGAAATTTCCAATGGAAAGGAGAAGTATATCAGCCTGGAGTGCCTAGAAGAATAGAAGATACTTTTTGAAAGAAAGACCGACAGGAAAAACACAAAACTGTATCAGCAGACCAACTGATTCCTACAAGAACAAGCAAGTTGCTGCCTCAGGAGACCTTAAGGAAAGTGGTCGGGTCCCCTCAGAGCAAACCCCTTTCCAAGACTAAGGCTTAATGCGAATACACGCTCTGATTGGTGACCACGTTCATCACCCATAAGGGGAAGTGAGGGAAAAACAGCAATGAAGCTGTAAGCTAAGCCCTACAATGTTCAATAGACTCCTGTGAACCCGAGTGGAGACCTGGTTTGCCAGCAGTGTGGCAAGACCTGGGGACTCTTTGGCCCAGAGTTAGTGACATAGCTGCAGAGGACTAGAGTGGAGAGTGAACGTCCAGCTGATAAGAAGAGAGGGCATATGCACAAGAACACCCACACTTGCAGATAATACCCTCTTGACCTGGCTTCAGTGACTGGATGGTCAGTGCTCAACTAGAAGAAGAAAGAAGAGGAAAAAAAAGAATAATCTGATACAATTTGATGAACTTGACCTCTACCTATGGATGCAGTATCTCAAAAGAGGGAACAAATCTTTACAGCAAGGATCATTCCCACCCCCTCAATATATAGAGTAGACACGATGGGCAACTTGGACAATGGCTACCCAAAATGGGAGGGGCTACAAAGGCAAGAAGTGACTGGCTTACAAGCTTTCAAGGGGGAGCCTAGATCCAGAGGGTGTGGAAGAAGGTAGAATCGCCACTGAGTATTATCCAATCTGTGGAGGCGGGGCTGATGAAAGGAAATGCGGATAGGTCTCTTGTGATACAATATTGAATAATTGTTATCAGGACTGACCGTGAGGGTTAGAAATGGAAAGGTAGACATTTTGTAGCAAGGAGAAGATTGATTCCCTTTTCAGTCGAGGAGCAGAGGTCCCTGGGACCATCAAGAGAGAAGCAGTGATGCCAGAGATGGAGGCAGAGACGACCATGTAGAAAGATGGAGTGGCTGGGGACCTGGGGGCAGTCTTTCAGGGTATATCCGGTGGTGGGCTGATGATGCATGGAGGGGATTGTAACCATGGCAATGAAATGATATCCAACGCAAACTATTACACAATTCACAATAAAACTTTAAAATAAAATTTAAAAAAGAAACCACATAGGAGATAGTACAACAGAATGGAAATAAAAAAAGATAATAACAGAATACTATTAAGTACTCTAACCCAACAATTTTGAAAATCTAGAGGAAATGGATGCATATTTAGAAAAACACGACCTACATAAACGTACACAGAATGAAGAAGAAAACTTGAACAGACCAATAAAAAAGGATTAAATTGATCAGGTCATCAAAAATGTTCCCAACCAAAAGAAGTCCAGGCCAAGGTGGCTTTATCAGTTAATTTTACAAAACATTCCGAGAAAAGCTGACACTTATTCTACTTAAACTGTTCCAGAATATAGAAAAGAATAGTAAACTTCCTAATATATTTTACAAAGCAAGCATAGCTCTCATACCAAAACCAGGGGAGGACATCACTATAAAAGAAAATTACAGAACAATATCCCTCATGAACATAGACGCAAACATTCTTAACAAAGTCCTAGTCAATAGAATTCAATGACATAAAAAAATAATACATCATAACCAAGTGGGATTCATATTACGGATGCAAGGGTGGTTCAATATTAGAAGCGCAATCAACATAACTCAACACATTAAAAAAAAAAAAAAAAGGACCAAAACCACAAGATTATATCAATTGAAGGATAATTTCTCAGCATAATTAAAGGCATATATACAAACCCAACATTACTCTCAATGGGGAGAAACTGAAAGCATTCTCCCTGTGAACAGGAAGCAGACAAGGATGTCCATTATCACCACTCCTATTCAACATTGTGTTGAAAGTCTTATCCAGAGCTATAAGGCAAGAAAGGGAGATTAAAAGTATCCAAACTGACAAAGAAAAAGTAAAACTCTCTATTTGCAGCTGATATGACCCTATACATAGAAAATCCCAAAGACAACACAAAAGCCACTGGAAATCATTGGAAAATTCAGCAAAGTACCAGGATATAAGACCAACATGCAAAAATCAGTTGGATTCCTATATACTAATTAAGAAAGCTGTAAAGAAGAAATAAGGCAAACAATACAATTTAGGATAGGCACCTACAGGATGAAGTATTTAGGAATAAATCTAACTAGAGAAACAAAAGACCTATATAAAGAAAACCACACACAAAAATAAACAAAAGAGATTTACCAAAATGGAAGAACGTATTATGCTTATGGATCGGAAGACTTAACATTGTGACAATGTCAATACTGCCCAAAGCAATCTACAGATACAATGCAATCCCAATCCAGATTCCAACAACATTCTTTGAAGAGATGTAAAAAGGATCATGAACTTTATTTGGAAGGGAAAGAGACCTCAGATAAGCACAGCACTGCTTAAGAAAAAGAACAAAGTGGGAACCCTCTCTATTCCAGACTTCAAAACTACACAGCGACAATGGTCAAAACAGCCTGGTATTGATATACTGAAAGACACATAGATCATTGGAACAGAGTTGAGAACCCTGAGGTAAATCTATCCACATACAGTCAACAGATCTTTGACAAAGAGCCAAAATACATTAAATGGAAATGAGATAGTCTCTTCAACAAATAGTGCTGGCAAACTGGAAGTTAATTTGTAAACGAATGAAACAAGACCTATAACTCACACCATTACACAAAAACTAGTTCAACATGGACTAAAGATCTAAATGTAAATCCCAGAACAATAAAGATTATCAATGAAAAATAGGGACAAACATAAGGGCTCTAATATAGGACACATGTAGATTACTAAACATGGCAAAAAACACAAAAACAAGAGAGAACAAATTAGATGACTGGGACATACTAAAAGTTAGAAATTTATGTGCAACAAAAGAATTCGCCAAAAGAGTAAAAAGGGAGCCTCAGATTGGGAAAAATCTTTTGCAATGACACATCAGAAAAGGGAATAATCTTTAAAATTTATAGGCAACTACAACACATCGACAAGAAAAAGACTAATAATTCAATTAAAAAATGGAAACAGGACATGAATACATACTTCACCAAAGAAGACATTTGTGCAGCAAAAAAAAACTTGAAGAAATTTTCATGATCATTAACCACTGTGTTCTTGTTAAATGCCACCTAGTATGTTCCAACTCATAGCGACTCTGTACAGGGTTTCCAAGGAGTGGCTGGTGAGCTTGAACCATTGACCTTGTGGTTCAAATGATTTTGCAGCCCAGTGCATTAACCTACAGTGTCATACCAGGACTCCATTAGCCATTAGACAGATACCAATAAAAAAAAAAAAAAAGAAAGAAATATCATCTCACACCATCAGCAACAGTGAAATTCAAAAAATCATAGGACAACAAATGCTGGCAAGAGTGTGGAGACACTGGGACCCTCCTACATTCTTATTAATGGAGAAAAGATTGGAGTTGTCAAAGACTTCATTTTGCTTGGATCAACCATCAACACTCATAGAAGCAGCAGCCAAGAAATCAAACAACATATTGCAGTAGGCAAATCTGCTGCACAAAACCTTTTTAAAGCGTTGAAGAACAAAAATATCAGCTTGAGGACTAAGGTACACTTCACCCATGGTATTTTCTATAACCCCATATGCATGTGAAAGTTGGACTCTTAATCAGGAAGACTGTAGAATTAATGCATTTGAGTTATGGTATTAGAGGAGAATATTGAAAGTATCATGGGCTACCAAAAGAACAAACAGATCTGTGTTGAAAGAAGTGCAGCCAGAGTGTTCCTTGGAAGCCAGGATGGCCAGACTTCATCTCTCATGTTGTTGTTGTTGTTAGGTGCCATTGAGTCAGTACCGACCCATAGCGACTTTATGCACAGCAGAACGAAGCACTGCCCGATCCTGGGACAACCTCACTAGTATTTCCACATTTGAGTCTACCGATGCTATCACTTGGCCAATCCATCTCGTTGGGGGTCTTTCTCTTTTTCTCTGACTCTCCACCTTACCAAACATGATATCCTTCTCCAGTGACTGGTCCCTCCTGACAATATGCCTGAAGTATGAGAGATGAAGTTTGGCCTTTTTGGCCTCCAAGGAGCACTCTGGCTGTGCTTCTTCCAAAATGGATCTATTGGTTCTTTTGGCAGCCCATGGCACTTTCAATATTCTCCTCCAACACTATAATTTAAAAGCATCAATTCTTCCACAGTCTTCCTTACTCACTGTCCAGCTTTCGCATGCATATGAGATTACTGAAAATACCATGGCTTGGGGCAGGCACAACTTAGTCCTCAAGCTTCAAGAAAGTGAGGCGGCACTGGAAGCACTCACTCATCTCTGCCAAGAAATTTGGAAGACAACTATCTGGCCGACTGATTGGAAGAGATCTGCATGTGTGCCCATTCCAAAAAGAGGTGACCCAACGGAATGCGGAGATCATCGGACAATCTATTTGATATGATCTCTCATATGTCAGACATAATGTCAGGAGGGACCAGTCACTGGAGAGGGATATCATGGTTGATAAGGTGGAGTGTCAGAGAAAAAGAGGAAGATCCCCAGTGAGATGGATTGGCAAAGTGGCAGCATCAACGGGCTCAAGCGTGGCAACAATTGTGAGGTTAGCCCAGGACAGGGAAGTGTTTAATTCTGTTGTGCATAGGGTCGTCATGAATTGGTACTGATTCAATGGCACCCAACAACAACAACCTAACAAATGAACACCCAATGATCTTGGAATGAAAGAAAAAAAAAAAAAAGATAGGCGGACAGGTCTGAAGTTCAGGGTGATATATGAACTCCTGAGTCTAAAGACAATGACCTTGACACTGAGGGCTAAAGTTAAGAATGAAGCAGCCACCTGATACGAAGAAGAGGGAGGTGTGTGAGAACTCCTAGACTTGCAGACAATACCCAATGAAGCTAGCGTGGACTGCTTGCTGACCAGAATTCAGCCAGATGTAGATAAAAAAGTATGATACAGGGATCAAGCATAAATTGTTATAACTTAATCAACTGGATCCTTGATTATGGATGAGGCTGCTCAAAATTCCAACCCAATAGTGAAGGGTTTTCCATATCAAGGATAAAGCATAGGCTTCTCAGTACACTTGGCTAATAGGAATGGACAACTTAGACTTGGCTACCCAAATTGGGGGCCTACAAAGGCACAAAGTGGTTGGCTTACAAGCTTTCATGAGGGTGCTTCATGTCAGAACACAGGGAGTAACAGAGAAACCCAACTGATAAATGTCCCTCCTGTCCAGAGGGGTCTGGTAATCTTTAGAATACAACTGTGAGTCATTGGTTTCAGCTCTAATGGCATGGCAATTGTCACAACTGTAAATACAGAAGGGATGCAACTAAAAGTGGGAGCAGTTAACCTGTCATCTCCAGAACAGGGAACCCTAGGATCATCAAGAGGGAAGAACATGAGAGGAGTGAGGGATCATGATAGGAAAAGCAGCAACAACACAGATGGTGGTGGAGACGATGGACTAGAGACACAGAGCAGCAGTGGACCATTAGCCCATGGACTGAGAAAAGCAGCGTGCCTGCGAACAGGAGGCTGGCTTGCAAAATGTGCCCTTTGGACATTTAAACAAATTTATATTTACAGTGTTGTATGTACACACCAAACAAACAAAAAGGTAATAGAAGTAAATGCTGTTGGTTAAGGGTGCATGAGGGTATTGCAATCTTTATAATCATCTGCTGAATGTAAAAATGGTGATCTGTCCTGTAAGCCTTCACTCACTCAATACATAATAAAAGCTTTGTTGTTGTTGTTGCTAAGTGCCGTCGAGTCGGTTCCGACCCATAGCGACCCTGTACAGGGTTTCCGAGGCTGTAAATCTTTATGGGAGCAGAACGCCTCATCTTTCTCCCGCGGAGCAGCTGGTAGTTTCGAACTGCTGGCCTTAAGGTTCGCAGCCCGATTCGTAACCACTACGCTACCAGAGCTCCTTAAATAATAATAATTATAGATTTAAAAAAGAAAAGAAATAAAAGGACAGAGACTTGAGTAGAGAAAGAAGGACTTACTACCATCAAGACAGAAGAGCCTGGGATGCCGTGTGTCCTTTGGATCTAGAGTCCCAGCACTGTGAAGTTCCCGGATCCTCAGGAGGATTCATACCAAGATGTACAGAGATCTCCAAGGAGCACTAGGGCTACAGGTGCTAATAGGACCTTTCTCCAGAGCTGGCTCAGAGAAAGCCTTCCTCAAAAGCCAACACTCTGCATTTTCACTTCTAGCATCCAAAACTGGGAGAGGTTAAATTTCTGGTTGCTAAAGCCATCCACTTCTTGTATTTCTTTATAGCAGCATTAGATAAGTAAGTCAGAACTTGGTAGCAGGAATGGGGGATTGCTCTAACAGATATTTAAATTTTGAAAGCAGTTTTGGGATTGGATGAGTAGAGGCTGGACGAGTACTAAACTGTCCACTAATGAAAACCTAGATTGAGTATAAAATACTATTAGTATTTATTTAGAAATTATAATTGTAATTAATTAGGAATTATAATTGTCAAAGGCAATTCGGATGACAGCTGAGAACAAAGTGAGGAGAAGAGCTCTAACACCAGAGATGGCACAGTAGGTGAGAAAAAGCGGCAAAGCAATTGTAGCACCAGAATGAGGAGAAGACGGCACAGAAGTTAACCCACGGAAGCAACAGAGCTGAACATCTTCATGGAGGAGACTTCCTGAGTTACATTTGCTTGAGCAGAGTAGAGACTAGGCTGGCCTCTTCTAGAGATCAAGGAACCAGGAAGCAGAAATTGAAGAGACAAGGAGCATGGGAAGAAGACCTGCCTCAGTCCCTAAAGGTCCTCTGGGACTTCTAAGGATGGGGTCACAGATAGGGTCTGCGCTCCAAGCAGGGGATGAGGCTGCCATGCCTAAGGGGCAGCCAAATGAGGCTGAAAGAGTAGGGTAACCTCTCAAATGGACTAGGAGAACAGACCTTCCCAAAGCCCAGGGAGCTGAGTTGTCATTCCAGTGGGCCTAGGAGGCAGAGCTTCAGTTCAGGGTTGAAGTAGCACCATCCAGAACTCAGAGGGCACAGCCAACATGCACAGTCTAGAGTGCAGGGTCACCACCTAGATGGTCTGACTGCACAGAATTGTTTTCATGCTTTGAGAGCTAATGTAAAATGTTCTGTTGAATTGTTAACTGGTTTTAGGCCAATTATCCCTTTGTTCCTTCCAGTTGATCCCATCTGCAAAAAAAAAGTCTACATTTTGTCTGGTCTACCACTGTACTTGGAAGTATATAACTTGTATTCTAGATTCACATATACAAAGGAATTTCATCCCAGATTGAAACATGGATTTGGAGGAATTTAGGAACAATATAATAGGTGTTGGAGGAGAATACTCCATGGGCTGCCAGAGAACCAATAGATCTGTTTTGGAAGAAGTACAGCCAGAGTGCTCCTTGGAGCCAAACTTTGTCTCTCATACTTTGGACATATTGTCAGGAGGGACCCGTCATTGGAGAAGAATATCATGTTTGGTAAGATGGAGGACCAGAGAAAAAGAGGAAGATCCCCAACGAGATGGATTGGCCAAGTGGCAGCATTGATGGATTCAAGTGTGGCAACAGTAGTGAGGGTGTCCTAGGATTGGAGTTCTGCTGTGCATAAGGTCGCTATGGGTCAGTACTGACTCGATGGCACCCAACAACAACAACAACAACATAATACGTTTAATGCATTAATGGTTATATGTATGCTAGTTGCATCATGATAGGTGCAAGTATGACTTTATAATTGTCTTTGTTAGAGATTATGTACATGGTAAAAGGACACAGAGATGAGGGGTGGACTGTGTTAGTTCAGGTTTTGCGTTAATTTGATTGGGCCAACATTCCCAGCGGTTTGCAGATGAGATGCAGATATCCCCAAGATGTGATTTGATGCAATAAACCAATAAGAGAATTAAGGGCATGATGTTGTTGTTGGAAAGTGCTGATGATTTGGTTCCGACTCATAGCAACCCTATATGGGGTTTCCAAGGAGTGGCTGATGAGTTTGAAATATCAGCCTTATGGTTCAAATCAACTTTGTTATCCAATCCTTATCCTACAGTTTCACACCAGGACATGTCACTTTTAACCCCACCACAACCCTGATCTGATTTTCAGGAGATTCTCAACAATGTGGCAGGCATGCAACACCTCTTATCTTATGAAAGTTAAAAGGAGAGAGTCTTGAGCAGAGAAAGAGGGACCTGCAACCACCAAGACAGAAGAGCCAAAGTGGAGTTTGTCCTCTGTATCTGAAGCCACTGCACTATGAGGATTTTGCTTCTATGTTCATGAGGGATATTGGTCTATAGTTTTCTTTCTTAGTGATGTCCTTCCCTGGTTTTGGTATGAGGGTTAAGCTCACTTCATAAAAAGTATGAGGAAGTTTTCCATCCTATTCTATGTCCTGGAATAATTTCAGTAGAATTGGTGACAGTTCTTCTCAATGTTTGGTAGAACTCACCCATGAAGCCATCTGGGCCTGGGCTTTTGTTGGTTGGAACTTTTTTCATGACTTGGTCAATTTCTTCTTTTGTTATGGGTTTGTTCAAATTTTCTACTTCATTCTAAGTAAGTTTAGGTAGGTCGTGTTTTTCTACAAATATATCCATCTCATCTAAGTTTTCAAATTTGTTGGAGTACAACTCTTCATAGTATTCTGTTATTATCCTTTTGATTTTGTTTGGTTCTGTTGTGACTTCACTCATGTGGTTTCTAAAGTGATTTATTTGTGTCCTCTCCCTCTTTTCCTTAGTTAGTTAAGCCCCTAGATCCTCAGGACGATTGATGCCAAGGTGTATGGAGAGTTCAAAGGACTACTGAGCCTGCAGATGCTGAAAGCACATTTCTCCAGAGCTGGCAAGGAAAAAGACTTCCCCAAGAGCTGGGACTCTGAGTTTGGATTTCTAGCCTCCTAAACTATGAGAGAATAAATGTGTGGATGTTAAAACTATCCACTTCTGGTATGTCTGCTACAGCAGCATTCGATAACTAAGACACCAAGCGTTACAACTACAATCCTGTTAACAATCACTCATGTCCTATAATCCATCAGCATCTCCTCACACCTTTGCTGATTCTGGCCTATCAGGAACAAGTTATTTGGTGGATCTTTACAAAGACAATGCTTATAGAGGATCATTCTGGGTCAGAACTGATTTGACTGCATTGAATAAAAACAAAATGACTAGAAGAGACTTTAAATAAATCACTGCATTGCAAAAACGTCTCAGGATTTGTGCCACACAGCTAAGGCACTAGACAAAGGATAATTCACAACAGTAAATACTAACATTAATAAACAAAAATAAAGAAAACCAAAGAAATAAATATGAAACTCAATAAATTAGAAAATAAGCATAAAATCTATCTAAGCACAGCAGATGGAATATAATACTAAATACAGAAATAGGAATGATTGGACCAAAATAATGGGGACATAGTAAAAGTTATAGAAAAAGAAAAGGTTAGGCAAATATAAAAAATATATAGATAGCTAATTTAATCAAAAAGGAGTCCTGGTGTGGCACTGTAGGTTAAGCACTGGACTATTAACCAAAAGGTTGGGGTTAAAACCACCAGCCACTCCTCAGAAACACTACACAAGGTCACTATGTGTTGGTACTGAGTCAATGGCACCTACAACAACACCACTTTAATCAAAGGTGTGCAGGGTAAAAAGCATAAATACACAAATTCTGATATTATTAATTGCAAAAAACAGAGATACAGAAAAAAATTTCAATTATCAAAAGCTTCTTTGGTCAGATCCTTTCAAATAAATTTAAGAAACAGAATGATATGGATGGTTAGTAACACCAGCAGACCTAACTCCAGATGAGAAAAATAAACAAAATAGACAAATTACAAAAGGAAAAAAACAAGAGCTGGGTAAACACACACACACACACAAGCTACCTACCAATATGCAGCAGGTGCAAAGAGGCTTAGAATGAGACTCTAGCAGTCTTTCAATAATCGGATCATTCAAATGCTGTCTTAACTGTTCAAGAGCAAAGGATTTCCAAATTATTGTTATGCTATTAGAATGAATAATTCAAAGGAAAGGAAATATGAGGGGGCTTGACAGAGTTTGTGGAAAATTACATTATTGTTCAATTCAATTTTCCATGAACATTTTGAAGCCCCCTCAAACAAGGTACAGACCAATCATAATTATGACTAAAAATGAAAATATGAAATAAAATATTCACTTACAAAATCCAACTGTCTCTATAAAAATCTTGCTATAAAATGGTCAGGGTGTCTGTTAAGAATATAAAGATGCCTTGATTTAAAAAAGAAATCTATCAGTATAATTTCTTATATGAAATTAATGTGAGAAAAACAAATGCAAGTTTTTTGCTACTGATTCTTGAAGGTATTTAACAAAACTCTTATCATATTAAGATTAAGTGGACTGTTGTTTTCATTGTTGCTTTTGTTAGGAGCCATCTGATTGATTCTAAGTCATGAACGCAACAAAAGGAAACCTTTCCCAGTCCTGGACCATTTTCTCTCCCACTGCGATGGTTGAGTCCACTATTGTAGTGACAGTGTCACTCTGTGTCCCTGATCCTCTGTAATTATCAAGCATGCCATCCTTCACCAGGGACAGATCCCTTCTGGTAACAAGATGAAATACAAGATGAAATCTCTGAATAATATCCATGCACATACACATGGACCTCGCCAGATGGAACACATAGAAATCAAATTG
>NW_006408547.1:16699787-16700321 GCF_000296735.1 Chrysochloris asiatica | reverse complement strand
GGTAGTGGGGTTGGCCCAGGATCGTACATTGTTTCGTTCTGCTGTGCATGGGGTCACTTTGAGTCAGTTCCGACTCGATGGCACCTGACAACAGCAACAACAGGAAAGCCCAGTTAATACCACTATAATTCAAATTTATGTACCAACCACTAAAACGAGTGAGGATGAAACAGAAGAATTCTACCAACTTCTTCAATCTGAAGTTGATGGAACATGCAATCAAGATGTATTGATCATAAGAAAAAAAAAGATGTATTGATCATTACTGGTGATTGGAATGCACAGGTTGGGAGCAAAGAGGAAGGATCAGTAGTTGGAAAATATGGCCTTGGTGATAGAAATGATGCTGGAGAACGCATGACAGAATTCTACAAAACCAATGATTTGTTCATTTTAAATACCTTCTTTAGACAGCATAACAGACTACTATACACGTGGACCTCACCAGATGGAATACATAGAAATGAAATTGACAACATCTGTGGAAAGAGAAGATGGAAAAGCTCCATATCATCAGTGAAAACAAGGCCAGGG
>NW_006408547.1:16692375-16699212 GCF_000296735.1 Chrysochloris asiatica | reverse complement strand
GCTCAGCATTTCTCAAGCTGGTGGAATTGGGAAAAAAAAATTCAAGCCTTGACTTTCGTTATTGAAAGATTCTCTGGGCAAATTATTGAATGATGCAGAAAGCATCAAAAGACGATGGAAGGAATACAGAGTCACTGTACCAAGAGGAAATGGTTACTGTTCAACCATTTCAAAAGGCAGCATATGATTAAGAGCTAATGATACTGACTGAAAGAGGAAGTCCAACGTGCACTGAAGGAATTGGCAAAGACCAAGGCACGAGGAATCGATGGAATAAAAATTGACATCTTTTAAGAAATTGAGGCAGCACAGGAGGCACTCACTCATCTATGTCGAGAAATTTGGAAGACAGCTATCTGGCTGACTGATTGGAAGAGATCCATATTTGTGAGCATTCCAAAGAGAGGTGACCCAACGGAATGCAGAAATCATCAGACAATATTTTTGATATCCCATGAGCATAAAGTTTTGCTAAAGGTAATACAGAAATGGCTACAATCATACATTGACAGAGAACTTCCAGAGGTTCAAGCCGGACTCAGAAAAGTAGTGGTACAGTGGATATCATTGCTGATGTCCGTTGGATCTTGGCTGAAAGCAGAGAATATCATAAAGATGTTTACCTATGCTTTATTGACTATGCAAAGACTTTTGATTGTGTGAATCATGACAAGCTATGGACAACATTGTGAAATATGAGTATTCTGGAACACTTAGTTGTGCTCATGAGAAATTTGTACCTGGACCAAGAAGCAGTTTTTCAAACAGAGCATGGGGACACTGAATGTTTTAAAATTGGGAAAGCTGTGCGACAAGGTTGTATTCTTTCACCATACTTATTCAACCTGTATGCTAAGCTAATCATCCCATAAGCTGGGTTCTGTGAAGGAAAGCATGACAACAGGATTGCAGTGAGACTCATTAACAACCTGTGATATGATGATATAACCTTGCTTGCTGAAAGTGAAGAGGACTTAAAATACTTACTGATGAAGATCAAAGAGCACAGCCTTTGGTATAGATTGCATCTCAATGTAAAGAAAACAAATATCTTCACCACTGGACCAATAAAGAACATTTTTATCTACAGAGAAAAGATTGTAGTTGTCAAGAACTTCATTCTTCTTGGATAATCTATCAATACTCATGGTAGCAGCAGTCAAGAAACCAAAGGACATATGGCATTAGGCAAATCTGCTGAACAAGACCTTTTTAAAGTGTTGAAGACCAAAGATGTCAGCTTGAGGACTAAGGTGCACCTTAATCAAGCCATGGTATTTTCAATAACCTCATATGCATGCAAAAGCTGGACAGTGAATAAGGAAGACTGTAGAAGGACTGTTGCTTTTGAGTTATGATGTTGGAGGAGAATATTGAAAATGCTATGGTCTACCAAAAGAACCAATAGATCCATTTTGTAAGAAGCGCAGCAAGAGTGTTCTTTGGAGGCCACGATGGCCAAACTTTGTCTTTCATACTTCGGACATATTGTCATTGGAGAAGGATATCATGCTTGGAAAGGTGGAGGGTCAGAGAAAAAGGGGAAGTCCCCCTGCGAGATAGATTGGCAAGTGGCAGCATCAATGGGCTCAAGCGTGGCAGCAATTGTGAGGTTGGCCCAGGATAGGGCAATGTTTTGTTCTGTTGTGCATAAGGTTGCTATGAGTCAGTACTGACTTGATGGCACCTAACAACAACAACAACAACAACAAGGAGCATTTTGGCTGTATTTCTAAACAGATTTAGTTGTTCTTCTGGAAGTCTATGGTATATTCAATATTCTTTGTTAATACCATCATTCAAATACATCAATTCTTCTTAGGCTTTCTTTTTGCAAGAATATGAGATGATTGAAAATACCATGATTAGCTCAGGTGTCCTTAATCTTCAAAACACCATCTTTGCTTAAAAAGAGATAATATCCAGATATAAATATTTGTATATGTCAACTCTAAACCTAGCATAGCTTGATGCTTAAAATCCAAACACAAAGAGCACTGTTATCACTGTTGCTGTCATGATTTAAGATTGTTTTGGAGAAACTACTTGCCCTGTTAAATGAGACAAAGTCACATGAAATAACTATTTAGGAAAGAAGGTGCAAAGAGTAAATAAATTCAGGCATAAATTGAATATACACGGGGGTTTAGTAAGTAGACAAGGAGGCTTTTATAATCAGTTGGGACATGATGATTTGATTATTTAATAAATGGTGTTGGAACAATTGAATAGCCATCTGCGGGAAAAACAACCAAGCAAGAGTCTCCTGCTCACTGCCAACACCAAAATAGCTTTCAGCTGGATTAAACACTTAAATGTTAAAAACAACAACATAAATAAACCCCTACAAACACAAATAATAGAGGTTCACATGAGGAATTCTTTCATGGTAAGTAGGACTGCAGAAAGCCTTTTAAGAATGCCAAAAATTCAGAAAACTCAAAAGAAAGTACTGATAAATTAATTGTATTACACTCTTGGAAAGTATTTCATTAATGAAACCACCAAAAAATAAAGGACATACTCAGAAAAATATTTCAGTGTGATAAATTGAAAACGTCAGACTAGTCAAACTCTAAAATTCTTTGTTGCTCTCAATTTCCACTAACTTAATGTGTACGTTGGAGTCCCGTGCTATGAGTTAATGGGCTGGACTGAAAAGTCGTTTGAACCACAACATCAGCAGTTCAAGCTTACCAGCCGCTCCTCGGAAACCCTATACAAGGTCTCTATGGGTCAGAACCAACTCAACAGCAATTAACAACAACAATGTATAGGTTACATATAATGAGCTATACCTATTAGGCTTAGGCTGGAACATAAAACAAAAGATCACATAGAATTTCTTGCTCCTCAAAGAATGCTGGTGTGGTGCTGTAGGAGAAACATTGGACTGAGAAGCACAAGGTTGGCAGTTCAAACCTACCAAACCTGCTCCTCAGAAACCCTATACAAGGTCACCGTGAGTCAGAAACGACTTGATGACACTTAACAACAACAAAAAAACTATAGAATGTGGTTGTGGCAGCCAAAACGAAACTCTTTGCTATCAACTCAATTCCAACTGATAGCAACCCTACAGGAGTCCTGGTGTGGTGCTGTAGGATAATACGCTGTACCACAGGTCCGTTTGAGTAATAAGCTCAGCGGTTCAAACCCACCAGCCACTCTGCAGAAATACTGGGTCCTTGAAAACCCTATACAGGATTGCTATGAGTCGGACCCAACTCAATAGCACTTAACAACAACCAGCAACCCTATAAAACAGAGTAGAACTGGCCTATAGAGTTTTCAAAGCGGTAATTGTTATAGAAGCAGATGGCCACATGTTTCTTCCATGAGACAGAGGGTTCCAACTGCAACAAGTAAATAGGTGAGCTAATGAGAAGACCTTAAAGATTATTATTAGGAATTCAGGAATATGGTGGTAGTAATCTCACCACAGTTTTGGACATTACTGACTCCCTATATAAAAACAGAAGTCAGGTAGCAAAACCAAACAAACAAAATAAAAAATTAAGGACAACATTTACACTAAAACAAAGCAATAATGTATCTCAACAAAACCTAAAGTATTCATACAATTTGTTGAAGGCCAACATTGAAAATCTACAAATTTTCAACATCTATACACAAAAGAATATAAGAAAGCATTAAGAATTGTGATGGCGTTGAAGACAGGAGAACCCTCAAAGAGGCAATAGATGATCAGAGGAAAGGTTTTTATCCCAACCCAGAGAGTCAGTGAGTATAACCTTTCTATGTTGTTAGTAAGTGCCATTGAGTTGGTTCTGACCCACAGCATCCCTGTATAGGGTTTCCAAGGAGCAACTGGTGAGCTTAAACCACTGCCTTTGTGGTTCAAACTTCTTCATAGTTCATCGCCTTAATCCAAGTGCCACACAAGGACTTCAGATCTAAACACAATGGATCTAGATTCTACATTCTTTTGAAAATTGTCTGCCTATCCTTCCAGGTTAGGACCCAATACTGAAAATAAACTCCTGGGAAAAGAATAAAAATTGAGCCAGATACTGGCAATGGAAAAGAAGGCAACAGGCCATACAAAAGATGAGGATAGCGACAGAGACAGAAAACGTCTAAAAGTAACTTGCCATATTTGTGACCACTAGGAAAAACAACCATAAAAGAGTCATTATGAGAACTGTTCTGAAGCAAGTCTTCTAAACATTCAGGAAAACATAATTCACATAAAAATAGCAACAGGAAATTGTAGAGGTTAAATTCCACACCAAGTTACTGTAAGAAAATAATCAGGACTAGGATAGCATTTCGAAGTTTTTTATTGCCATAAGGTTGATACTGACTCAGAGCAAGCCTATAGGAGTCCTGGTAGCACAATGATTAAAGCACTCATTTATTAACCAAAAAGTTAGCTGTTCAAACCCTCACAGTTGTTCTGTAGAAGAAAAGACCTAGTAATCTATTCCCATAAATATTTGGGAATCCTAAGTGATAATTCTCCTCTGATCTATAAGGTTGCTGTGAGTTGGAACATTCCTGCAGACAATGAAAGCATCATAGAAAGATATCCTTAATATATATATATATTCAAAACTGTAATGTAAAATTTCAAAATGAGATAAAAGTTTTAAGAAAATGATATAAAGCATAAAAGAACAATATACATCAAAATTATAAGGCAATCAGAAATGAAGTAGAAAATTCAGGAACTTTCTAGTAAAAAAGTATAATTAAAAAAAATAAAGATGAAACTAAAAAGAACAGAAGATTGAATAAAGAGAAATAATACTGTCTTGCAGTCCTGGTGTGGCACTGTAGGATAAAGCACTCGATGGCAGGGTAGGTTTGAGCTGCAAGGTCAGTGGTTCAAATCCACCATCCATTCCTCAGAAACCCTATACAGGGTTGCCATGAGTAGGAACGAACTTGATGACACTTAACAATAATCTTAAGAGAAATAAAGGGTAAAAAATAAAAATAAATAAATAGAAAATAAAGTTATTAAAATTGTTGTTATTATTGTTATGTGTCGTGGAGTCGGTTCCGACTCATAGCGACCCTGCACAGGGTTTCCGAGGCTGTTAATCTTTACGGGAGCAGAACATCTCATCTTTCTCCCGCGGAGCAGCTAGTAGTTTCGAACTG
Organism: Chrysochloris asiatica; assembly: GCF_000296735.1. Taxonomy (NCBI): domain Eukaryota; kingdom Metazoa; phylum Chordata; class Mammalia; order Afrosoricida; family Chrysochloridae; genus Chrysochloris; species Chrysochloris asiatica. Next base: position 16,694,082 of record NW_006408547.1, on the reverse strand, counting down.
CTGACCCTGAGGTTCGCAGCCCGATTTGTAAGCACTACGCTACCAGAGCTCCTTATTAAAAATTAAGAGGTGACAATATTAATGGCGATGCTATAGATAAGTACTGTCCAACTGTAGGACTAAGTTGTAAGTTCAAATCTACCAGCCACTCTGTGGGAGAAATATGATGCTGTTTCCTTAAAGATTGACTGCCTTGAAAGCTCTATCCAGGTTTGCTATGAATAGGAGTGGATTTCCTGGTAGTGAGTTTGGGTTTGGTGTGTCATTGTTAAGTGTCATCGAGTTGGTTCGAGCGAGCGGTGGATGAGCTTGAGGCACTCACCTTGTGGTTCAAACCGACTTTGCTATCCAGCATAGTAACCCACAGTGCCACACCAGGACTATGTAACTTAAGAAATCAAATCAAGAGACATTAACACATATTAAAAATTACAATGAAATAAACTTTCCCGCAATTAGACACTATATATATTTGAATCTGTAATGTGGTATAGCACATCAGGGACCTAAGGATACCATCTGGAACAACCAAACTAGTAATTTCTAGTAAAATTACTGAATTCTAAGGCAAAAGAAAACTTCTTTTCTACCTAGGCAAAAGAAGAAAGAAAATTAAATTTTTATCTAATTTGTTTCAAACACCAATGGCTTATGCTAGAAGAAAATGGAGTAAAATATCTAAACACTCAAGGAAAAATTTTTTGTATCTAGAAAACACAACCTTTAAGTAGACAAAGTATAGATAAAGTTTCATCAGTGTTTATGAAACTGAGGAATGGTCTTCCTGGAGCTCTTCCTAAGAAACGTGCTACATAATAAGCTTCAACCACCAAAATGATTGCAGAAAAACTGACATAATGTATTTTTTAAAAAGTGATTTCTTGTAAGGTGGCACACATGCTACACAGACCTTCTAAAGCAAAGGTACAGAAGACCAACTGAAACAGATGCAGGTGGTCGTCTTGAAACTGTGAAGTCAGAGAAAAGGATAGAGAATCGGATTGAATGCTTACTAGGAGACAGACAGGTGAATGGTGTCAGCTGGCCACACACAGAGTGGTCACCTTGAACTCCTTAAAATGCTTTGGAAGCAGATGGTAGATTGGTGGTATAGATAGATAGTGGTAACTCACACTGAGAACTAATAGATTCTCTCTTGTTCTGCACACTTCCCTAGTGACCAGAAGTGTGACCAGTCCACACCCTCTGCCATCCCCAGTGCAAATGCTGCTCTCCGGGAGGTTAGAACAGGACAGCTGTGAGTTGTACTGTTGAATTGGGTGCTAACTGCACCATGCCCCATGCCTAGATTCAGGTGAATCCTGTTAAAGACTTGCAGAGTCAGTCCCAGTCAGTCCTGGACTGCTGGGAAATCTTGTGGTCAGTCACCTCACTGCTGGCTGCCTTTTGGGAACTCTGAAAAACTCTGATTGCAGTTGCTTTGGGGCCTGCATGAATTACTTCTGAGTATGGGCAACAACTGTGTCCACTGTAATTTTACTTAGATAGAAAAAAACACCGTCTCATCTCTCCCTAACCCACCACATAAGCTCCTTGCCTGGCAGATGCCCCCTCCTGCTCTAGTCTTTTCCTTTCATTTTTTTTTTTTTTTTTTTTTTTTTTAATTTAAGGTTTTTATTGTGGATTGAGTGAAAGTTTACAGGGCACATCATCAGTTTCACATTCAACAATTCATATAACTTGTTT
>NW_006408547.1:16685645-16689031 GCF_000296735.1 Chrysochloris asiatica | reverse complement strand
GCAGCCCGATTCGTAACCACTACGCTACCAGAGCCCTGTCATTAATTACATTGAATGTCAATGGATGAAATGTGTTAGTCAAGAGACAGTAGCAAAATATATAACAAAATAGGATCCTTCACCATGTTGTCGACAAGAGACACACTATACACACAAATATAGACTAAAAACCAAAGGATGGGTAAAGTTATATCAAGCTAATGGCAATCAAAATGAACATGAATGGCAATATTGTGTTTTCATAAAATAGACTTTAAGGCAAAACCCTGCCTTAAAGGACACAGAGAAGGACGTGACATCGTGAACAAAGGGCCAATTGAACAAGAGGACATAATCATAATAATTATCTATGCTCCCAATGAAAGACCCCCAAAATATATAATCAGACTAATAGAGCAGAAGAATGGACAACTCTACAATAATAGTTATTGTTAGTGTTACTGTGTTGTTCAGTCGGTGCTAACTCACAGTAACCCTGTATAGGGTTTCCAAGGAGTATCTGGTGAGGTTGAACTGCAGACCTGATAGCTCAAACAGAACATTGTAGTCCTCTGCTTGATTCTACAGCACCACACCAGGACTCCAATAATAGTTTTTCAGTGCCACTGAATTGATCTTGACTCACTGCAACACTGTATGGGGTTTCCAAAGAGCACTTGATGGGTTTGAACTGCTGACTTGTGGTTCACAGTCCAGTGTTGATCCTATAGTGCCACACCAGGAGATTTTAATGCACTCCTTTTCTTTTTTCATACTTTTTATTATGAATTGAGTGAAGGTTTACAGAACAGATCACCAGGTTTACCTTCAACAAGTCAAACACTTTATTTCACCTCAGAAATTGCAATCCCTTCCGTGTAACCACAGTTATCTCACCTCCTACATGTGGTTCGTGTTTCCATCCTCCCTCTCTTCTTAATATTTCTGAACTTTGTCCTTAGCTAAATGCTGCCCTTTTGTTCTTGAATGGTTCACGTTCTACGTGAGTATACCTTATAGTGCTGTTGCCCTCCACATATACCTACCTATCTACTGCTTGCTAGCCTGAAAACTGGGCAATGAGGGTGAGTTTAATTCCAGACATGAAGGGTGGCCAACAGTTAGCCTCAGGTTCCTACAGGCCCTTTCTGAACAGGCCTCTTTTTTATAATTTTGAGTTTCATTCTATACTGTCTCCTGTTCTATCCGGGATCTTCTCACGTGATCCCTTTCAGAGCAATTGGAAAGAGCATCCAGGCACCACTTAGTTCTTCTGGTTGCAGACTCATCATGATTGATGTTCACTGGATTCATTCATCCATTGGACTAGCTGCTTTCAAACATCTTCAATTTTCTTCATTGTTCTTTCGTCTGCACATGGAGACACCACTAGTGGAACTTTAGATGGCTGCTCTGAGCTTTTAAGAACCCAGTCCCTACTCACCAAAAAGAGGATGTAGAACGTTGTGTTTGGGGGCTATCTTATGCCAGTTAAACATGGTGTCCTCTGAGACTATGGTCCTGTGCCCCTAGGCCCAGAAACATGTTGCCTCTAGGTGTTTGTAAACATCTAACAAATGTTCAACATTTTGCCCAGACTGCAAAGCCATTTGTACTGCAAGATTGGTGGTTCAAACTTACCAGCTTCTCCTCAGAAATCCTATACAGGGTCGATATGGGTCAGAACCGACTCGACGGCACTAACAACAACAACAACAGCATATTTCACCAGGGTCATTATGAGTTAGAATAGAATTGTCAACACTTATAAACAACAACAACATTGAAAAAAATGATGAAACCTTGTTAAACATTACCAGACTCTTAGACATTACTTAAACATCAAAGAAGTTTCCATCATTTTGTCTCTTGTATATTCCACCACTCATCACTCTTCTGTCTGTTGTACTGTGGTGACTTCCATGTTGCTATGTAGCTGGAAACTGTACCACCTGCATTTTAAATACCAGGGTCAGTGATGGTGGCCAGGTTTCAAATGAGCTTCCAGATGAAGACAGACTAGGAAGATGGAATGGTACACTACTTCTGAATGTTTAGCCACTGAAGAGCTTAAACATAGCAGTGGAAAACTGTCAAATATAGTAATGGAAGATGAAAACAATATGACTAGTACCAGAATATTGTCAGATCTAGTGCCAGAAAATGAACTCCTCATGTTGGAAGGCATTCAAAATATGACTGGGGAAGAGCTGCCTCCTCAAAGTAGAGATGACCGTGATGAGGTGAGTGGAGCAAAGCTTTCAGGACCTTTCATTTGCTGATGGGGCATAACTCAAAATGAGGAGAAAGAGCTGTATGTATCGATTAATAACTGGAACATGAAATGTATGAAGTACGAATCTAGGAAAATTGGAAGTTGTAAAAAAAAACGAAACACAATAAACAAGAGTGCATAAAGATTGAAAGCCTAGGCAATAGTGAGCTGCCATAGACTGGTATTGTTTAATATGACAATCCTATTGTATACTCTGATGTGAACCACAAATTCAAAATGAATGGCATAGAATTTATCATCAAAAATTAAATTTCTAGCTCTATCTTGAAGTACAATGCTGTGTGTGCTGGGTTAACACTCCTACAGGGAAGACAAGCGAATACCACTATTATTCAAATTTATGCACCAACCACTAAAGCAGGTGATGATGAAATTGAAGAATTCTACCAAAGTCTTCACTTTTAAATGGATCAAACATGCAATCAAGATGTGTTATAATTACTGTGATGGAATGCAAAGGTTGGAAACAAAGAGGAAGATCAGTAGTTGAACAATGTGGCATAGGTGACAGACATCACATGACAGAATTTTGCAAAATAATCACTTATTCATTGCAAATACCTGTTTTAAACAACATAAAAGGTGATTTTACACCTGGATTCACCAGAATGAGTGCACAGAAACCAAATTGACTGCATCTGTGGGAATACACAGTGGAAAAGCTCACAATCATGAGCCAAAACAAGGCTAGGGGCAGACTGTGGAATTGAACTTCAATTGTTCATATACAATTTTAGACTTCAGGTAAAGAAAATGAAAACACACCACAAGTGCCAAAAATTAAGCTCTAGCATATCCCACCTACCTGAATATACAGACCATCTTAGCAACAGATTAGATGAATTAAACACTAATGACCAAAGACCAAAAGAGCTGTAGGATGACATCAAGAACATAATACAGGAAGAAAGCAAAAGTTCATTAAAAAGACAGGAAAAAAACAAAGATCAAAATGTATGTTAGAAGAAACTCTGACACTTGCTCTCCAGCACAGAAACGTTAAAGTGAATAGAGGAAGTGAGAAAAGTCAATGAAATTAACAAAAAATTTCAAAGGGCAGCTGGAGAAGGCAAAGTCAAGTATTATAATGAAAAATGCTAAAAACTGGAAT
>NW_006408547.1:16681624-16684245 GCF_000296735.1 Chrysochloris asiatica | reverse complement strand
AATAGATGTATTTAAGTTATGGTGTTGGAGATGAATACAGAAAGTATCATGGACTGACAAGAAAAATAAACAAATCTGTGTTGGAAGCAGTACCACCAGAATGCTCCTTAGAAGAAGGATGATCAGATTTCATCTCTCCAATTTTGGATATGTTGCCAGGAAGGGCAAATTTCTAGAGAAGGATATCATACTTAGTACAGTGGAGGGTCAGTGAAAAAAAGAAAGGCCCTCAATGAAATGGTTGGTACAGTGGCAGCTGCTATGGGTTCAAGTGTAACAGCAAATGTGAGGCTGATGTCAGACATGGTTGTGTTTCCTTCTGTTGTGCATACGTTTGCTAAATTTGGAAGTGACTCGATGGTGCCTAACATCCAGCAAAAATAACATGTCCAACCATATTCATAGGTGCTTTTGCAGCAAAGCTATATACCCATGCACCAATATACTCTGGGAAATGGTTATCTATTAGTGGGTATACTCCTACTTTCTCTCCCATACCCGTTCAGCTGTGTGTCTGTTCATGTATCTACTCGTAGAACACTGTTTTTGCAAGAGTGTGTACATCCAAGTACTTAACCCTGTCCCCTTTCATCCTTGTATTCCTCCCTTTGTCTTCATTGTTCTTCATCATTCTTTTGCCAACCTCCCTCTTCTTGCATATTGCCTTCTCTGTCAATCAAGCTCTCAGGTGTCTAATTACTTTCCCTTCCCTCCCAACCCTGGTAACCATCAAAAAATAATTTCTTTTAACATGAAAATCTTTCCTTGAATTTCTACACTATTGGTCTCAGACAATTTTTTTCCTTTTGTGATTGACTAATTTCACTCAGCATAATATCCCCCAAGTTCATCTATTTTATGAGATGTTTCACAGATGCATTGTTAGTCTTCACTGTTACACTGCATTCCATTGTGTGTATGTACCAAAGGTGGTTTACCCATTATTCCACTGATGGACACTTAGACATTCTCCATACTTTTGCTATGGTGAAGAGTGATCTGATGAACATGGGTGTGCATATATCTGCTTACGTCATGGCTTTTATTTTGGGAGGGATATATACCAAATCAAACGACATATTGCATTAAGCAATTCTGCTGCACAAGACCTTTTTAAAGTGTTGAAGAGCAAAGATGTCAGCTTGACCCAAACCTTGGTATTTTCAAAAACCTCATTGTTGTTGTTGTTGTTAAGTACCATTGAGTCGGTTCTGACCCACAGTGGCCTGTATAGGGTTTCTGAGGAGAGGCTCGTGAACTTTAGCCACTGATCTTCTGGTTCAAACCAACTTTGCATTCCAGCGCATTAACCCACAGCACCACACCAGGACTCCAATAACCGCATGTGCAAGTGAAAGTTGGACAATGGATAAGGAAGACTATAGAAGAATTGATGCATTTGAGTTATGGTGTTGGAGGAGAATATTGAGAATATCATGGACTACCAAAAGAACAAACCAATCTGCATTGAAGTACAGCAAGAATGTTCCTTAGAAACCAGTTTGGCCAGACTTCATTTCTCATAGTTTGGTTATGAGTCTCTGTTCCCTCAAAGGGAACTGTCTCTGGAGAAGGATATCATGCTTGATAAAGTGGAGAGTCGGAGAAGGAGGCCCCCAGTAAAATGCATTGGCTCAATGGCAGCAGCAATGAGCTTGGCTTCACAACGATTGTGAGGTTGGTGTGGCACCCGGCAGTGTTTTGCTGTGTTATGCCAGGAAACCGATTCAATGACACTTAACAACAACAACAATGCCTCTGTGGGTTAGGTATTAGGCTACTAACTGCAAGGATGGTGCTTTAAACCCACAAGCTGCTCCACAAGAGAGAAACAAGGCTGTCTGCTCCTGTAAAGATTTATGGTCTTGGAAACCCTACATAAGGTCACTGTGAGTCAGAATCAATTGGATGACACTGGAGGTTTCCTATTTTTTGTAATGGCTCTTGAGGAAACAAAACAATACCATTCCTACTCTTACCAAAGGAATCGAAATTCTTCAGCTGTCAATCTGCAGGAACTACAAGGGTAAAGAAACACTTGGAACTGTACCAACTGAATGCAGTTAGCAAAATCCAGATGTCGAAAACTCAGCTTGTCAGATACTAACTATATCTCAGGCATTTTCAATAGATCAAGTACAACTAAAATCAAGAGGAGGCAAGAGTTCATATAGACTAAAAGAAACATAAAACTAACTGAAAAGATTCAACTATAATGTCTACAGATGCACATTTGAGTGAGTGAACTATCAATACTATCGCTATTGTTAAAAGCCATCAAGTCGGTTCCAACCCATAGCGACTCTGTGTAGGGTATACAAGCGGTGGCTGGTGGGTTTGAACTGCTGACCTTGCTGCTCAAACTGATGCTGTGGACCAACAATACATGTTAGAAAAAGATGGCTTACAAGGATCAGAATGAGGGGAGAGGTCTTTGAGTGGGATCGGGCCCATGAAAGGGCTTGGGAGGAGACTTGCTGTGGTTAGTACAGCGGAAGGAATCTATAAGGTTTTATATCTTTATGCGGTGAATTTGTAACTTATAATGATTCACTAAGCAGTATGTCTTTTTATTTTATAACACAAAGATAAAAGAATCTATTTATATCATAACAATAAAA
>NW_006408547.1:16680466-16681444 GCF_000296735.1 Chrysochloris asiatica | reverse complement strand
GGAACCCACAGAATGGGAAAAAAATATTTTGCAATGACACATTTGACAAAGCACTCAATTCTAAAATATATAGGAAACTGTAACAACTCAACAATACAAAGACAAATAACCCAATTAAGAAATGGGCACAGGACATGAACAGACACTTCATCAAGGAAGAGATCCAGGCAGCCAATAAACATATGAAGAAATGCTCACGATCACTAGCCATTAGAGAGATGCAAATCAAAACAACAATGAGATATCACCTCATACCAGCAATACCAGCAAAGATCAAAAAAGTAGAGGACAATAAATGCTGGCAAGGATGTGGAGGGACTGGGACACTCCTGCATTGCTGGTGGGATTGCAAAATGGTCCACCTCTCTGGAAAGCAATATAGCACTTCCTCAGAAGGTTGGAAATAGAAATACCTTATAATCCAGCAATTCCTCTACTTGGTATTTACCCACAAGAAAAATGAACCATAAATGAGTAGATATATGCACACCATTGTTTATAGCATCACTATTTACAATAGCAAAAAGATGGAGACAGTCAAAGTGCCCATCAACTGAAGAATGGATAAACTGTGGTACATACACACAATGGAATATTGTGCTTCCTTGAAGAATGCCAAGGAAGCTGCAAGCTACCACATAACATGGATGAACCTTGAGGACATTATGTTGAGTGAAATTAGTCAGTCACAAAAGGAGAAATACTGAATAGGACCACTGCTGTAAAAGACTAAGAAAAAGAAGCCATACTAAAGATGGGGGAGGGTTCTTTGCTGATTATTGGGATGTGAGGGGTAGGGTGAGAGGAGGGTGGTGAAGGTGGAGTACAGGGTAGGGAATAGACACAGAATAGTTTGGGTACTAGGGAGGGGGTCAATACACAAGAAGGTAGAGGGGAATGAAAAAACAAAGCAGATGGGAAAACAGGCAGGCTTGCATGGGCGGAGTGAGACAGAAATAAATAATGATGTATGCACAA
>NW_006408547.1:16674695-16680366 GCF_000296735.1 Chrysochloris asiatica | reverse complement strand
TAATGCATCAGACTGCAAAGTCGTTTGAACTGCCAAGTCAGTGGTTCAAGCTCACCAGCTGCTGCTTGGAAACCCTATGCAGGGTCGCTATGGGTCGGAACCGACTTGACGGCACTTCACAACAACAACATACTACATGGTGCCAGAGGTGAAGGACAAGATGTGAGTTCAAGTTTGGGAAATTTAAGAAGCTGGAATCACATCCAGTTAAACAGTTTTCTGATTCTTGCTCAATATTTCAACCAGACTGCAAACAGCAGCAAAAGACAAAATGATGTTTATCCCTGAAGCAAAGACCTGAAAGCGAACATTACCATTTCAGGGGCAATGAAACCGATTATACATAGATTCAAGTTACCTGCAAGGTACTTTTATAATGTCATGATCTCAAATTAAGATGCAGCAAATGATAGAAAATGGCCAAAATGCATGCAGGGTATTTGCTAACAGGCACTTACAAAACTAAAAAAGACTTTAGGGAAAAGTCTTGAATCAATTTTTGATACTTAAGCTCATACTATCAATTTGAAAGCAAAGCGGTTTGTAGGGCTTTGAAGACAACAAAAGTAAAATCTCTCCATGTTTCCAGCTTGTATCCCTGATATAAGGTAAAAGATTGTCTTTGAGAACAGATATTAAAGGATATGGAACCTCGGCAAAGAAGCTGGTCAGCAGGAAGGCATTTTAATTTAGCAATACTTGATCCCTTTGTTTGAAGCTATTTTATATTGCATTTGTGTGTGAGAAAGTTTCTAAGCAACCATAAGTACGCTGGCTGTCTAATCCCAGAAAAAATCAGAATGTTGCTGTTGGTTTTTTGTCCTAGAAAAAGGTTATGTATCTTTCTTATAAACTGAATCTCTCAAGTATTTGTAGTTTGGTTATCAGAACTATTTGAAAATCGATAATATTTTTGACATCAAAGTTTCCAGGTGAACAAGAAGATAAAGCAAAAGGATAACAAAAAGACAGACTAGAATGTTTTCCATCCATCCCAAAATAAAACACCTGCAGCTTATTCCCATTTAATCCCTTATCCTTGCCAACAAATAGAAAAATCAAATGAGTTTTCTTTTTCCACCTAACAAACCCATTCAGAGATTTGATAACAAACTGATGAGGCTTATGACCTCCACAGGGAATAACTGGTTTGGATTTTCAAACAATAGTCCTTCGTGGATGGTATTTTCTCAAATCAAGACCGTACAACTTTTATTTTCCCTAAATATGTTAATTAAAAAAGCAATTCTTCCCCCCTAAACCTATTTATGCTCTGACTTAATTTAGATTATTGTCTTTGCATTTTGATAGGCTTTCTTCCCAAAAGATACTATCTAGTAGTTTTGATATGTGTTCATTTCCTTATATTACATAGACAAAGCAACTTAATAAGAAATTTGAATAATTGTTTTAGATTTCTAATTTTAGAGTCTCAATCTAATGGTGGTGGTGGTTTTGTGCCATGGAGAGACCTGCAGCGACTCCGCATAGAGTTTCTGAGGCTATAAATCATATGGGAGCAGAAAGCCTCATCTTCTCCTGCTGAGCAGCTGATAGATTTGAACTGCTGACCTTATGTCAGCAGACTAACTCGTAACCCACTATGATACCAGGGTTCCTTAGAGTCTTAATCTACTATGACCCAAAACAGACAATACATTGGTGTACCATGGGGCATTGAGGACTGCTTTTGCAGAAGTGGAAAATTAGACCTAAATTATTACCTCTGTTTTTTAAAATCTAATACTGTGTGATCTCCAAAAATGCGCTGATTCTCTCTAAATCATTGTCACCTCATTTGTAAAATTAATATAGTGACATATACTAGTGCTCGTATGGAGTCCTGGTGTGGTGCTGTGGGTTAATGTACTGGACTACAAAGTCAGTTTGAACCACAAGGTTGGCAGTTCAAGCTTACCAGTCGATCCTTTGAAGCCCTATACCTGGTTGCTATGGTTTGGAACCGACTCAACAGCTCTTAACAACAATAACAACTGTACTCACACACGAAGAAATATTCTATTCAAATTTGTTGTTGTTAGCTGCTGCTGTCTCACTGGAACTCATTACAATGGAAGAAAATGATACCTGATCTCGTGCAATGCTTTTGATTTGTTATAGATTAGGTTGTTTTGATCTGTGGGATTTTCACCCACTGATTTTTGATAGTAGATAACCAGACCTTTCTTCTTAATCTGTTTTAATCCAGGTTTTGCTGAAACCTGTTTAGCATCCTAACAACATACAAGAGTTCGCTGCATTGGCCAGGAATCTAACCAGGTCTTCTGCACAGAAGGGAAGAATTCTACCATTGAACCACCCAGGCACCCCCTGTATTCACACACACAAACAAATAAACAGGGGAGGCCCAGATCAATTGATCTCTTGATTGGAAACCAAATTGTAGGAACCAAGGTTATAGTCTCAGCCCTTCTCTGAGGTAATCACTTTCTTTGTCTCAAATGTGGGTTCCCCTCGTTCTCTCAGACACCCATTTTCTTTCACCATTTCAATTTCCATAAGCAAATCTTTACGGCTGCAAATCTTTACGGGAGCAGAAAGCCTCATCTTTCTCCCACGGAATGGCTTGTAGTTTCAAACTGTTGACCTTGAGGTTAGCAGCCCGATTCGTAACCACTACGCTACCAGAGCTCCAACAGGTGAAAAGAACTAACAGGAAATCATGTGTCCAAATTCCAAGTCCCAGTAAGACATTACATTTGCAATTTCTTTGAGGTTATTGTGAGAAATACAAACTGTTCACAGCACCTAGTTCTATGCATGGAGTTAAACTGTTCCTTGAGAAAAAAAAACAGTAGCTCTTTATGTAGGTCCTTGTTGTTAAGTGTCATTAAATTGGTTTCAACACATTGCGGTCCTGTATAAGATTTCTGAAATTATAAATCTTTACATGAGTGAAAAATCTCATGTTGTTCCTACAGAGTGGCAGGTGGGTTCAAACTGCCAACCTTGTCGTTATCAGTTCAGTGCTTATTCCACAGAGCCACCTCAATCCTTCCTTAAGGTTAGGCATTAAATACTGAGAGGGTGTATTTTTATGGTAAAGTATTATTACAACTGGTACAACTCAAAAAACACCAAGCCAAACTGATTGTCGTTGACTTGAGACCAAAGTCCTCACAACCCTGTAGGGCAGTGGAGAAGTGCCCCCAGAGAGTCTCCAGGGTTGTAATCTCTGTGCAACTGGACTGCCAAGTATTCCTCTTGCAGAGCTACTGGTGCGTCCAAGCCATTGACCTTTTGGTTTGCAGCCAAACACTTAACTAGTAGAGCTCCTTACTGGAATGACATATTGGGTTCAAATTATAGATCTACTGTGTGTGTTTCTAATTATTGTGTGGCACTATAGATTATGTACTAGACTGCTAGCTGCAAGGTTGATGGTTCAAACCCACTAGTCTGTCCTCAGGAACTCTATATAGGGTCATTATGAGTTGAACCAACTGGATGATGCTTAAAAACAAGCAACAATGTGTATTTCTGGGAAAGTCAGTTAACCTCTGTCTTTCCATTTCTTCCTTTACAAAATGAAACTAGTATGCTCTCACTTGTATTATGACACCAGTGGTCAGTAAATCTTACATATTATATGAAATTCAGTACTCAGCACTATAGTTTGTACAACTAATAGGGATTTCTATCAGATCAATAATATATGAAGGGTTTCATTGCCTACAATTCCTCCACTTACATGTTAACTTTAAGTGCCATCAAGTCAGTTCTGACTTATACTGATGCTGTACAGGGTTCCGAGGAGCAGTTGGTAGAATTAAACTGCTGACCTTGTGGTTCATAGTCTGGTGCTGATCCTACACTACCTCACCAGGAATCTATTTACATATGTGCCTGGAATTGGGAGACTATTTTCTCTGTATCTTCTGTCCTCTCCCAAGTCTGCTTGCTTAAAGACTAGGATCATCTCATTTTCCTAGTTCCTTTACCCCCTCTCTTGATAATTCCTTTCACATATGGTAAAATGCTAACTGGAAATGGCTTCTGTATTTTCTTCTCTTCCTTCTTTCCTTTATCAGGAGTCCTGATGTGGTACAGCAGCATGCTGTAGAGCATGAAATCTGAAGGCTTTTTGCCTGGGAATGACTCCAGCCAGCAGAATTTAATTCCACTTTGTTGGAATTCCATCTTAATTCCATGAAGAGTGGCCGTCCTGGCTTCCAAGGAGCATTATGGTTGTACTTCTTCCAACATAGATTGGTTTGTTCTTTTGACAGTCCATGGTACTTTTAATATTCTTCTCTAACACCATAGCTCAAATGCATCAATTCTTCTATGGTCTTCCTTATTCCCTGATCAACTTTCACATGCATGAGATAATTGAAATTATCATAGCTTGGACAAGGCACAAATTAGTCCTCAAACTGATATCTTTGTTCCTCGACATTTTAAAAAGGTCTGTGCAGCAGATGTGCCTAATGCAATACGTCATTTGATTTCTTGACTGCTGCTTTCATGAGTGCTGATGGTTGAGCTGAGCAAAATGAAGTCTTTGACAACTTCAATCTTTTCTCCACTTATATGGGTGTTGTTTATTGGCCCAGTGATGAGGATTTTTGTTTTCTTCATACTGAGGTGCAACCCATACTGAAGGCTATGGTCACTGATATTCATCAGTAAGCATTTTCAATCCTCTTCACTTTCAGCAAGCAAGGTTGTATCATCTGCATATCACAGGCTGTTAACGAGTTTTCCTACAATCCTGATGCCATGCTTTTCTTCATATACCCTAGCTTCTTGCATTATGTGCTTAGCATAAAAATTGAATAAGTATGGTGAAAAAGTACAATTTTGTCACACACCTTTCCTAATTTTAAACCATTCAGTGTTCCCTTGTTCTGCTTGAACAACTACCTCTTGGTCTATGTTCCTCATGAGCACAATTAAGTGTTCCTGAATAATTATTATCTGCAATGTTGTCCACAGCTTGTCATGATCCACACAAGCCTTTGCATAGCCAATGAAGAAGAGGTAAATATATTTCTGGTATTCTCTGCTTTCAGCCAAGATCCATCTGATGTCAGCAATGATATCCCTTGTTTCATGTCCTCATCTGATTGTGGCTTGAACCTCTGGCAGATCTCACTCAATGTACGTTTTCATATTGAAAAGTACACTTGGGTAAGGGTGGAGCTTGATGGTGGATAGGCTAGAAGTGCAATGAAGTTCATCATCAGCAATACCTCAGAATACCATGTGAAGTGGGTTCAGGACAGAGCTCCAAAACTGTAAACCACATAGGTAGGAATATTTTAAGAATTTGAAGGCTTATAGCTAGTGAACTGTAGTGGAAGTAGGAAATCACATACTTTTAAATCTGCCAGGCTCAGTGGCCCACAGCCAAGAACTTGGGCAAGTTCAAATGGCAAGACCAAAAAGGGGAAAAGACCCACCATGTAATAATGCTGCGGGAACCTCAGAGCAAAGGTGGACAATACACTTTGTCAGTTTTGCTTTCTTCTGATTTTCTTTTCTTTTCTTTTTGGTAACTAGAGGGGATGGCTGAGCTAGTAGACACCCCTACCCCCACCACTGGTGGGTTCTTCTGCCTCACATGTGCAGAGATACTCACAGCCCAAGAGCTGGCCTTGAACTATCTTTTAAAAGGGAGAAGGCCAGAACCAGGGGTGTGGAGAGG
>NW_006408547.1:16664282-16669674 GCF_000296735.1 Chrysochloris asiatica | reverse complement strand
GTGGAAAGATGGAGCTACTGGGGACTTTAGACACACAGAGGGGTAGGGGCTGTGTGCTGATGACCAGGAGGCAGGCTTGCAGGGAATACCCTTTGGTTGTTTGATGATGCGTGGAAGGGATTGTAACCATGGCAATGAAATGATATATGATAGGATGAATGTAAAGCTAATGTTCTACCATGTACACTATCACATAATTAACAATAAAACATTTTAAAAAAATGTTTGTGGTCAGTTCCCCCAGCCAACCCTCACAGAAATATTCCTTGACACATCCCCTACTGTGACGTCATGCTCAATTGCCTCAGACTGTAAGCTTTCCTGTCTACAATAGTCCCCTTTCCATAAACCCCGCATCCATACGTGATGAATGGCAGCTGCCATCAGGCATGGCTGTAGGAGGAGATTACCTTGTATAAAGTAAAATCCTTATATATAAGACACAACTTTTGAAACACAGGGTTTTGAAATCTATGATTTTACTTATTGGGGTGATTTTTGTTTGTCATTGTCTTGTTTTTACTCATGTTTAAAATTTAATTGTGAGACTATCTAATATTCATATCTTTGAAGCTGGAGTCTCTTTTTTCTTCCTTACATCAAGGACAAGCACTGAATTGTTAACAGAAAGGTCAGCCGTTCAACCCCACCAGCCTGTCCTCGGAAAATCCATGTTGTGGTTAAGTGCCACTGAATCAATTCCAACTTATAGTGACGCTGTATAGGGTTTCCAAGAAATAACTGGTGGGTTTGAACCACTAACCTTGTGATTAGTGGCCTGGCGCTAATCCTATAGTGCCACACCAGGACTATTAATTGAACATTGGTTTACTTTGAGTTGAAATCGACTTGACAGTACATAACACCTGCCTGTCAGTAAGTACTTTTCAAACAGTGGTTGAAATCCAGTAGACAAACTTAATAGGTTATAATCGTTACTTTTAAATTAAATAGAATACAAAACAGTGAGTGAATACCGTGTTTAGTAGCAACATATTACCATATTACATACTATGAAACTTGTTTCTGAGTGTACAAACACAATTTTTCAATACAAAATGTATTTGTTATCTAGCACTATGGTCTGAAATGTACAAAATCTACTGAGTTTGCGAATAAACTCCATGAAACCCCTAATTATGTGTGACTTGCTTCCTTTGACTGTCATCAGTGTGATGTTAGGCTACAGCTGACCTTCAGCTACAATTACTGTTCGTAGATTACAATGATTTCTCCCACCATTCAATTTGGGAATTCAATAACTCCATAGGATAAGCACTGGACTGTGAACCGCATGGTCCGTGGTTTGAGCCTGCCAGCCGCTCCACAGGATAAAGATGAGGGTTTGTGTCTCCATGACACATAAAAAGAAGAACAATCATTTTATTTAAAGCACTGTTTTAAAAGTCATACATGATTCTTGATTTTTCACATAGAGACCTATTTTCACCCTCACATTATTTTATTTGATATTTGATTAACTCCTTACTCTTGATTGTACTCTTTCTTAGTTTTTCTAGTTTGTACTGCTCATTTCTTATAGCCCATCCCATAAATACAACGATTTCTCAGCTGAGGAGAAGGTGACTAGTAATGGCCCTTGTTATTGTTGTTAAGTGCTGTGAAGTTAGTTCTGACTCATGGCGACCCTGTATAGGGTTTCTGAGGAGTGATTGATGAGTTTGAACCACCGACCTTGCTGATCAAACCGACTGTGTAGTCTAGCGCTTACCCTACACAGTCACACCAGGACTCCTTAATTCTCTCCTTTTCTCATAGGAATCATTCATGTGATTAATATGGTCATGATCAAACAACCTTTGACCTTTTGGTGTGCATAATGATCTTACTACATTACATTCTTATGGTCCCATTCCAACCATCTCTTATTAGCATGATTGTCATCTCAGAACAAGAGAATTGGTGGGCCCACTGCATGTGGTCATGTAGTTTCCCTTATATAATTGTTAAGTACTGTTGAGTCAGTTCTGACTCATAGCCAGCTTGTATAGGGTTTCTGAAGAGTGCCTGGGGAGTTTGAACTGCCAACCTTTTGGTTCAAATTGACCTTGCCATCCAGTGCTTATTCTACAACACCACAACACCACACCAGGGCTCCAGCTATATAAGATATATACATATTTATACATATACATACATACATACATATAAACACACATGTTGTCCTTGGTAGCTCTCATCAAGTCAGTGCCGACTCATAGTGACCCTATGTACAACAGAAAGACACCCTGTCCCACTCCAGCCTCATAATATTTGCTGTTTGAGACCCTTGTTGCGGCCACTTTGTCATTCCAACTTGTTGAGACTCTTCCTTTTCTTCACTGAGCCATTACCTTACCAAGCATGGAGTTCTTTTTTAGGGAGTGGCCTCTCCTAATCACATGACCAGTGTGAGGCAAAGTCTAGTTATCCTCCATTCCAAGCACATTCTGACCTTGTAACATGTAAGGCACGTTGTTTGTACTTCTGACCGTCCATAGTACTTCGCATATTCTTGGCAACATTACCATCCAAATGCACAGATTCTTCTACAGTCTTCCTTATTCATTGTCCAGCTCTTACATGCCTATGAGGTGATAAAATGCAATGGCTTGGGCCAAGCGTACCTTAGTCTTCAAAATGATAATTTTGTTCTTTGACATTCTAAAGAGAACTTTTGCAGGATATTTGCCCAATGAAATATGTCATTTGCTTTCTTGATTGCTTCTTTGATGAACACTGATTGTAGGTCCAAGTAAAATGAAATTGTCTTCTCAATTTATCATGATGTTTTTTATTGCTCCAGTTGTGAGGATATATATACTTTTCTTTACATTGATGTGTAGTCTATACTGAAAGCGGTGTTCTTTGATCTTCTTCGGTAAATTCTTCAAACTTTCTTCACTTTCAACAAGCAAGGCTGTGTCCTATGCATAGCATAGGTTGTTACTGAGCCTTCCCCCAATCCTAATGCCATTCTTCATATTTTCAAGCTTCTCAGATTGTTTGCTCAGCATACGGGTTAAATAAGCATGGTGAAAGGATACAATGCTGAACATACCTTTCTTGCTTTGAAACAGGCAGAATCTCCCTATTCTGTGAGGATACCAAAGGGTGAGACAGTGTTTCTTTCTGTTGTATGTGGAACCACTATGAATCAGAACCAACTCAATGTTGCCTAGTAACAACAACAGAACAAGAATGAAATTAAAACACTAACAATAGTGCATCCTTCAGTATAAGGCCCAATCTCCAATCTAGGGACACTTTTAAGGAATTAGTGGTTTCTAGAACTGGTGATTAGCAACCTATGGCTCAGCCCCTGTTAATCAGCTACTTTTTGCACAGGGATTTTTTAATAATGCACCAGCATGGCTGTCTGCAGTAGCCATAGCAGAAAATGAAAATGTTGTCATGCTGCATGCGTGTTTCCAAAATGATTCACACCATCTAGAATTTTCCAAGTTTGGCTTTCCCTCTAGGTTTCACTAAGCGATTTTCTATGCAGCTTGTTGTTCCTAATTCTACAACTAAATTGATCTTCAGCATCACATATGGAAGAGGGAAATGAAGCTTTTAAAACTTGCTACCAATTCAGAGAGCTCCTCTCTTGGGTGTTGTCTATGGTCTCAGCAATTATAGTTTTTATCTGAGACACTTTTATGTGAATAAAATAATCTCAGTTTCTTAAATGAGACAATTAAACTCCATTTTACCTTGTTTCCCCAGGGTTTTAAGGTCTTTAAGCAGAGAGAACATCTTTGTTCAAGTCTCTAATATACCCATAGCTTTTATTCTTACTATTGACTGTCATTCATGCTCTGAATTTTTCACACCTGTATTACATGGACAAAAGAGACTGGGAGTGGAGCCATTACATTGTGAATGTCAATTTCAACCATTTAGACCCACATGATAACTGCAAATGTAGGAACTGAGGAGCTCACCATGGTGTTGATGTAGTCTTTGGTGTCAGTAACTTTTTCTCACAAGTCTTTGTCCTAATAGGGGCAATGACGACTTAGCTACTCTATACAAGTGTTTGCAATTCAATATATACTGATTTTTGTTGTTACTGTTAAGTGCTGTCCAGTCAGTTCCAACCCATAGTGACCTTGTATAGGATTTCCAAGGAGTGACTGATGAGCTCGTACAGCTGACCTTGTAATTCATGACTCTGCAGTCTAGTGCTTTAACCCCCAGCGCCACACCAGGATACTGATATACACTGATACAAAGGCCTTATACTTTGGGGGGGCTACACTTTTCTCATATGGAGCTCTGGTAGCATAGTGGTTACACATCGGGCTGTGAACCGCAAGGTCAGCAGTTCGAAACTACCAGCGGTTCCGCGGGAGAAAGAGAAGGCGTTCTGCTCCCATAAAGATTTACAGCCTCAGAAACCCTGTACAGGGTCACTATGAGTCGGAACCGACTCCACGGCACTTAACAACAGCAACAACTTATCTCTTGGTAGCACTATGGCTGAGGACCTAAAGTCATATGTGAAGCAGATTGCAATGGGAAAAGTACTTATTCTCTGTGGTAGATTTCATTATTGTGCAAAATATTCACCACCTCTCCTTAAGGGAGATTATACGTCTCTGCTCCACTGCCCTCAAGCTTAACCAATGGACTTTAAATTTCTATTTCTTCTAGAAGAATTCAGGAACACAGACGGTTCAGTGTGTAAGTGTCCAAACTGCTAAGCAAAAGTCAATTGTTTGAACCTACCACTACTCTGGGAGAAAGATAAAATAGTTCGCTTCTGTAAAGATTTACAGCTTTGGAAACCCTATGGATTAAGTTCTACTCTGTCTTTCTATTGAGTTGTAATCAACTGTTTGTCAGTTGATTTTATTTAGTTAGTTAGGGAGATTGGTTTTTCAACAAGTAAGATGATTTGGTATTCAGTAAGTTAGTTCTTGCAGGAAATTTATGACTAACGAGGAATGATTGTAGATACATTTTACTTTGAAAGTTTTACAAGGACTCTAAGAAGAAGAGGCCTAGTACCGGCAGGTCAGTGATGAGGGCACAGGACACACAACAGAAGAAGAAGCTGTTCGGGGAGTCTTGGAGAACTGGATGTGCCAACCTTACAGGAGGCAAAAGGCTGAAAAGGGATTTACCTGTTCCAGGGGTTTACTGCCTAAGCTGCAGCTATATGCGCTTGGTGAGTTAGAAACTCTTCTCTCAAATTCAGAAATCTTAAAGACCTTAACCACAACGTTATGCCCTATATACTATGTTGTTGTTGTTAAGTGTCGTCAACTTGGTTTCCAACCATAGTGACCCAGTATAGGGTTTCCAAGAAGTGACTGGTAAGCTTGAACCTCCAACCTTGAAGTTCAAACTGACTTTGCAGTCCAGCACATAACCCACAGTACCA
>NW_006408547.1:16661682-16663682 GCF_000296735.1 Chrysochloris asiatica | reverse complement strand
TTTTGTACTATAGCTGGCACAAATATATCAATGCTTCAAAGATAAGGAAAGGTAAATGAAACCCACCAGTACCTTTACATTGGTATGGCACACTTTTCAAATGTCAGATGCAATAGTTTCATGGATTAACTGTGAAGAGAATAAAAAGGGGCTGGATAAACCTTGAACACTTTAAAAACATATTTTTAACTGAACTACTATATTAAATTCATGGATAGATGATGTTTATCTATGTATTTATATAGTGGAGTATAAAAATTTTGACAGATGCATTGAGCATAAATAGCTCATAAAATTTATATATATATATAAATATATATATATATATATATATTTGTCAAAAATATTAGGACACTTCAGAACCAAGAAAGAGAGTATCTGGATTATAGTCTTCAGAGAGAGAAACAGTATCCATGCAAGAGATAGAAGGAGAAAAAGCAATCTATTATTTCATAATAACACATATCCTTTATTAGGTCATGAATTGTGTCTCCTGAAAAAATAAACCACCATTGAATGTGACCTTGTTTGAAAATTATTGATGTATATTTTCTTTGAAGATGTTATCCATTAAATTAATGAGGTCACATCAGAGTAGGGCAGACCCTAATCCCTTATGAGTGGTGGCTTATACATGAGAAAGACAAACAGGAAGAAATAAATAAACAGGGAAAACGTCATGGGAAGATATACTTCAAGACAAGAAACACCAAGGAAAACCTGGGGTTTCCAGAAGCTGGAAGAGATCAAAAAAAAAAAATTTTTTTTTCAAATCTTCCCTTTCAACAGACAGAGAGAGTGTGTTCTACCGATGCCCTGAATTTGGACACCTGACCTCCAGAACTGTGAGAAAAGACAGTTTTGTTCTCTAAAGCCATCCACTTTGTGGTATTTGTTACAGCAACACCAGGAAGCTAAGCACCTTTGTTTCCCCAGTCTCACTGACCTTACACAAAAAAATATAGCTAATAATTCTGATGGTACTAGCTGCGTAACAAAACCAACCCTCATCTGTCAGTTTGACGTTCTGTGGTGACTTGTGAGCATCTGTGATGCTGACGACTTTACCACCATTATTCTAAATACCAGGAGAGTTGTTCATGGTGGAGAGGTTTCAGAGGCACTTCCAGACTTGGATAGCTAGAAAGTGGGAGAGGCATGCCACTTCTGAATAGTTGTTGTTAAGTGCTGTCTAGTTGTTTTGGATTCATAGCAACCTTCTGCTGTGCTTTCTTTGAGTGACTGGTGGGTGTGAACCACTGACCTTACTATTAACAGTCCAGGACTTATTTTACAGTGCCACACAGAAAACCTTCTGAATAGCAGTTGAACATTGTCAGATACGAAGGCAGAAGATGACACCCTCAGACTGGAAGGCACCCAAAATACAATTGGGAAACTGGTGTCTCCTCAAAGTAGGGTTGACCTCAGTGACATGGATGGAGTAGAGTTCTTGAGACCTTCATTTGCTGATTACACAGGACTGCAAATTACAAGAAACAGCTGAAAATATCCATTAGTAATCAGAACATGTAATGTACAAAAAGTCTACATCTAGAAAATTTGGAAGTCAACAAAAATGAAATGGAATGCATAAGATTGATGTCCTAACTGTGAACAAGTATAAATTGCTACAGTTTGATGAACTTTTGCTTATGAATGCAGTTGCTCAAAATTCCAACCAGAATGGGAGATTATTCAGATTATGGAACAAGCTTGTTTCCTCAGTGTACTGGGTTGATTGTTGTTGTTGTAAAATGCTGTCAAGTCGGTTCTGACCCATAGCAACCCTGTATAGGGTTTCTGAGGAGCATGTGGTGAGCTTGAACCACCGACCTCGCAGTTCAAATGGCTTTGCAGTCTGGAGTACTAACCCACAGCGCCACACCAGGACTCCTGGGTTGAGAGGGATAGGCAATTTAGACACTGGCTATAAAAAATGGGAGCTCTAAAGGCATGAAGAGACTCACAAGCTTTCAAGGATGTGCTTAGTTTCAGAA
>NW_006408547.1:16658319-16660632 GCF_000296735.1 Chrysochloris asiatica | reverse complement strand
AGGAAGCTTGTAGAAGAATTGATGCTTTTGAGTTATGGTGTTGGAGGAGA
Source organism: Chrysochloris asiatica (assembly GCF_000296735.1). Classification (NCBI taxonomy): domain Eukaryota; kingdom Metazoa; phylum Chordata; class Mammalia; order Afrosoricida; family Chrysochloridae; genus Chrysochloris; species Chrysochloris asiatica. The sequence goes on along the minus strand of NW_006408547.1, from coordinate 16,660,582 downwards.
ATATTGAAAGTGCCATGGGCTGCCAAAAGAACCAATAGATCTGTTTTAGAAGAAGTGCGGCCAGAGTGCTCCTTGGAGGCAAAGATGGCCAAACTTCATCTCTCATACTTCGGACATATTTTCAGGAGGAACCAGTAGCTGGAGAAGGATATCATGTTTGGTATGGTGGAGGGTCAGAGAAAAAGAGGAAGACCCCCAATGAGATGGATTGGCCAAGTGGCAGCATCGATAGACTCAAGTGTGGTAACAGTAGTGAGGTTGGCTCAGGATCAGGCAGTGTTTCGTTCTGTTGTGTATAAGGTCACTAGGAATCAGTACCGACTTGACGGCACCTAACAACAACAACAACAACAAACTAAATTCAGTAATGATAAAACTCAAGAATTTAACCAATGTCTTCAGTCTAAAATTGACCAAACATATAATCAAGCTGCATGATAATTCCTGGTGATTGGAAGGCAAACGTTGGAAGCAAAGAAGATGAATGAGTAGTTGGAAAATACAACCTTGGTGATAGAAATAAAGTACGAGATTCCATAACATTTTGCAAAACCAATGAATTATTCATTTCAAATAAGCTCTTTTTTCCCCCAATAACATAAAGACAACCATACATGTGGAGTCCCAGTGTGGTACTACACGATAAGCACTGGATTACTAACCACAAGGTTAATGGTTCAAGCCTGCCAGCTGCTCCTTGGAAACCATATATGGGTCACTATGATCTGGAATGCACTTGATGGTACCACAACAACAACAACATACACATGGACTTCATTAGATACACTATTCAGGAATCAAATTGACTACATCTGTAGGAAAAGATGACGGAGATATTCAGTATCAACAGACAAAACAACCCTAGACGAGAATCAATTGCTTCTCCTATGCAACTTCATGCTAAACGTGAAGAAAATGAAAACAATTCCAAGAGGGTCAAAATATGACATTGAACATATATATACGAGAATTTGGAGACCATCTCAAGAAAAGATTTGAATTAGATACTCATACCTGAAAATCAGAAGAGTTGTGATATCAAGAATATTAATGTGTGTGATATCAAGAATATTATACATGAAGAAAGCAAAATATTAAACAGACAGCATACAAAAAAAAAAAAAAAAAGAATAAGACCAAAGAGAAAGTCAGAAGAGACTCTGAAACTTTGCTCTTGTGAACAGAGAAAGTAAAGCAACTTCAAGAAATAAAAGAACTGAACAGAAAATTTCAAAGGGCAACGCAAGAAAGAAAGTCAAATATTATAATGAAATGTGCAAAGACGTGGAGTTAGAAAACCAAAAGGGAAGGACAATGTGCTCAGCATTTCTCAATAGATAGATGCGTTTTCAATGATTAAATGAATGTATGTTGCCATGTTGTTAAACTTACTTAGAGTCTCCTGAGGGATGTGATCTGGCGATAGGCTTCCACTTTCATGTCTATTACTCACCTGCTCGTTATCTTAGCAGGTGTTGGCTATCTATGTAATGCCCAGCAGCTGGCATTGGCTCCTGTCCGGATGCTGGGATATTATGGGGTATCCTTGCAGCTTGGCTATGTGGCCAGGATTGCTGTCTCTTCTTGGGTAATGTAGGGAGAGAAAGCTCCCACCCCCAAGAAAAAAGTGAGACCAAAAGGACCAAAAACATAAACAATATAAAAGTAAAGACAAAAACAAAGCTGTAGCCGAGTGTCCAGTACCTTTGCTGTGCAGGTCAGTGTGCGTGCGTGCACAGTAGAAATCTCCAGCGGTGGTGTGTGTGGGGCGAGGTGTCCACTTGTTCAGGCCGTCTCTCTAGTCACTGCCGTGGAGGTGCGCAGATAGATATTGAAAAATGAATGGACGAAAGATTGTTCACAATTTCTATTTCTGAATGTCAATTAGGTATCTGCGTATGCTCAGGGTAATTCCCAAAATGACTGTGTCCTTGTATGCAGTAGTTGGTGTTGGCTCCTGCCTTTTATGTTGGGGTTTTACAAGGTGCAAATACGGTTTTGGCTGTATGGCCAGACATGCTGTCTCTTGTTAGGTAAGGCAGGAATAAAGGCTCCTGCCCAAGTAAGAGAGTCAACTTTGGGGCTAAATCCCAGAGTCAGACATCATAAGAAGTAGTCAAAGGATTAGCTTGTGGGACCGCTGGGGTTTTCAGGGATTTCTCTTTGCACCGTGGAAAACTGTACCCTGTGGGAGCAACATTGAACCCTTTTGGGGGTGCGTTCCCACCTGCCTGAAGATGCCCGAGCTGGGCAGAGAAGGATG
>NW_006408547.1:16642077-16657985 GCF_000296735.1 Chrysochloris asiatica | reverse complement strand
TGTCAGCATTTCTAAAGCTGAAAGAATTTAAGAAAAAAAAAAAAATCAAGCCTCGACTTAACAATATTGAAGGATTTTATGGTCAAAATATGGAATGATGCAGGAAGTATCAAAAAAAAAAAAAATGGAAGGAATACAGTCACTATTCCAAAAAGAATTGGTCAATGTTCGATTATTTCAAGAGGTACCAAATGATCTAGAACCAATGAGACTGATTATTGCTGTTGTTGTTAAGTGCCGCACAATCAGTTACGACTCATGGTGATGTTGTATAAGGTTTTCGAAGAGTGGCTGGTGAGTTTGAACTGCTGATCTTGCTGTTCAAATGAATCTTGTGCTCAAACGCTTATCCTACAGCAACACACTAGGACTGATGCAAAAGGTCAAAACTGCACTGAAGATATCGACAAAACCAAGGCCCCAGGAATTAATGGAATATAAATGAAACTGTTTCAGCAAAGTGATACAGCACTGGAAGCACTCCCTTGTCTATGAAAAGAAAGTTGGAATGAACTCCCTGCAATAAAGAGAAATAAACAATCCCTGTAGTTCATACAATGCAAGGAATAGTGTGTGTTTTTACCATCCAAGGTAAAAAAGCTTGTAATCCAGGGAGCATCAGGCAGTCCCCAGGAGAATATTGTTCAATAGCATGGCAAATTTCACCCTGAACTAAACGAACCCTGCTGTGGCTCTGTAGGATAAGCACTGGACTGCAAGCTCACTTTGAAACACATGGTCAGTGGTTCAAACTCACCAGCCACTCCTTAGAAACCCTATACAGTCTTACTATGAGTTGGAACCAACTCAACAGCACTTAACAATAACAACAACAAAGGCTTTGGGGGGGGGGCACCTAAAAAAAGCCTAAAAACAAGTCCCAAACTATTTTCACATAATTTAACTGTGTCCCAGAAGAAAGCTCAAAAATATATATAGTGACACAGAAATATCCAATACTAAAAAAGGTAAAATATATAATATCTGGCATCCAATAAAAACTGATCAGGAATGCAAAGAAGCAGATAAATAGAAACAGTCCCCAAAGAATTCAGAGAACAGCATAGTTGATGGGTAAGCCCATTCAACAACTATGACAAGTGTACTCGATGTTCTAGATGTTTATATAGATTCAAAAATGAAAGATGAAATACACTAAAACTAGAAACTAGAGTCCTGCTGTGGCATTATACGATAAGCACTGGATGGCTAACAGCCAGGTCAGTGCTAATCTCTAGGTCTGTGGTTCGAAACCACCAGACACTACTCAAAAACTCTATACAGAATCACTATGAGTCAGAACTAACTTTACAGCATCTAACAACAACAAAAAAAAAAATTAGAAACTAGGAAAATATAAAAATGTCTAAAATCACACTTCTAGCAATCAAAACTACTATCTCTGAGTCAAATGATATTAATCAGGCATGATAGTTAAGGTTTTGTGTTGGTTTGACCAAGCCAGGATTTTCAGCGGTTTGGCAGATAAGATGTAGTAATTCCCCAGGACAAGATCTACTATGAGCAGTCAATCAGTTGAAAGGAAGCTTCCTCAGTGTGAAGGGTTGGACTGCTTCCAAGATATTAGATACTCATTAGGAAGGAAATGCTTGCTTCCTTTCTGCTGGGTCTAGATTTTCTATCTGATTCATCATCCAACCTCTGGTTCTTTAGATTTGAGCCAGTGGCCTGCTGATCCTGGATGTCATCAGCAACTGACCATCTTACCTGCCTGACTTGTCTGCTTGCTGTCATTCCTGTTGACCTTGGATCACCAGCCCAGCTAATCAAAGACTTGGTTGGTACTTATCCACCTCATCCACTGTGTGAGCCCTTTCCTTACATAAACCTCTCTCTCTCACTCACACACACACACTCTCTCTCTCTCTCCATATATATATATACACACACACACACACACACACACACACACACATATATATATATAAGCTTCACTAAGGAGCTCTGGTAGCGTAGTGGTTATGAATCAGGCTGTGAACTTTTTGGTTAGCAGTTTGAAACTACCAGCAGTTCCATAGGAGAAAGATGAGGCTCTCTGCTCCCGTAAAGATTTATAGCTTCGGAAACCCTGTGCAGGGTCGCTGTGAGTCGGAACCGACTTCATGGCACACAACAACAACACTGGTTTTGCTTCTCTAGAGAACCCAGACAAAAACAGTGGGATCAATAGCAGAGCAGGAATATAAAATGAGATTTAGTGAACTTGAAACATAGTGAGAAAACTACCAAAATGAAACACAGAGAAAAAATACTAACCCAAAATTAAGAGAGCTTCAATAAGTTTTGAGACAAGTCCAAACACCCTGTACATGTATAATTGGAGTCCTCAAAAAAGAAAAGAGGGTCAGAGGAAATACTTAAAAAAGTAATGTCCAAATTTTTTCCAAATTTGAAGAAAAACTCACTAATGTAAGAAACTCTACTGACCCAAACAATAAAAGAAACAGAAAACTACATGAAGGCTCTGCTCATCAAATTGCACAAAATAATATTCTTAACCAAACTTTCAATGTTTGGCAGGTCATCAGATAATTTTATGTGGCTCCCCAAAGGCATGTAGATTCTTTCTTTTTTACAAATTTTAAATCCATGCGGAGAACTTATGACAGATTCCAGTTCCTTGGTCTGAGGGTAATTTGTGGAACTGCCATCTATTACTCATTGTCCGTAGTGCCTCTTTTCCTGAGTATAAACCATTGCCCCCAGACATGACCTCAGACGTCCCAAATTTCTCCACATTATCTGGAATTCTGGGCCCACACTGGGGATTCTCTACTTCTTTTTGGATTTCTCTCACTATGCATGGGTCACCTTTTAGCTAGTCTTTATTTGGATGTCTGCTACGAAAAACATTCCTAATAGTCTAGCATGCCCGAGATGGGCAAATTGTACATATGTGACCCTTTCTGTTGACCGTCTATCAAATATAACTTAATTAGAAATACTTTCAGTTATCTGGTTCGCACCTTTTTCTCTTAAGCGTTGACAGCTATGTTGTTGTTGTTATGTGCTGTGGAGTCGGTTCTGACTCATAGCGACCCTATACAGGGTTTCCGAGGCTGTAAATCTTTACAGGATCAGTTTATCCCATAGGGGTAAACACATAACCTGAAGGTCAGTTTGATTCTCAAGGTCAGTGGTTCAAACTTACCAGCCACTCCTTGGAAACGCTATACAGGGTCACTCTGAGTTGGACTTGATTTGACAGGACTTAATAGCAACAATAACAACATACTAAATGTGGAGTCCTGGTGTGATGCTGTAGGATAAGCACTGGACTGCTAGCCAATCATAAGGTTGTAGTTCAAATCCTATATGGGGTCACTATAAGTTGGAACAAGCTCAGAAATGCTTAATAACAACAGCATACTAAATGTAGGACCTATGTAGGTCATCGTTTTTCTTCTTAGGACATTAAATGTTATATTTCATAAGAAGAATTGCTTCTTGTGGTTATTAGGTGCTGTTGAATTGGTTCTGACTCATAGGGACCTTATGCACAACAGAACAAAACACTGCCCCAGTTTTGAGCCAACATCAGAATCACTGTTACACTTGAGCTCATTTTTGCTACCACTGTGACAATCCATCTTGTTGGGGGTCCCCCTCTATTCACGGACCCTCCACTTTCCCAAACATGATGTCTTTCTATAGGCACTAGTCCATATTGATACTATGTCGAAAGTATGAGACGAAGTCTGGCCATCTTAGCTTCTAAGGAGCATTATGCCTGTACCTCTTTCTTCTAAAACCGATTTGTTTCTCAGGTAGTCCATAGTACTTTCAATATTTTTCTCCAACATCACGACTCAAATGCATCAATTCTTCTATCATCTGTCTCCCTTATTCACTGTTCAACTTTCACACGCTTATGACATTATTGAAAATATCACGGCTTGGATCAGGCACACCTTAGTCCTCAAACTGACATCTTTGCTCTTGAACGCTTGGTGTTTTCTCACCTGAAAACACTGCCTCTACATTTCCCAGAACACTAGTCCTTTCCTCTTTCATATCTCAACTTAAATGGCCTGGTGTGGCACTGTAGGATAAGAACTGGACCATTAGGTCACATTGAACTGAAGGTCAGCGATTCCAACCTACCAGCCTTTCCTTGGAAAACGACCGGTATAGGGTCGATATAAGTTGGAACAGACTTGATGGCACTTAACAGTAACAACAATTTTAAATTGCTCTGTTGATAATTGCTATCACAGCACTATTCCTTCAAAACCCTATCATAGTTGTTGTCAGGTCTACTTTGGTAGGGTGTTCTCTTTCTGATGCATGAAAAGATACGGGAGAAAGTCAGATGTGGGAGAGGTACTATTTTAGTTATGAACCAAGAATGCTGCATTTCAGTGTGTGAGTTAACTCTGTGGTTCCTGTGTGTCATCAAGACAGGTCCTACTTATAGTGACCCCTTGTAACTGAGTAGAACTGCCCCAGAAGACTTCCTAGGCTGAAATCTGTATTGGAGTAGATTGCCAACTTTCTTCTCCTGTTATGAAGCTAGGTGAGTTTGAACCTTTCAATAAGCAGTCAAGTGCATAACCACCACTCCAGCAGGGCTCCTTGAATGAACACTACCAATGAGTATAATTCTGTGAGCCCTAGGAAAGAACACTTTGGAAACTGTCGTCCTTACACCTTCTGAAGCATGAAATGAACACCTCGAGTTGATTACACTGATCACGGTCACACCACTACGCTGTACTTCACCCTCGACACAAACCCAGTTAATATTTTATGAGTGCTCATCAGTATGCACAGAAATAATGGCTGTAGCAAAGAGCTAGGGCTGTCATTTGTGCCCTTTTGAGGATTTCATAAGTAAATAAAGTTGCTTTAAAAATAAAAAAGGCAGGCATGGGGCTTGCTGTTTCTGGAATTATTCCCAGTACACTCTATATAACAGAATGAATGTCTTTGTGAGTTAAATGGAAGAGCCATGAAGTTCTTGGGTAAAAATGGGGCATGGTTTAGCTCTAAAAAGGGGGAAAATATTCTGTTCATGGGGTCATAAAGTTTCTTTTTAACATTGATAATTAAAGTAAATTTAGGTCTTCAAGAGCATGGAGAAAAATATGTACAATTTGTAAGCCAAGGGAAATACTGTAGATCAGAAAAGTTTTCATATACTGATAATTTTAAATGCAATAAAGACTGATTTGGTTGGGAGGCACAGGTAATTTGGTAATGATAGACTGTGTGAGGTGGCTAATTTATTTTGCATTAATTAGAGGTTAGGGATTCTAAAAGACATTCTTATAAACAAAGTACTACTTTAAAAATAGTTCAGTGGTATAACTCATGACTTGAATATTGTTTAGGATCTATATTCATTGCCTTTGCCTAGTTCTTTATACAGATAGTATATATGTTGTTTTTCCTGTTGTTTCATTAATTTTATGAGCATTTTATTTATTAGTTGTACTGATCTTCACCATATACCATATATGCAAAAATGTAACAGTCTACATGTCTCCACTTTTAAAGGAGCAGCTAGTATACATACAACAAAAAATGCATCTGCAATTCTGGGAAGATCATTTTAATATTCTCCACTTCTCCCTTCCTTCCATTGTCCATCTTTTCTCTGTCTTCCTTCCTTCCTTTCTTGCTCCTCCCTCCCTGTAGTCCTTCCTTACCTGATTTCTTTTTCCTTCTTTTCTTTCTCTCCCCTCCACTTACTCTTTTCCCTTTCCCTCCCTCCTTCCTTCCCCTTCTCTTGTCCTCCTCTTCTTCCCCCTCTCATAGCAGCAGACTCACTCTCTTGTGGACTAAATTGATATGGGATGCTTGGGTAATTTCAAATGCATGAAAACACTTTAGATTAGGAGCGGTCGTATGAAGATGTAGTCTTCCCTCTTCTGAGGAAATCTTTGGGAAAGAAAGTAAAATCCCAAAACTGAAAGAAAACGAGTTTCATTTAACAGAAAATTATGCCAAGAATAAGATCAATGGTGGTGAATATAACAAATGACAACTAACTTACTGCTTTATAATTTATAAAACGACAATAGATGAAGTCTACTAATAAGGCTACTAGTAAAAGCTATGAAAGAGATTTTCAGATCCTTTGAAATCTCTAATTGTTTAATCCCTGAAAGTTTAGGGCTCTTTTTCAAGTTATACAGATGAGAAAATTGAAAGATTCTATGGCTTAAGGCCATGAAACGAGTAAATAAAAGGATAAAAATGGTAACTCACAGCTCTTCATAGGCAATGCTGTGCTCAGATAACAGTTTGCATTCCTGTTGCATTTGCTGATTAGTGGGATTCATCTGACATATGTATTTGTAACAGAATCTGGTTTTGCCCATTCTAACTTCTCCCACACATGCACAATGGTTGGCATAGGGAACACTTGATGAATTAATGAATGAAAAAAACAACCAGGTAAACAAATACACTGTTGAGAGAATATGTATGATATGAGCAAACTCTGGTGCCAAAGGTGCAACCACAATGTTTCCCAAAAGAACTTGATCATGTGGACAAAATCTGAGAAATGAGGAAATGTGTTCATTGACAGATTAGCGCTACAAACCATTCACATGATCATTTTTGATACTAAACAAAAGTGTTAGAAAGGTAATGTCCTAGAGGAGGCAGTGGACACAGTTGAATCTAGATTTCTCATTGTTACTCTTTGCTAAATGATTATTTCATTTTGTGTTTTGGGGACTAAGCAATGTGACTGTTTAGTAACTAATATGTCTCATTTGTTTCTTCTTGTCAATTTCTTTAAATGGCACTGGCAACAATTAGCTCAGTGTTCTTCTTAGCTTTGATCTCTGGGTTTTGTAGTTGAAGTTATGACACATGAAATTTACGTAAGCAGCCAAGGTTTGATCACAGTGTTGCCATTCCCTTGCCCCCTTTCCCTGACCTTCCTGTTTACTGTTCAACATGTATCCTGCACAGCAGCCTTTCTTACATAATTATTTTTTTCAACATAGCAGTGGATTTAGAAAAGACGTCACTAGTGTCCAAAATTTATTTTCTAAATGCTACAGTGATTTAGTCATCTTCATCTTGTTGTATTTTATGAAAGGGATTTTATAAGTTTGTAGAAAAATGGAATTAAAAATCAGTGGCATTTTCCCAGGAACTTTGGGAAGCGTCCTCATATTCTTAGTGTAGAATTAGCTATTGAGTTAGAATTGAATGAAGCCGGGGAAGATGGGAGTGACCAGATATATGCAGATCTGGAAGCTGACACACGCTTGAGAGTGGTGAAACAAAACTCCTCTGATTTGGAAAATGTTCATGATTCGTTGCAAGTTATAAAGTTTGGTGATTTGAATCCTCCTAGTGAACTGCAAGGTCAGCAGTTTGAAACTACCAGCTGCTCCATGGGAGAAAGATGAGGCTTTCTGCTCCCATAAAGATTTACAGCCTCAGAAACCCTGTACAGGGTCACTATGGGTCGGAACCGACTCCACAACACATTAACAACAACAAGTGGAGTCCTGGTGTGGCACTGTGGCTTAATGCTCTGGACTGCAAGGTCAGTTTGAACTATAAGGTCGGCTGTTCAAGCTCACCAGCCACTCCTTAAAAACCTTAGACAGAGTCACTATGAATCTTAACAACAACAACAGTGGAGTCCTGGTGTGGCGCTACAGGTTAACACGCTGGACCGCAAGGTCAACTTGAACAGCAAGGTTGGTGGTTCAATCTTACCAGCTGCTCCTCTGTAAACCTATACAGGGTCACTATAAGTTGGAACTGACTCGATGGCACTTAATAACAAAGTGGAGTTCTGGTGTGGCACTGTAGGATCAGCACTGGACTGTGAACCACAAGGTTAGCAATTCAAACCCACGAGCTGTTCCTCAGAAAACCTGTACAGAATTGCTGTAAATTGAAACCAACTCAACTGGCGATTAACAACAACAAGTGAAGTCCTGGCATGGCTGAAGGATAAGCACTGGACTGCAAGGTCAGTTTGAACCCCAAGATAGCAGTTCAAACCCACCAGACACTCCTTGGAAACCCTATACAGGGCCGATATGAGTCAGAACCAAGTTGATAGCACTCATTGAAAACAAATGGTGCCTTCAAAGAAAGATCTGAACGTCTGCTTCCAAAAGATCATACCTGTGAAAAATGACTGAGCACAGCTCCACTCTACAGCACATGGTGTTGCCTCCAAGAGTCAGAACCGACTCTGTGCTCTCTGGCAGTGGTAGTGCTTGTGTGTGTTAAACACACATGAACATTCACACATGCGCACGCCCCTCGCCTCACATATATATTCAACAGAGAGCGGACTAAAGAAATTATGACAAACATTATAAATTTGTCCGAAGTGGATACACAACAAAACAAGATCTCTTCCTTCCCTTTTCATGTGCGAAAGTTTCTAGGTTTGGGAAGAAAACTTTTAGCTCAAAATTCGTTTGTTTTCTGGAAAGATGCACAAGGAGAAATAAATCTCAACCAAAGTAGTCCTTTTTTTTGGGGGGGGGGCGGGGTGTTAGTCCACAAAGTTACTGATGGATATTTAACTTTGTTTTAACTTTTTTTTTTTTTTTTATAAAATGTGGCTAAAAAAATTTCAGCCTACTCCTTTAAATTTTTCTATTTATTCATAGGGGTGTTAATTGGCACATTACTGATTTCTATTCTGGGTTTGCAAGAACACAATACCTTTCTAATTATGTGAATGGTCAACATATTAATCTATTATCACCAATATGTATTGTACTGCACTTTAATTTTCAAAAGAAGCCACTTAGCCTAGGTGGAAGAGGTGTTTGCATAGGCAAACAGTTACGTACTGTTGGTGGTGTTGCTAAGTGCAGCAAGTCAGTTCTAACTCACAGCGACCCCATATAGGGTTTCTGAGGAACAGCTGGTGAGTTTGAACCGCTGACCTTGTGGTTCAAACCAAACCAGTGCTTCATCCTACAGCAGCACACCAAGACTCCAAAAGATCATATACACTCATACAACTCATGAAGACTTGAGAATTAAAACCTGGAACATTCTTTTAGTGTTTCCTCCAACTGTTCCCCTCCTAAATTGTCCTTGACTTCAGAGATATGCTACCCCAATATATACAATTATTTTAGCATTTCTTTTTTGTGACTCCAAATATGAGAGTTGTCTCACATTTCTGGAGTTCATTTGGTGATTTGGGTCAGTTCTAGCACATAACTGGTCAATTAGAGTTTAGTTGGCACTAGTTCTCATGTGACTTTATTTGGATGGAAGTTAAGCAATATATCATCTGTTTCATGTTAGGTATCAGATTTGGAAGGAGCTCTGGTAGTACTTGGCTGGTAACCAAAAGATTGGCGGTTGGAGGCTATTCAATAGTCTGTGGGAGACAGGTCCGTCTGTCAACTGCTCCCATAAAGGTTCCCCAAACCCACTACCACTGAGAAGATGGCCACTCATGGTGACTCTATAAGGCTTCTGAGGCTAAAATATTTAAGGGAGCAGAAAGTGTCATCTTTCTTCAGTGGAGCAGTTGATGGGTTTGAACTGCTGATCTTCTGATTGACAGTCCAGTGCTTATCCAAAGCCTAGAAAATCCTACAGGGCCATTCTATTGTTACATTGGGTCACTATGAGCAGAGAGGAAATCGATGGCATCTACCAGCAACAACATCAAATTGAATCAGACCAAGGTTTGGTTTTGATTCTTTCCCACCCCCAGCCAAATTCCATCTTTCACGAGTGACCACTGAGTCCAATGAGTGCTGTCTCTTCAGGACCAGAGCAGTGGATAAATATTCGTTTTCATTCCCCTGGAAAGCAGGGCTTGGAAATCATTTTTGTTTTCCCATGTCTGGTGCTAAAATGCCACAAGGAGACCCACCAGGAAGGCCCTTACAGCTGTTGTTGTGTGCCATCAAGTCTAGTCAGACTCACAGTGACGCTGCACAGCATTTCCGAGGCTATAAACCTCTACGAGAGCAAAAAGTCTCATCTTTCTCCTGTGAAGCTTCTGGTAGATTAAAAATGCTGACCATGCAATTAATAGCCCCACACTTGCTGATAGAAGCACAGAATCAGGATGCTTCTGTCTCTCTTATTCTTTGAAGCCATGGAGGAAATGAGCTCATGTCCAGATACTGGAGTTGTTGCCTTCACCTCATTCTGTCAATCTTGCTGCCAAAAGCAGGGTCTATTTCTGATGGTATATGTTAGAATGTCCGGAGCATAATGGGTGATATCTGATAACGCCGCCATCTTTTCTTCTTCTTTTTTTTTTTTTTCCCTTTTCTTTCCATTTTGACTTCTGTCTTCTTCTGCTAACATGGGCCTAAAATTGAATTCAGGTCTGACCCTTTCCATAAGATTTGCGTGTTAGAAATTTGCAGTCTTCGCTGGTATCTTAAGAACAAAAAGGCTGACATTTGCGCTAGTCACTGTTCTCATCTTCATGGGTCTTGCCTTTCAGGGGTGTGGCCCTGTTGGTTAATGCACTGGACTGCAAGGTAAGTTTGAACCAACTGCACCTTGGAAACCCTATATAGGGTCACCGTGAGTCGGAACTGACTCGACGGCACTGAACAACAACAAATACATAATGACTCTATCTACGAGGTTCTTAGGCAAATTTCCTCAAGTGTAAATTATCTATTCTCAATGGTGATCTGTAATGATTAAATACAATAACATTTATGACTGGGCCTAGCCTAAGCCTCACTATTGTTTTTTTGTTGTTTATTTTTCATCCAAGTATATATTATCTTAATCTATAAAACACCTAAATGCTAGACATGCCAACATTTGACTTGCTATAGACATTAGATTATCAAGAGTAATAAAATGTGGATATTTGCTTGAGCTCTATTACTTGAGATTCCAAAGGTAGATTTTGTTTTCTTCCTCATAAAGAAATACACAGAGCATCAGGACACCACGGGTATTGGCCACAGAGACCCTGTCAGCTGGCCTGGGTTCTGAACACTTCTATGTTTTCTGGGAACTGTTTTCATCCCATGACGCCTTTTCACCTATTTCAACATTATATACTATTGAAGAAGGAGCCCTGGTAGCATCGTGGTCTGAACTGGGCTGCTAACCTCAAGGTCAGCAGTTTGAATCTACCAGGTGATCCTCGGGAGAAAGATGGAGCTTTCTGCTCCGGTAAAGATTTATAGTCTCAAAAACCCTATTTGATTGACTGATTGATTGATTATGTGCCTATGGAGTTGGTTCCGACTCATAGTGACCCTGTATAGGGTTTCCGAGTCTGGTAGTTTTCAGCTGCTGACCTTGGGGTTAGCAGCCTGACTCGTAACAACTACATTACCAGAGCTCCTTCAGAAACCCTACACAGGGTCACAATGAGTCAGAATTGACTCAACAGCACAGAACCAGCAACAAATAGTATTAAAATTAATATGCTAAAATTATATACTATTTTTGAAAGACTGGGATGAAGACAAATTAAAGAGATATCATGACACTCTGACTAGAAGTTTGTATGGCTATGTATGGCTATATATACCTGCAAAATATCTTAAGATAAACTAAGACAAAGGATCAGAGATTCCTGTTTGTTTGCTTAATGCTATAATGTCAGCACCTAATATGGTAACTTGCATACACCAGAAAGACATGCTGAATGAACAATATGCATTTACAAGGAGCAACTAAGACATGAGGAACGCTTTTTTTGAAAAGCAGGATTAAACACCGTCTGAGCTTGACACAGAATACAATGCATTAGGTTCTCAAAATTGTTCTCCTTTAATCTAAAAACAAGCAAACCAAAATAACAAGCTAACAAAAGAGAAAATACAGAAGCTCATTTCATTTTCTCTTTTAATTTTCATGTCTGGCATTTTGTAACACCATCTGAACGAAGTCACACAGACACACTGAAAGGGCAAGGTCAGCTCAGCTGACAGAGCAGTACAGCAATGGTCATGGAAGGAAATGGTCATATTCAAACCCATAAAGATACATTTTCATCCAAAGGGAGTTAACAGAATACAGTGGCTATCTGCTGGTTAATGAAGAATCCCTGTTCCTATTCTTTACTGAAAACAATAATGACTGTATTTATCATTTCTTCTCTCAAAAACGAAAGCAATAAAACAAATGAGAGACTTGGTATTCAATTCAAATAAGTCAAATGAAACAGATTGAGATTCACTTAATTCCCTGAGAAAATGAAAGAATACAAATGAGGTTTATTTTTAAACCGATGGTTGTAGATTGGCTGTACAAATGTACTCACTGAAATCCTATGGCTTTTCCGCACCTCAGCAGAAAGTTCAGCCAGTGTTAAGGTTTAACTTGTTGTAAAAAGGGTGTGATTTTTGCTGCAAAAACTTGAATACGCTGCACATTTAGTAAGAATGAATGCAATTCCAGTTTCTATGGGACTTTACCCCCATCCCATCTCCACAGCCCCCGTCTGTTGTTAATGCATCTTTTAGACCACAGCGCTGAGCCACCATTTCGACGGCGCTGCTGGTGGGGAAGTTCACTATTCCTTTGGAGGAACTTTGGGAACCTCCATAATCACAGACTGCACCCTAAATATCATTCAGCCTGTAATAAATTCATGGGTTTCTTTACAAAAGGATGGATTTGACTTTCTGGGAATGTCTCCCTGGAGGTTTAAAAACATCACTTAAGAATGTCAGATTACTACTCTTACCTTTGACTTCTCTCTGAAGTTAAGATGCAAAGAGAAACACCCGTTTCAGTTTCATTGTTTACAAATTTCCTTTGCTTACCCGTTGCCCTTACCAGACTGAAATTGTATCTACCAACGGCTATGAGCAAACCTTGTTGCTAAGAATCAGATCCCTCTCTAAGTATCCTTTTGAATGATGATAGTGTTGTGAACCACAAAAAGCTACCCCAAGCCCATGTGCCTTTCATATAAGCTACACACTATTCTCTCTCACTGCCTTAAAGAACACTTGGTTTCGGGAAGCCATGCAGCCTGTAGGATACACTCTGTAATGCTAATAATAAGTATGTGGTTCAAACCCACCAGCTGCTCCTCAGAAACGCTATACAGAGTCATTGTGAGTTGGAGCCCCATGGTTGGCACTTAACAACAACAACCTGTAGCCACTAAGGGAGCTTGGTGGCTATTTGATAAGCACTGATTTAAACCCCAAGATCAGTTGTTTAAGCACCTGTTGATCTGCAGGAGAAAGGTGAAGCTTTCTGTTCCCATAAAGCTTTACAGCCTCAGAAATCTTACACAGTGTCACTATGAGTCAGAGCTGATTCAACAGCGCTTAACAATAGCAGCAATGCAGCCACAAATGAAAGGGAGCGCTGAGGTTCACAATACTTCAAGCATTCACTGTAATCTACAGCGCTGGAATGTGCTCACCCACCTAGGCCACGAAGCATTCTTAACAGAGACTGATTTCACTATACTTCTATCCACCTCATGGTATTATTTTATACATAAAACACACGTCATCTTATTGGATATTCTATAAACTCAACCCACCCTTCATCTGTCAATTGGTGCTAGTGTGGTGACATGTAGGCAGCCATGTGACTTTTATTTTTAATACTAGCATTGTCACCCATGGTGGACAGGTTTCAGGGGAGATTTTGGACTAAGACGGATGAGGAAAAAGCAGAGGCAGACCATATCTGAATGATTAGCCACTAAATAGTTTAGGAATAGCAGTGAAACATTGTTTGATACACTTCCAGAAGTTAAGCCCCTCAGGTTACAATGTCATCAATATATTACTGGGGAAGAACTGCCTTCTTAAAGTAGAGTTGACCTAAATGACATGGATGGAGCAAAACTTTCAGGACCATCATTTGTTACTGGGGCATAACTCAAAATGAGAAGCATCTGCAAACATACATTAATAATCGGACCAGGCAATGCATGAAGTGTGAATTTATGAAAATTGGAAGTTATCAAAAATTAAATGGAACACATAAAGACCAGTTTCTTGGGCATTACTGAGCTGAAATGAACTGGTATTGGTCATTTTGAACCATACAATTTTATGGTTTACTATGCCAGAAGCAATAAATTGAAGAGGAATGGGGTCACATTTATCCTCAAAACGAATATGACAAGATCTATCTTGATACAGTGCTGTCATTGTTATGATAATATCCATATCCCTAGAAGGAAGACCAGTTGATAGCATGATTATTCAAAATTTCCACCAAACACTACAGTCATTGATGATGAAATTGAAGAATTGTACCAGCTTCTTCAGTCTGAAGTTGATGAAACATGCAGTCAAGATATATTATTAACGATTGTAATGAGGAAGTTGGAAACAAAGAAGGATCAATAGTTTGCAAATATGGCCTGGGTGTTAGAAGTCATCTAGGACCATATTATAAACCTTTTCAAGATCAGTTATTTATTCATTGCAAATACTTTTTTTTTTTCCCCACAAACATAAATAGTGACCATGTATGTGGACCTCACCATATGGAATACACAGGAATCAAATTGACCACATTGGTAGGAAGGCACAATGAAGAAGCTCAATATCATCAGCTAAAACAAGACCAAGGACAGACTTTGGGATAGACCAAGGATTGCTTAAATGCAAATTCAGGCTGAAGCTGAAGAAAATTGAAACAACTCTACGAGACCCAAAATATTATCTTGAGTATTATTATTGTTGTTGTGAAGCGCTGTCGAGTCGGTTCTGACCCACAGCAACCCTGTATCGGGTTTCTGAGGAGCAGCTGGTGAGCTTGAACTGCTGACCTTGCAGTTCAAATGGTTTTGTAGTCTGGTGCATTAACCCACAGCACAACAATACCTTGAGTATTGACCTGAATTTAGAGACAATCGTAAGAACAGATTTCATGTATTGGACACAAATAACTAAAGACTAGGGGAGTTGTGGGATAACATAAAGGATATCATATAGGTAGAGAGAAACGGTCTTTAAAAATGACAGGAAACATTCAAGACAGAGCTCAGAAAAAAGAACTCTGGAACTTGCTTTTAAGCTTAGAGAAGCTAAGGCAAATGGAAGAAATGAGGAAGTAAAAGAGCTGAAAAGCTAGAGTTAGAAAACCCAAAAAGGAGAATACACTCAGAGTTTTTCAAGCTGAAAGAACTGAAGAAAAAAGTAAGCCTTGGATAGCAATATTGAAGAATGCTATGGACAAAATCCAACACTTGTCTGTTAGTTTGTCATACTGTAGTAGTTTGCATGTTGCTGTGATTCTGGAAGTTATGCCACCAGTTTTTTAAATATCACCCAAAGATAGACAAGTTTCAGCTGAGCTTCCAGACTAAGACAAACTGGGAAGCAGACATGCATTACTTCAGAATGTTTAGTCACTTAAAATCTAATGAAAGGGAGAACAAACAAGATTGTCGATCGGGTGGAAGTGCAGTGAGGAGCTCCATCAGCAACAACAGAGAATACTGGACCAAGCAGGCTCAGGGGGTAGTCACAGAACTCTGACCCACCTATGAAGGAATATTTAGAAAGCTGGAAGGCTTACAACAAGTGGACTTTGTAGGAGAAGCAAGAAATCCAGTGCTTTCTAATCCAAGGTGCTCAGCTGATCTCTGAGTGGCCATCATAGGTGAGACTAAACCGGTGAAGAATCACAGCAGCATGGATGCCTGACAGAACTGTGGAGATAAAGGTGTGCACATTCTCTTTTTTTGTATCTGTTCATTGGTCTCTCACTGTCTGCGCACTGTCTGTGAAACTCCATTCTGGTGACTAGAGGGGGTGCCTGAGTGAGTGGACACCCCACCCCCTCCTCCGAAGGTTCTTGTATGCATGTGCACAGACTGCCTCAAAATTTAAAGTGATAGTTTCCACTTAAAACCAAACGGCAGTGCAAAATGGCCACAGCCAGCCCTGAACCATTTATCACTAGGAAAAAGGTCTGAACAGGGATTGTGGAGTGGGACAGGAAGACTGAAA